>NC_133807.1:3790000-4116666 GCF_043250625.1 Sebastes fasciatus | reverse complement strand
TCATTTCAGACCCTGCATCATTATCAACATATGCACAGTGTGCCATAGTGACAATTTGGAACATTTGGAACAATGAGTGGAGTTTATACTGTGTACAGGTTTTGTTATGTTGCAGCCTTGTGCTGAAATTGTTTCAATTAATTTTTACCCTCGTCAATCTACACTCAATATCCCATAATGACAAAGTCAAAACAGGATTGTAGAATTTTTAGTTTATGAAAAAAAAAAAAAATTACAGAAGTATTCAGATTCTTAACTCAGTACTTAGTTGAAGCACCTTGGATGGTGACTATTTGCGTGTCATTATTTTTTACAAACTGACAGAATGGAAAAATGTGACATTCTCTAAACCACTGGATCCCGACCCCCACTAGGGGTCACCCAAGCTTCATGGGGGGGTCGCGAGGCCTTCTTGATTTTAAGAGATGTAAGACAAACTTTTTCAAAAATATACAGTTGGCCTATATGTCAGCATTTCATTCATTTCTGTGAAGAAAACTGAATGAAATAGTTATTCTTAAAGTTTGGTTTCTTATTTAAGATATTAAACAGGATGAGGACACGGTGAAGACCTGAACACAAGCTACAGTATATTCAGAATAAAGGCCAAGACTCAGGGAGAGGCACACGCTGAATTTGTCCAAAAAAAGGAGCCTATTAATTATGTATGATTGATGAAATAAAAAAATACATAAGTTCTAAAAATGAACATGAAAACTCATCTCTGATGCCATGTTCACAGGAAATAACCTGTTGAAAATTCATCCAAATCGCTTGTTTTACACAAACTTCCTGTAATTTTTGTGCTCACTAGTTACGTTAAATGTACAGTTTATCAGTTGCTTTCTACTGTTATTGTTATGCATTGGCTATAATATGAAATATTCATTACATATGTCACTTAGTCAGGGCTTTGTTAGTTTACTCAATGATTCCTTAAGGAAAAAAGGTTTGGAACCAGTGCTCTAAACTATGTTTAATAACTGTAAGAGCATTGCACACAGACAGGCATCATCCATACAGATTATTGTGTTGTTATTGGTACATCTTAATGTACCAACCTAAACAAATATTTAGGTAGAATATTGTTTTGTTATGAAACAAGGCAAAAGTGAGCATGGCTCACATATCCCCCCGCTCACCGCTTGACCCCTACTAAAGTAGGGCCAAAGGTTTTGCCCTTTAGGAACTAATGGAATTAGTCTATTGAGCACAATGTGGCTTATTATTTGCTCACCTTTCTCAAGTCCAGGGTGCACATATTTTTTTAAAATTTCATACCACATTTAAAGTTCCTAAGTTAAATAGTTTCTGAGTTCTGCTCCGGAAACAAAAGTGTAACGGACGGAAGGACGGACGGATGGAAGGACGGACACGACTACGTTTTCGGGGTTATAATAATTACACATTTTATGATTGTTATTCATCTGTTGTGTTCATTCGTTATGTGTTTGGGGACAGGCATTTGAAAGAATTCTATTACTTTTTTTCAGTGTACTTGCACCACCTAGGAGTCTCAGATGTTCCTGCCCACAATGCAGGGGGACAGTACAGCCAGGAGTGAGAGTGACACACACACACACACACACACACACACACACACACACACACACACACACACACACACACACACACACACACACACACACACACACCTTTTACTAGGTTTCTAATGGGCTTCACAGTTGCTGGAGGGTCACAACTGCTTTTCACTTCTCATAATCGGATTTATAGGCAGTGATGTCAGCATGGCCTCAGACTGAGTTTTGGGAAATGTTGAGGAATCAGTAACTGTAGACGTGTAACTCCAGATTTGAAGCTTTGGGGGAGTTTCCTTCCTAAGGATTTTTACAGATACAAGAACTGGTAGCCAGAGGTGATGAGACTGTAAACGCCTCTCAGTTTGTCCCTGAAACAGTGGTGTTAAATGTAAAGACTCTGAAATGGATAATTGCATTTACTAACCCATTAATGACAATAACCATATACTGGACAGAATATAGCAGAAGTGTTTGGCCCGTAATAAAGAGCTAAAGTTCAGCTCTGGTTCACTTGGGACACATTTAAAGAGAAGGACAGATCTAAGATCCAGTTTCATTCTGACAGCGTGGAGTGGAGGTGAGCCTCACTTCCTTATGTGCTCATCACACCACTTCATTTCATGAACATGCTCCCTGCACAGCGTGCTTCCTAATGATTTTGGAGACCCCTCTGACCTTCTGTCTGTGGGCCACAGTGAGGTCTGGATTCACCACTGAACAAAACTAGAATTACACAATTTTTGCCTCCGTCCACCAGTCAAGTAGCAGTTTACATCCATGTCTGTCCAAAATGTTAGAATTTTTTCCTGTTAGACATTTGTGTGAAGTTGCCATGATTACCTCGGCCAAGACCAAAGGCCTTGGGCCAAGGAAGTTATGTTTTCACCGGTGTTGGTTTGTTTGTTTGTTTGTTGGTCTGTCTGTTAGCAGGATTACTCCAAAAGTTTTGCGATGGATTCGAATGAAATGTTTTGGAGGGGTGGAGTGTGGCACAATGAACAATTCATTACATTTTGGTGGCGATCCGGATCATGATCCGTATTCAGGATTTTTTTAAAAAAATTCCCGTCAGCCTGAGCATTAAGACCACAGGCTATAACACATGCACAGTGTGACTGATGACGCGTTGATGACGCATGACCTCGCCTTCTTCCTTCTTCAAGCAGAGAGATACATGTGTGGATGTGTGTGCGGGAGCTGCTGGCCGTCCAAGCTGAGACAGAAAAGAAGTGGTAGCTGACGGGATGAGAGACAACGTAGTGTAACATTATACATATATAACAACAAGGCTGCTGAATGAGAGAGGCATCCGACAATATGTTACACGGAAACACACCGTGTTAATAACAAGCCGACCACCTCACGGTACCGCCAGCTGTGATCTGTTTTTAAAGTCCGGCACCTTGGCGGAGGTCTGCGCTCTCCGGGTGCCATTCTAGTTATCATATGAATTCTTGACTAATGGCCAGAAACGTGATTTGTGAGGTCACAGTGACCTTTGACCTTTGACCACCAAAATGTTCATCCTTGAGTCCAAGTGGATGTTTGTAACAAATTTGAAGAAATTCCTTCCAGGCGTTTCTGAGATATCACTTTCACGAGAATGGAATGGATGGACGGACTGACGGACGGATGGACAACCTGAAAACAGGCGATATTATGAATCCTACTATAGCGATGGCATGACCCGCCCTACTCTGCCTCTGATTGGCTCAGTAATACAGATGGGATATGCACACTGTGAAATACATTTATTCTGGATTCATCTGAGAACAGATATGCAACTCCTTTCCAAACTAGAAAATTTTTTTTTTTGGAAGCCGTCACAGCCATAGCTGTGGTTCCCGGTCAAGAGACAACAAGCGAAATGAAAAGTGATATGAAAGTAGGATGTGAGCGCTGCCTCCTATTACATCACCAGTCAAAACCTCTTCACCCTGGCCTGAACAAATGTAAGCAGTTGTAGCAGAAAGAAGAAGACAGCGTGTACAGAAACTCACACACAAACACACCCACCCACACACACACACACACACACACACACACACACACACACACACACATCTATCGTCCTATAAAGCCATAAAGGAACAAACCCACTTATTGATATTGACAGACAAGGAGGTCACGTCACGCCTTCGGCAGCCTCAGGAATCATAACACATTCCCTGTGTGTGTGTGTGTGTGTGTGTGTGTGTGTGTGTGGACTCACCGTGACTGACTGAATGCAGTTTGACTGTTTTGGAGATCTTCTCCTCGTAGTTGGGCGTGCAGGACTTGCGGCTCACTTTGGACTTGAACAGAGTGTTGACCAGCGTGGATTTCCCCAAACCACTCTGACCTGCAGACACATAGAAACCAACGATGTTACCATTCTCTTAAGTGTGTGTAAGACTGGTTGTATTTAGAGTTGTTCCGATACGACACCAGTATTGGAAAAAGGCGTCCGATACAGTCTAAAATGTTGGATCGGGTATCGGAGAATTCGCGAGTACATGGACCGATCTGATATTACGTTCAACTAAGTACTGAGCTACTTCCAGCTACTCACGGGAGCTGATGATGAAAGTATAATGCGTAGTATATGCGCAGTACCAATCGAGCAGGTGTTAGCGGAGAGTGTAACATTAGCCAAAGCTAGCAAAATGTCAGCAATTTTGCAATATTTTACACTGGAAAATCCCCACCAGTAATACGGCGACGTGTACAATATGCAAGGCTTTTTATTTTTGAGGGGTGGTCAATTTCAACACCGTTAAACTGTTAAAAAAATAATAATGATATATAGTTTTGTTTTTAACGCACTGGTATCAGATTGGTACGTAGCATCGGCCGATATGCGAGTTCAGTTATCGGAAAGGAAAAAATGGAATGGGAACATTTCTAGCTTTATTTACTTCTGCCATGTCTCGTTATGTGAAAACAACAATAAAAACATTACATGTTGGATTAGTGGCTGAGAAACATTACAACTCACCCAAACCCCCCAATTTGATAAAGACACAGATAAAACGGATTTATTTTCATAGTTGGCAGCGAGACTCAATACGTAGTGTTGTATGTAGTTGTTCTTAAAGCCCCTGTGTAGATACTCTTTATGTGACTGAGGGTCTTCATGTGGTATTCTTTTTAAATAATGTGTTGTGATGTTTATTCCAAGTCACATACACATATCATTTGGATGTCTGTTGTCTGTTTGTGTGTCCACATATTTTAAACTAAACAGGCATTGGCCTTCAAATAAAGCTTGTGCTTTTTGATGTTTTGATACTCACTGACTAAAACGGCATATTGTTCATTAAAAGTTTAACAGGCGTATGTTGCATGCTGTCTCTTTTCATGTTCACATATTCTCAATTCAATCTATCATTTAGATATTGGTTACGAGAACCACATAAAGAGACCTTCTCTCTAAGGCATAAAAATAAGTAGCATACATGATTAGAAATAATTATCAAGGGGAAACTTCCTGTTTTCAATCAAACGGCAGGGGATGAGCATATCATCTCTTCTTGTGTGTGTGTGTGTGTGTGTGTGTGTGTGTGTGTGTGTGTGTGTGTGTGTGGCAGGAAAGAGCAGACAGCCCGAACGCTCAAAACCACTTCCTCCTAACAGAATCATACTTCCTCTTCCAATACGAAACGCAAACTATATTATCTCAAAGGGGAAGAGACACAGCAACCCCCATACCATCACAAACAAACAGCACACAGACTGTATTTTCTAACCTCTTGAGAATGAGACCCAGCGTCTCAATGATATTACCTGCATAAATAAAGGTTAAATAAATAAAATAAACCCCATGTAATTGCAGATGTAGGACAGAGTGGTGCAGGGAAGACATATTTTTTTAGGCCAACCAGGAAGTTAGCAACGCCCTGGTTCCCTCAACTAACAGCCAATGGGATTGTTCCATTGGGTTTTGGATTATTGCAGAAAATAAGCTCTGTGGCGAACAAACGTTTATGATACTGACACATTTTGTTCAGCAAGATAATCTTCTTAAATGAACACCACTTTTCTGATTTTTGAAGTGTGAATGCAATCGTCAGAGGTAAAAAGCTTCCACTAGGAAAATTTGAGCGTCAAACACTTCATTTCCTGCATTCTGATGAATTAGTATGAAGTAATTTTTGCCTCTTTTGCATCAATTTATGGTGTAAATGTCTTTATTTATCTAAAGGAAAACACAAAATTCAGGCAGCAGGTGACATTTCAAAATAAAAAGATATGATGGAATATAATGCAGTAAGGCTGTCGGGAATTCTGTATTAGCTTTCAAATATTGATGTCATCTCTGCTGAGTCAACACCCATATAGGTGTGATTTACTCCTCCGTCTCCTTTTGTGTCTTTTGTTTCTTTTGGGAAGTAACCTCTTTAAATGTGCATGTGGCACCTATTCACATCAAAGATACATTCATTCATTTGAATTCATTTCTAAACCCCTGGACTTTAGTAGCTCACGTGTTTCAGCAAGATTACTGCTCATGTTCAAAACATTCTGCACACACATGCAACGGACAATTGAAATTGAGGCCGTTGTTGGCACTTACTCACGTTGTTCCCTCCTATCTAGATCCTTGTACGAACTCTCAGATGTACGTCGCTTTGGACAAAAGCGTCTGCTAAATTGTAGAAATTGTAGAATTGTAGTGTAGTATGTGCACCTGTCATCAGTTTAGTGTGCTTAGTACAATGATGATGTAACTCACCAACCACCATGATGTTGAACTCAAGGCCGGCCTTCATGGTCTTGCGCCTCATCTGGTCCAGCACCGCCTCGATGCCCACGTAGCCAAACAGGTCAGTGCCTCGGATGAAGCTCATCTGCAGGCCTGGCACAGTCTGGCGCAGCTCCACCTTCACTTCTGCCTCCAGCTCCATCTCCACCTCCATCTCCACCTCCATCTCCACCTCCATCTCCATCTCTTTCTTCATTTCTCTATCCGCCATTCCCTTCTCCTTCCCCTTCTCCGACGTCTCTGTACAAACCTCCACAAAGTTCTCCTGTTTTTCTGTAATGGGAATCTGGGTGTTCATGCTGGCTGGTTGTCCTTGGCACTTGCCCTCATCTTCTTGCTCTTGTCCAATGATGCCCCTCGCCTTCTCCTCTCTCTCCTCCATTGGGCTGAGTGGGTCCGTCTCCAGCTCTCCAGCAGTTTCTGTGGGTAAAGAAAGAGGTGAAGTTCAGACACAGTTTCTACTGTTTTGGCTTTCTGAAGGTTCATGCTAGTATTTTTGGATTGTGGCAGCTGATACTTTGCAAATAGTGCTCTATTTAAAGGGACTGTTTGTAAGAATCAGAAATTGCTTGTTAACAGCGACACCTGTGGCCGTTAAGTCAATGAAAGTCAGCGTCCTGTTGCTCGCGCTTGTGCTCGCTCTACATAGACATGAACGAGCATCGCTCAAAACAGTGAGGCGACACACATCAGCTAAAACCACAATATCACTCTATATTTCAGCTGCTTGGCAATGTGGGGGGTAATGTGCTGTACAGGTGCTAATTGCTGTGGGGTGGGGTTCATACCCACAAACAATATGTGAATTATTCCCCCCTCCATCCATCCATTAAACCGCTTATCATACTGAGGGTCCCAGGGGGACTGGAGCCGATCCCAGCTGACATTAGGCGAAGGCGGGGTACACCCTGGACAGGACACTAGACTATCATAAGAATTTGCCCCCCCCCTCAATATTTCTTATTGACCAGACACTGACAGAAAGCTAAGTTGTTCCTCTCAATATTCAGTTTTAAACTGCTAACTAATTAAAACCAAACTTTTCAGAAAAATGAACACCTGATCAGGCATAACTAAAATGACAGAGACCATCCATGGGAAAGATTTATTTGACGTGCACTTTGATTTTTCAGTTTAGCCCATGTCCCATCTGCTAGCATGGAGGGGGCGGGGTTTATGATCCATACTGCAGCCATACCTTGGCTTCACTTTTGAGGAGCTGTCATGTCATGTCGTCATTCTTCATATACAGTCTATGATATAGATGTGTAACAGCTGTTGTCAGTGCGAAGGATGCTCAGAGTTTCACTCGGTCACTGGCCTTTTGGAAAGTGGGTCTGTAGTCACTAAACGGTGTCACTGTGAACTGACCAGGTGATCCCTATGTTGTTGGTCAAAACACACACACCCGTGGGTGGTGATTCTGACAAATGCGTGTGCACCAGGGCACGCATTGTCTCTGGTGCATGGTCCGTATAGCTCTGTGTACTGTGGGTGTTCTGTGTTTCACCGAACATCCAACATGTAGCTACTACTGGTTAATACTGAATATACAGAGAAACACTGTAATACCCTTTTCCCACCAAAATAAGTGTGTAAATACAGGTTTTTAAAGTTCCCATATTGTGCTCATTTTCAGGTTCATACTTGTATTTTGTGTTTCTACTAGAACATGTTTACATGCTGTAATGTTAAAAAAAAACATTATTTTCCTCATACTGTCTGCCTGAATATACCTGTATTTACTGTCCGTCTTAAACGCTCCGTTTTAGCGCATTTTGAGGGAATTGCAACAGAATTGCGTTGCTAGGCAACAGTTTGGGTCCATGTGTACTTCCTGTCAGCTGATGACATTCACATACACTGCAACCAGGAATAAACTGGGACACATTTAGAATGTTTACGTTTCAAATTGTGTCAAGGGTCTAAATATTGTATATTTGTGACATCACAAATGGACAGAAATCCTGACCACTTGTTTCAAATGCAGAGTTTCTGAATACGGGCTGTGTATATTTCCCTGTGGATTGAGCATTTCGATACTTTCACAGTATTTATTTGGAACTTAAGCCTGCCTTATAATAAAAAAAACATGAAAAAAACACTTTTTTATAATATGGGACCTTTAAAACACGGGAAAGCCTGCTTAAAAATAGCCGATAGACTGCTTTCCAATTGCCAGTAGACGAGTAGGTCTTTCTATTTAGAATTTTTTTCTGGTGTGTCACGTTCGATGTCACGGACTCGCTGGCCGCCACCAGAAGCAGGGTTAGTAAACAGTGAGAATGCTACGGTGGTAACTACTTTTTTTTAATATCTGTTATGTATTCTGTCTGGCTTTCAAACAGTGATTGTTGGAACAGTGGAACGACTAACAAAAGACGGTTTTGATGAGTTTTATTATGTTTCTGTCCAGTTTGAATGAATGAAGTGTGTTTTCGATGATCAGCGAGGTGAAATGACCGTTGTCTGACTGGAGTCTGGTAGCTTCGAAGAGAGCCGATTAATTGTATGTTTTGTATGTTAATGAATTATATTAATAGTCCAAACGCTTCAACGCGCGTCACATAGCAACGAGCCAGGTACCAAAACAACTGTGCGTATCTGGCAACCTCTGCTATAGCCAGAGAGATTGTCAAGAAATACACCGTCATTTTTTACAGTTCCTATTTGCATACAGATGAGACAACAAGATATAACATGTGATTGATTAGATGGAAGTAGAAGTTTCCATTAAAACATTGAACAAAAAAGTGTGTTCAGCGGTAGTAGAACACTTGGCTGTCTGAAAGGATGGTAAGAAAAACACATGGGGTAAAACAATCACACACATGCTCATCCACTGGTGACAAGGAACTATATAATATATGGTTCTCCAAGGCTAACGCAAGCAAACTTCAAACTTCACACACACACACACACACACACGCACACACAAACACACGCACACACACACAAACACAAACACGCATACACTCGTTGTAGGACTTGACCTATATGTAACTGAAGTATATCCTTCTCTTATCTGTGTGTGTGTGTGTGTGTGTGTGTGTCTGGTCTGTGCTGTAAGAGGATTGGATGGCACTGACAATCCCCCTGAGAACTCATAGCTGTGTGTGTTTGTGTGTCTTTGTGTGCGTGTGTGTGTCTGTGTGTGTGTGTGTGTGTGTGCTTGTATGGACTTACAGATTCTCTCAAATTAAATTACGACACAGACGTCTGAAACCAGCATGACCAAATCATGTTTGTGTGTGTTCCTGCATGACTCGACGTGCTGTACCATCTTACTGGGCCTTACTGTCACAGCGCACACACACACACTCACACACACACACACACACACTCACACACACACACACGGGCTGTTGGTTAGTGTTAGTCCACATAATTTAATCAGCTATAAATATCCAACTGTACAACCATTGGAACAGAACTAATCCCCATGAGTCAGGACAGAGAAGAGCAGAGTTCAATCAAATGTACACTCTACTAAAGCAGGAAGTGTTTTACTATTCAAATGAATATGAATAAAGCGGATGGAAATGTATTGTTGAATAAATAATGAGGTTTTAACGAATCTTGTAACGTTTTTTGGCTAGACCGCAGAGGGCCAGCCCTACAAAAGCAGAGTTTCCTCATTGGCCATTGTGCTTTCAAAATGAATAGGCGGAGAACAGTCCTTTATGCAAATCAGCAGGTTCAGCGTGACTCGTCCAGCTAAAGAAACTTGGACCCAAGCTGTCAAACTAGGCGATCTAGTTCTAAAATTAAACGAGTCAGCAATGGCGTAGCCTATTTCTAGCTTAAAATGTTTTCAGACATAGATTTTGATGGATTGTTTAGACGGAATAACAGAAAGTTAATTAGGCTGCCATGTTGTTTCCTGTTTGCAACGGCTAGCAGAGAACCAGGGACCAATCAGGTGCTCTCCATGATCGGGTACGCCACTGCTCGAACAGCCAGTTGAGTCAAAGAACGTATATTGCCAAGAAGTGAAAGTCAATTGTTCGTTCCAACAACATGCTGCTGGGCGCTGATGTTTGCAACATCAGCGCCCAGCAGCAAAGCTACACTTCCGCCATTTTGGACTGAAAGCGACCACCGGACGTCCGTAAAACGTCCGCCTAAAAAGTGCCGTACCAATTTTAAACAAAATTATTTCTATTCTATCGTCATATTCTACAAAAAAATTTCATTTTCAGTCCAAAATGGCAGGAGCGGCTGTTATCCAAAAAACACCAGAGTTTCGTCTCTTTGCTTCTATACTCTTTGGTTGAGTGGAGCAGCGCGTCCCCTAGTGTCCTCGCCGGGACCTGATGGTCATGTGCCGCTAGATTTAACATTATAGACATGATCACTGACTATTTGTGTAACAATTTAGCCACAAATTCAGAGACTGACCATACACGATCCAGCCATATACTCTGTTTGGACCGAGTCTTGCTACCAGGCAGAGGGAGTCTAACAAAATTATGCGGTTGGTTGCATTATGGGAAATGTAGGATGTGTTTTTGGAGCTTCACCGCCAGGGATTAAAAGTCAAACTATCTCAGCCTCTACTACATATATTTTGACCATTATTATCTCCGCCAAGAAGGTTATGTTTTCGATTGGATTTGTTGGTCTATTTGTCAGCAGGACTACAGGAAAACCAACGGCCCGATTTTCGTGAAACTTGTTGGGACAGTGTAGCACGGGCCAAGGAAGAACCTATTAAACTATGGAGCGGATCCAAATCACGGGGCGAATAAACATTATTTTTCCCTTGTGGAAATGGCCTTGGTGGAGGTCTACGCTCTCCGAGTGCCCTTCTAGTTTAATGAATGTGCCTCTTGTGAGTCCCCTTTAAATGGACCTGTACCACACACTCTGAGGCGAAATGGGAGAAACACTGACATTAAGTTCATCGGCTGAATACCTTGATGAATTCTAATACACATATATGTCACAGGTTATAATTTGGGTAACACTTCATTTTACAGGTCAGCAAATTTCCCGGTATTTAGGTGATAATTAGCAAGTAACCCATTTGAAATGTCTTTAGAATTGCTGCCAAATTACCCCAATATTTACCTCAAAATTGATTGAAAATTACTTTATTATAAACATGATTTAATAACGATATGCTAAAATAGCATATAATGGTTAAAATAGGGCCCTTAGGCTTGAGAAGCGGCTGTGCGCTGCTCTTCATTGGCCACCATTGTGTGACTTATTGTCTAGATGTAATCTGGTAGCTAATGTCATGATTCAGGGAGATTTTTTAAGAAAATTCAGAGAAGTTATTTCCCATTTATTATCTATTTATCAGTAGACATGGAAATAAAGCATATCAATTCACTTTGTATTATTTTCCTGGAAATGTATCAAATAAATTACCAGCTATAGCAGAATATAATTATTAAATAATGTTTATAATAATAATAGTAATTTTCGATAAATTTTGAGGTAAATTTCCAATAGGTTACTTGCTAATTATCACCATGAAATTTGCGGACCTGTAAAATGAAGTGTTACCGTAATTTGTTGCAGTTTATCCTGTAATTATTTAAAATATACACAGAGAAAAAACACAGTAGTTGCAGTAATATTCTAAACAAATTCTGTTTATCTAATATAAATAGGCCGTTTTAAATACTATAAATATCCAGTTATAGTTCTGTTTTACTCCTCTCCTCATTCATTTGTGTCTCTCTGAGTGATGTACTTTTCCTAAAATGTACATTACACTAAATGCCATGAAAAAAAATCACACCATGAAAGGATGTGGTACGATATTTTGGCTAATTTGTTAGTAATTGATCATCATGTGGCTCAATATGTGACTGTAAAGACGTGGAGACACACAGAGACATGTAGAAGACAAAGTAACCCATGGAGATTGTGCTGACTGGAGACTGCATGTGAAAAGCAAACAGTGTGTCCAACCACAGAGGAAGAGACCGTTAGAACACCAGGCAGCGTTTGCTCAGGGCAGCCAAAACACTAATGAATTGCAAGAAAAGACAGAAGGAGGCTTTTTCAGTTTTTTTCCACATCTTTAAATACACACATAGCAGTGATGTGTTAGCACAGTACTGCAGGCTTTATCACAAACATGTAGAAGTTTGTAATGTTGTGGGTAATGTCAAGGACCAAGGAGAGACTAAGTGAGAATACACACCACCTTACCTCCTCCTGCTCTGACGAGTACCGATTTCACTTTTATATCATCTAGTTTGCAATACTAGGGGAATTAAAAAGAAGTCACGGTGAATATTATTGAAATGTATGTATGTATGTAAGTATGTTATTGTATATTTGTTAAGTCTCTATAGCGATATTATAGGAATAACATACAGGGCCTTAAATAATAAAGTCAACTAGTGCTCAAGCTTTTTTTTTATGTTTCAGTACTTTTTGATACGGCTTTTGTTTTTGTTTTTCATGCTGAACACTATATGTGTTGAGAAGAGGAGAGTATGACTTACGACACAGAACCACAGCTGGAATTGAACCGGAGACATTGCGGTTATGTTGTTACACACCCACTCAATAATATAACAAGCGCTGTCCTCTTCCTTTGGGCCGTAAATGGAGCCTTCATTTTCCCGGGAGATCACGACCCGGTGGCTGACAGAACTGCAGAGTGAAAGCAAGGCTTATAGGGGAACCAATCTAAATGCTTATGGTGTCATTATTCTGTGGCCATTACATTGTGCAATCAACATTGGCTTTATAATGAGGAGTTAAAGCAAAAAACTTGTCTGCTGGCACTTTAATTAGCTCCACCTTTTCAGTCTGGTTACAGCCGGCTACCACCACCTGTCTCTCTGCCAGCACCTGGCACCATGGAAGTAGAGGCCTAAAGCCTCGTCCACACTGGGAACGTCAGGAGCGCGTGGCGGCTGCGTTACCTGTTGTTTTTTATTTCGGTGTCCGTGTTAACAGGTTAGAGCAGCCAGAAAGTCTGCGTGACGCAGCCGAGCCGGCTGACACGCTCTTCTAGACGTTCCGCGACATGCAGGATCACTGTGCTCATGTGAATAGACGGGCAGACGCCTTGCAGTATGGAAACGGCTTCTGCACGACTGTATCCTGTCTGTAATTTAGTCAAATATATTTTTTCTATATAGGCTACATATCTACAGACTAAGGAGTGCGTGGGGAGTGCATTATTATCCTACTGTCTGTGTTTTTGTTCCAGTGCTCTGCTCTCTCTCTCTCGTCCCCGGCTCTCTGAAGCTCTGCAGGTTTCTGCAGCACGGAAGTCCGTGGAGACTGCCGGTATAACAAGGCAAAAGTGAGAATTGCTCACATACCCCCGCTCACTGCTTGACCCCTGCTAATGTAGGGCCAAGGGTTTCTAATTTTGGGCAGCCTGTATTCAGAAATTGTGGATTTGAAACAAGCCGTTAGGATTTCTGTCCATTTTTTAGTTCAAATTTTGGGCACCCTGGACTTCTAACCCTCAAAAAGGCACAACTAGACTACAGTGTTAAACATCATACCCAACTTGAAGTTCTTAAGTTAAATAGTTTTCGAGTTCTGCTCCGGAAACGAAAGTGTGACATGCGAACGGACGGCTGGACGGACAGAAGGACGGACACGCGGAGCGCTATATACCCACGACTACATTATCGCGGGGGGTATAATAACCTTATATTTTGATATTAATAAAATGTACCTGAATTCACGAATACGTAGGATATTACTACTGACATTCCTGTAATGTCACAACGTCTGCTGTATCAGCCGTGTGTTTACTGCGTATTTATTTGCATATAGAGCGGGGAAGTAAGATCAGACCTCAAGTGGAGCTGCTCAACCATCCGACAAGCACTTCCGATGAAGAACACTGCACCTTAAGTCTTATTCTGTTTCTTTTAACATTTGCAGTTCTAATGATCCAATTTCCCCGAAGGTGTCAACAACATTGATTGTGAATTAGAAGGTTTTTGCACTGATCCACACAGAACTACACTTCAAATCAGCATACTACATCCCATAACACAGGGGACACATGTTGTAACCTGACAACATAACATGTTTTAACCTGTAGCTCTCAATGTTTCCCCAACGTCATCATGACAAAGATCAGATGATGACAAAGAAGCAGTTCACCTCCAGGACCAAGCAGCAGCAGCGGCCTCGCCCACTCTGTCCTTTAGAGGTGTTAATGCTCTCATGAATAGGGGGGAGGCCGTCAGCCATCACGTGTTGAAACATTTGGGCTGATAAAGTGATTGTCCTCTCGAAAACACCAAATGGTGTAAAGGCACAGTGTCATCTATCATCACACCACACTGGGATGAGATCAGCAGGGTGATTGTGATTAATACCTTAACTATTGATTTGATGGTATACCAGATTTAAATTGACCAACAATACCCTCTGACTCTGATAGAGAATCCATCCCTATTTAAAAATCAAGATTTAAAGCCATTGCTGGAAAAAGAGTGAGAGTGTGAACGTGGCAGATGAAGATGGCTGATTACATCCTGTCATTCTGCTCCTGTCTGAATGTGGCTTCGGTCAGACTCCCTCCAATGACGTGCCCAAGCCAAACTCACTCAGGTCTTGCCAATGACAGACCATGACAGCTTAGGTGTCTCTCTACTATAAGATCCCAAACCTTTTTAATCACATTCCGCTTAAAATGTATATTTGAAACTAATAATTTTGTACAACGTGTCGCTCAACAAGTCTAGGGATGGGTGAGATGCGATGGACTGTACAAGTTTTCATTCAGGTTTTTTTTTTCTTGTACACAAGAAAAGTGACAGGAGTAGGTGTGCTGTGAATGAACGATCCGGTTGTCGCTCGCATTGCGTCAAGAGGACATTTGCATAAAGATGAGCTTCTCTCAACTTTACGCCGTAGTGAGCTGTAGCTCAGCGAGCGGCGCTGTCCCAGCCAGCGTTCATTCCCTTAATGAAAACTATGAGTAAGATGAGACGACGACGAGACGGCACCGACTTCATTAAACACTAACTGCGACGATATCAACATGAAATACTGTTGATGAAAAAAGACGAGACTAAAATGTAGTTTAAAAAATAAAAACTTTATGAAAATCTCTCTTTATTGTCGTCACTTTTCACCTTCTCTTCCCATCTCTCTGTCTCAAACACACACACACGCACACACACACACACACACACACACACACACACACATACACACACACATCGCATGTTGGCTCTCATAACGGGCCGGTGGGTGTGACCGACCGACTGACCGTTGCATCACTAATGACCACAATCAGGATTTTCATCAGATAATTAAAAGATAAAATGTGAAATAAATTTGACTAAAATATCAAAGTGATCAACAATCATCTTAATGATCAAAAGAAGAATATTGACTGATTATTTGTGTTATAAAACACACATGAGGCACACAAGCATTGCCTCCCATATAAGGGTTGCATGCAGTGTTGACAACATGCGAGTCACAGAAATACAGTGTACAGTGACGTCTCTCTTAAAGGACGTGGATTTGGTGAACAACCTGATTCCTGTTTCTTCATATTTTATCAATTTTAATATTAGTTCGTGGTCTATATTGGTCTAATGTATTCATGTATAGAAAGAGTTACAGTTACAGAGTTATAGTTAAGAGAGTTTTTTTTTTCATTTATAATGATATTTTACTCAACAAAGGAAATTAATTGCTGATATCTGTGAAAGGCAGTGGTCAAACTGAAAGTCATTGCACCTGGAATGTTGTGCTGTTGGCCGTAACAGAAAATGAATCTGCAAATAATTTGAAAATCAATGAATTAAGTCATTTTTTCATTGTGAGTTGATGATGTTTCTCCTGATCTTACTTTTAGTAAACTGAATATTGAGATGTCATCACTTCAGATTCTAGGTAAATGTAATGGTCATTTTCACAGTTTCTGATGTTTTATAACCCACATTATTATTACTTGATTAATAAAGAAACAAATCTGCAAAATGAAACTAATTGTTAGTTACACCCTTACTTAATATATGGGGTAAGTACATATGGGGAAATGAAGTGAGAGTCTGGAAATAACAGCAGTTCTGCTTGATAGACAGTATCGATAAATAAATGAATACAAAAAAAAAGTTAGTATACAGTTTTGTGACATATGGAACAAAGAGTGGTACATGGAAAAGTGAGTGAAATGGAAATGTGCTTGGTATTCATGCAGACACTACAGCATTCAGTTTTTGTTTTAAAACCTAACCACCTTGTCAACGAAGCAGGAGTTGCAGCCCTTTGTGAGTCTTGCGAGCCACAGTGCTCTTCGGTTTGAAGCAACCTCGCTGCTGTTTAGGATCCGATTGATTCAACAGTTAGTTAGTTAGTAGCCGGCCGAGGCCTAACAACCCTCCCACCCCCATCCTGACCGCCAAAGTGCACCAGTCCCGTCAGCTTTCATTGTTACCCAGGAGACTGAGCGTACCCCACCGATATCCATGGGGGGATGAGACACACACACACAAAAATCCTACCTTCTCTCATTCACAAAAGCCAGTTGTATGACTCCCTGGTTGGCAGTGGAGGGATGGAAGAACTGCCTCTGCTTTCTAAACTCCTCTTTCTGCAAAGTTTGTCCACCGCAGCCGTGATGGTCCTGCACTCTCTCTGTCAATATCTCTTTCCCTCTCTCTTACCGCCTCTCTCTGGTTCTACCCTGATGCCAGGAGCAGTGTGGGGAGTGGAGAAAGAGTGAGGGACAAGGACAGAGCGAGAGAGAGAGAGAGGGAGAGAGGGGGCTGTTGGTGGCTAAAAGCAGCTCCAGGATCCATTCACATGCAAATGGCCCAAGAAGCTTCCACTAATCCCTGAGAGGAGAAGGACTACGCCTCCCCACTCCTCCCCCTCCCCCCCCGTCACAATCATTTATCCAGCCATGGCTGAGCGGGTCAGTTAGTGTGGGATGGAGGTGCAGGGTACAGTTCCAAGTGGCTCTGTAACCGACCTATAAAGGCCCAGACACACCAAAGCAACATCTAAGAACTCGCGGCCTCACGTCGCCTTGCATCGCCTCACATCGCCTCACATCGCCTCACATCGCGTCGCCTCGTCTTGCGTCGCCTTGCGTTGCTTCGTCTCGCATCGCGTCGCCTCACGTCACCTGTGTCTTGGCCAAAAAGAAGACTACATCCACTGGCCAACTACCACGTACGTTCTGCGCCTGCAGAGAGGAAATAACTCTCCACACCAGCAGGCGGCGGTAGTATGTATTCGTCATTCAAAAAGGGGACACCGGAAGACAGAGGACAGCGGATATACAGGCTGTTGTTACGATACGTACATGAAACAAAGCGGCGTCTGCCGACCATTTTCACACAGCTCTCCATCACCACGTAGCTTCATTCCAGATGGATGAAAACTGAGAAGAGCCTTCTGTTTGTGTGTGTCCTCTTGACTTTACTCGTTGGCTTGCTTTTCCTCACTTCTGTTGCTCTTCTCGTGCACTGATTCGTTTAAGCTGAACAGCCAATCAGAGGGATTTCTCTCACAGACTGCGATTCAACATGTCGAATCGGCCGCGAAACAACCGACACGGGCAGACTAGAGCCGGCAGTAAACGGGACACACCGCAAAAACCAGGCCAACAAGACGCTCAGCGACGGCCCGAAATTGGCCGACAGCTGACTGTCAGCTTGGTGTGTCGGGGCCTTAATGGTCCCATATCGTGCTCATTTTCAGGTTCATGTTTGTATTTTGGGTTTCTACTAGAACAGGTTTACATGCTTTAATGTTCAAAAATAACATTATTTTTCTCATACTGTCTGTCTGAATTTACCTGTATTCACGCTCTGCCTGAAACGCTCCGTTTTAGCGCATTTCAACGTAATGGCAACGGAATTACGTTGCTAGGAAACAGCTTTGGTCCATGTTTACATCCTGTCAGCTGATGTCATTCACATACACTGCAACAGGAAATAAACCGGGATACATTTAGTATGTTTACGTTCAAAACTTTGAAATTGTCTAAATATTGTAGATTTGTGACATCACAAATCGACAGAAATCCTGACAGTTTCTGAATACAGGCTGTGTGTATTTCTGCATGGATTGAGTGTTTTGATACTTTCACAGTATTTATACAGCACTTAAACCTGCTTTATAATATAAAAGACATGAAAGTCTCACTTTTAAAATATGGGACCTTTAAAATCAATTAGTAGAATTCCACTGTGATTACATAAAGGGGCATCATTCGTCTGCTTCCCACAAGTTCGTTCCCCCTACCTCCTGCTTGTACCACTTTCTTCTCTCTCTTTATTTCCACCTTTTCAAAGTTCCCTTTTTGACCATCCAACATTTTGGGTTTTGGTTCAGGCACTACAATATCTCTAAACAGTGCCCTCATACCATCCAGATGTTGATACTAATGCTGATAAGTTCATCTGGTATTTACTGAGCACTCACAGCGCCAGGGTTTTGCCTATAGGTGGTCTGGTTTCTGTAGGGTCTTTAAGCTTTTCCTGCGTTCTTTCTCCTGTTTTAGGATTTCTTCTTTTGAAAATTTCTCTCGTTGCGTCTTCATATGTTATCCGTTATGTTATCATAACGGTGGGAAATTTTTCCATATTAACTGCCAAAAAGGCGTCACACAATGGCTGGTGGCAAAAATATCATAGCCATCACGAACCAACGTAAGGCACAATAATATATTTTTGGAACAATATCTTCTATCTTTTTTCAACCCAAAATGTTCAGTCTGACCATCCACTGCTGGAGGCGAACAGAGGCGAACCAAACTCGTTACATATGCGATGGCATCTCTCCAACATGGCAGCTCGCTAGCTAGATCGCTTGGTAGAAGTTACAAAAATAAATTGGTCATATTAAATATTAAATCTGATTTTATGCAAGGTGGTTTTTCTAATACATTTGGCTACTGCAAGTGCCGCCACAAGTTTCATGTCCTCTTTAAAGGATTCTAAATAGAACGTAAAGCAAATATTAATCTTAGTTGCAACAGAAATGTTCTACACACTAATTATACAAAAATGATCTCCCTGTTCAGTCAACAGAGTTTTCAGCTTGCTGCCTTATGATACACGTTAAGCCAAATTTATACTCTCCACGTCTGCAAGTGCGGGATCGACTGTGACTGCGTGGTTTGCATGTGTGCAATGTGTCCTCCAAGCAGACAGACAGTATAACAGAACTACCACACGTCCATGGGGTCCGCAGCTGTCCATGTATGCGTCCGTTTCGGAGTATATCTGAAGATTTTCTCGGGTGAAAGTAGGTTTAATAAAGTAAACTTTGTTCGTAGCTCCTGCTCGCTGGCATATGTTGTCCTTAAGCACAAATTAAAAATTAAATCAAGCATCGATGCTCTTATAAGTTTCATAAATATGTCACTGTTTCTGCAGCATGCATAAGAAAATGGAAATTGTCTATCAGAGAATATGCATATAACACCTGCAGCCGGCAAATGCCCCCTGGGATTAAAACAGAACATCAGGAAATGTGGTATTTTAGCCAAAAGACATTAATATGATATCATAGGTGTAGCCAAATATCCTTTACTTTGACACTTCCTCTATCACAGTGCTGCAGTCAGTTTTTTTTGTGTTTGGTTAGGACAAATGTAATCGTAACTTAACTTAATCGTAACTTAACTTCAAACTTAACATGCTACAGCGTGTTTAGGGAACACCTCTTAAACGTAGGAAGCTTAGTAAATATATTTTATGATTATCTTAGCCTTAAGATTCCATTACCAAACATGTCGTTTTGTCACGTTGTCTTTTGTGTCACTGAACTTTGAGACAGACATTATGGTCAGGACAGGTGACAGGTCTTCTGCACCGATAAAGAGAAAACTGGATTTAGTTCTGTGCAATGCTGCTGTGCGGTTTCAGGTGTGAGGTTGGGGGTTACTTTAATCTTACCGCACAGCAGCTACAGGAGCATCTGCAAGCTTCGTTCAATGTCATTACAATACTACTATTTATTAATACATTTTCTTGACTCAAACCTTGATAGTTTCTATTTGTATGTCACTTGTGACAAGAAGTAAATGCATTCTCTTATAGATTAATAAAGATCTATTATGAATTTTTGTGTTCTGTCGTCCCACTTTAAAGTCAGAAACAACAGATGGAAGTGTGTATTTACAGGAAGAGGCGGAGAAAGTGAAAATGGGGAAGTGTGCCTCTATTATGAAAATTATCTTTGTGATTTTTCACTTCATCTGCTGCAAAACTATCAGACACTCACGTTCAGACTCATAAACTGTTTTCAGGTCAAGTGCGCAGCTTGTCGTTTTGAGCGGATGCTTCTTATCTGATTTCCAATTAGTCTGGGGAACTGTCAAACAATGTCATAGGCTGCAGTATAATTCTACTGTTTCCATATTATTCACCCACATTAAAATGACTTCCATGCATTTTCAGTTAACTACAGTGTTTCCCCTATACAACGCTGCAGCACTGCAAAAATATGACCGCCGCTGCTGCTGCTGAATTAATCTTTTTTTTGACGAGATGAGAGGAGATGAGAGGAGAGGAGAGGAGAGGGCTCCGTTTTATCTCTTTAGAAACTAACCGCCGTAACCAGAGGAGTGCTTTAACCTCTCGGTTCGGCATGCATGTGAATTATAAAAGTTTAACCATCATAGCGTGAAATAAAGTTTCACTGGCAATCAATATCGGACGATATTCAATAAAGAAATCTGATCAGGAGATCGGCATTCATTATTTCTAGTTGCAGATTCCTGATAATGCTACACTGTGAACAACAAATCCGTGTGGAAAACTTGAAATTGGCAGGAGAAGAGTTCGTAACGTTGGCAGCACCGGAACTAAAAGCTAATGTACGGAGGTTCCACTGAGTTACATTATGATGCGTTCAAGCTCTGTTCAGTAATGAGTAATGAGTATAAGGCAAAGGTAAATTAGCAATCACCAATGACCTGTTTATGTTCCTAACACCAGCTCTAAGCATCTTATAATCCTCTCCTCCTCCCTCTGTGTATGCAAGTGTAGACGTACCTCAAAGTACAAAGATAGTAGCTATTCTACTTTTTTTCTACTTCCTGGAGGCGGGCCTTATCCACGAGGGCCACCATGACAAAAGCTGTCAATCTCTAAGACAACATATTCCCTTAGAGATATTAAAGTTGCATATTATTTGGATAGGATTCCCTAAAAGAAATGTCCTAAATGTAAGTTATCTTATCATTGAAAATGTCATTACATTTAGATAAAATAACACTGTTTGATAATAGAACAGTGTGGTTATACAAGTTCATTTACTATGTTCAATAAAAGTGTATTTTCCTAAATGTTGAGACACCTCACCTCATAGCACTATGTCGCCTACTGAAGCCTCAAGAGCCCTTCTGGTGCCGGCAGACATAGAAACCTCCTGGCAGGACATGCTTAGCGAGCGCACTATAAAAAATTGTCTTCATGCAAGAGAAATGCCACTACTTCTACAACGCCATGCCCTGGGAAACACTGAACTGATTCACATTTCCAGTTAATTTCACCACTCCCCTACAACAAACTGCCATATCTCATGTTTGCTCAGAATTAGGTGTTAAGGGACGGGCGACTACATGTTCTCATTTTGAATGAAGGGTCATCATGGCATGCGTGTACCATCATGTACTGTAACTGTGCTCTTACTCGAGAAGCAGCATAATGTCTCATTGATGACGTTACTTTGAAAAAAGTGATGAACTCTTATTAACGTTTAGGTTACCCTCTCTGTACAACTCATACCCATCCTGAGCTGTCAACTCTTCCTAACCACTTTTCCATGACCTTGATGAGAAACGTCACGAGGTCAAGGAAAGAGGTGTTCATAAGGAGGAAAAGACAACCGCGGTGTTAAGAGAATCTGGCGGATGTTTTTTTTTTTAAGCAACTTTATTTATAACACATAGAAAATGAGTAAAGCGACAAACTCAGCGCTGTGCAATTCAAGTAGTTATTCAAGTCCAAAACAGAATCACACCTCCGAAGAAGGATGTTTTCAATTTATCCTTAGTGTACAATTAAAGTGTGAGGGCCAAATGGTGCGTCGCTATAAATGTCGCTGCCACAAGGGATTGTGGGACAGCATTATCTCCTTTCCTTTGGTAGAGGATGGTCCAGTGTTCACTATGCTAAAGGAGATAAGAAGGGAAGCATTGAAGCATCTTTCCTTAGCATTTAGAGAATTCCACAAGCTCTTATCACGGCGGCCTCTTGGATACTTCGGGTCATTTCACTCAGTTAGGCATCTTCCGAAGAGAAAAAGACTTTTTGACCGCAACCTTATGGCCTGTCCACATATAAATGATATTTATATTTAAATGAAATTGCCATTACGAAAGGCAAACTCTATGCAGAAACGCTGCTGGTGTGGACAACCCACGCAAGGGACACGCATCAGTTGAGCGAGGCAGCCGCTCACGTGGCGAGCAGGCTGGACAGGCCGTTACACTCACAGTTTTTTAGTTGCTCTTTGTGTTACGACTAAACACAGCTCAAAAATGTATCTGAAGCCCCATTTGAATGAGAGTAATATTATAGGGAGAGGTGGGTGATAAAATTGTACCCTGCTCCGGATGCATTATAGCCTGTGGTAAATTATAGGAGCTGTAAAATCTAAAATAATACTAGTCATAGTTATCATAAAGTAAGCATTATGAAAAATGTTTACCTGTAAGTAAATTAAACTATTGACACAGTTGCTACTACTCAAATGGCTCTTCCTGAATGCCTATTATGCTTTTAGAGTAAGAAACATTTTCTGCAAGGTGACACTACACAGCCATGATCTTTGAACATTTAAGTTATTGTGCAACTTCTTAGTAAAAAGTTTTACAGTAACCAAGACGCTTAGGACGATTATAATTGTGCAATAAAAAAGTCTGTTAGGAAACCGAGAAAATCTCACTATTGCATGCTCTTGTCACACAGAAGTAAAACTGAGCTGATGAAACTCCAAAACAGGAAACTCAACTTTATGTGAAAAAACTCAGACGTGTCTCTCGGACGTGACTTAATGCTACAGTCAGTAACTAACAGTAACTTTTTTAAATAAAAGCTGTTTGTCATATTTGCTCAAATTGTCACTATACATTGACAGTAGTACATGAGACAGATATTCTATGAAAAAATCAGGTTCCTCTGCCTCCTCCTGGTGCTCCCATTTGCAGGATTCCAACGCGCACTCCAAAAACATAACAACCAATCCGAGCCGAGGAGTCTCTAACGCAGCTGTCAATCCCGCCAATCAAACTGCGAAACTGTGCAGCACTGATCATTCATTCAGTTTATGTTACTGTAGCGCCTATTTCTCTCCACAGAGGTTTTCAGAAACATATTTTAGTGAACTGTTCAGTTTGCTCCGGCCGGTGGGCTGTGCTTGGTTTTTGCTTGACTGTGTTCAACATGGCAGCCGAGTCTCAAACTTTCTCATTTTACAGCTAAACAGTACGCTACAAGATGATTCTGACAACATCTGAGGAGAGAAATAGGCATTAACTTAACAGAATCTTGATTCATATTTGATCAGCTCGGCCTAGTTTGACTGTTTGACCGGAGTTTGAGTTTCACCGGCAGTGATTGTGTCTCACTATATCATAGAGCTCCATTGTTGTCCAGAAACTATTAAAAACAAATCAATGAGCCACACTGTTATACTGGGTGACATGTTTATTTTGACTCAATCCACCACCCTGATACAGGGAAAATACTCACTAGAGCACCAAATGTTATTTGCTTTTTTTATTTATTTAATCTAGTTTAAAAAAAATATTTCTTAATCTATTTTATTGGTTTTATTTTTATTTCTCATGTGCATGCATCTTAATGTTATTAAAGCTGCAGTGGGTAGAAGTGGAGTAAACTATATCCTGACAGTAGTGCATGAGAAAAATCATGTTCCTCTGTGTCCTCCCGTGCTCCTAACGGCATCTGCAAGATTTCACAGACCGGAGAAAAACAAGCAGTAAGAGCTGATCTGGAGTCTGCCGTCCAGCTGCCGTCTATCACTCGCAAACTCCGATCAAACGGTCAAACTAGGCAGCGCTGATCAAATATGAATCAATATTATGTTACGTTAATGCCTATATCTCTCCTCAAATGTTTTTCAGAATCATCTTGTAGTGCACGGTTTAGCTGTAAAATGAGAAAGTTTGTGACCCGGCAGCCATGTTGAGATCAGTTGAGGAAATACCAAGCACCGCCCACCAGCCGGAGCACAGCCAATAGGAACGCTCTCTCTATGAAATGACCTGTGATTGGTCAAAATGTTCTAAAGCCTGTAAACAGAGCCACGAGGAGGTGCAGAAGTCTAGTTTTCTCTCAGAACACTTGAATTACAATAAGCTGAAAGGTTATTATGGAATTTTTGCCAAATGATGCCAAATATTTACTGCTTACTGCCACTTTATCCGCTGCTTAAAATAGTACCCAACTACCGCACTATTTCCCTCCTGTTTGAGGAACGTTTAATAAAAACTACAGTACCCAGTTTTAGGGAATCACTAGGCTTTAAAAAAAAAAAAGAAAAGAAAATATATATTTGTAAACCGTTTTTAAGTTGTACATATTCAGTAGAAACCAATGGGCTTGGAGCTGAGTGAGCCAAGCGCAGCATAGAGAAGTGAGTGGTTTTGATCCTTTCATGGGATTTGTTGACAACTGTAAAAGAAAGTCCAATGCATTGCAGCATAATTCTGTTAAAATGATAGATTTCAAAAGGCTGTAACTGGAATGAAACTCCTGATAAAGTAACAGCAGTGTCCTACAGTACTACACACTGGGAACTGAACCCCAAACACTTCATGCAGACATATGATGGACAGTTTGTGGTCATTATTTTTTAACTATGATGATAATAGACAACTGTTCATTCAACATCAGACATAAAATCCTAAGTAATAACCTGTGCCTTACAACAAATCTAATTATGAGATCCAATAAGCCTTTCATTTCTGTTTGCACAGTAGTTCAACTGTTATTTATATACTCTTCTCTCTGTTCCCCCAACAAACTCACAGCTGTCAAGCATGCAAACTAGTTTTCACATGTTCAGATCTGAAGTGCCAACCCAGGAACACTTTCACCACAGAGCAACGAGTGGCCGACTAACAGAGTAAATAAAAGCAGCATGTGAAAAGAATCCGGCACATGTAACGTGAGGACTGTGTTGTCCAGTTAAAAGCTGTTTAAAGGGGCTGAAAACAGGAAGGAGAGAGCTGTTCTTTACCTGGTATGGAGACACAGCAGTCAGCAGTGACACACATATACAACTGGGCAGGATGTCATATCACTGCCTGTGTGTGCGCGGAGGGGCGTGCCACTGTGTGTGTGTGTGTGTGTCAGAGGATGATGCATTTCCTGGCCTGTGGGGGAAACTGTTTCCTGGTTAGATCTTCTGCTGGCTGTATAACTCAAAAACAACATACTGTAATACCCCTTTTCCACCAAAATTGGCGCGTTATATGCAGCTGTTTTAAATGCAGAACACCCTAAAAATAGGCGATAGACTCCTTTCCCATTGCCAGTATATGCCCTTTCTGTTTTGTTTTTCTTCTGGTGTCACGTTGGACGTCACGAACGTGCCCGAAAACAGGGTTAGTAGACGGCGTCTGAGTCGTCAGTTTCCCCCGCCTCCATAATGTGTGTACGCATGGGTCAGAGTTTCCGTACAGTTGCGCACATTCTCCCGTCAAGTTTGTTTTAATAGATCACAGCTTTTGCGTGGCATACGCACATTTCAGGCCCCGCTTTGCTCGTACGCAACGGTTATATATGAGACCCCAGAACTTTGGATGATACCCACTTTATTTGAATTCAATTACCGAAGCCTCATTATAGCTTCAGACACATTTTAGAACGCATTTTTTGAACAGAACAAGGACTGTGGGTTTTGTCCTCTATCCCTTACAGTGGAAGGTTGTTATGAAGGGATTTCTTAATGGACTTTATGGACTGTAGGGATGACTACAGCAACCTAAAGCTGTTTCACTGCAGGCCTACATATGGGCATGGGAGCATTGCTTTAAGATAGACAAAAAAAAATGAGAACCTATTCTTTAATTCAAGGTTAAGCTTATTTTTTTACCATCAACTTGGACAGAAGTTTCCTCAGATTTCTGTCAGATCTCATGCCTTTGTAGTTTGAAGTGGAAACAAAATCACAATAAATTGGTAGTAGCTCACTCGTCTCTGTCCCTGTTTCTGCCTTTCTGTCCTCAGCGGGCTGTGTCAAGTGGTCGGCCTGCTCTTCCTTTGTCTTCCCATAACTCTGAGAGGTGACGGCATTCCTACATCACCCACATTATACGATTCCCAGACACTTCACATTCCCATCCCACTCCTTCATCCCACTCTACAGAATCATAGCTGCTGAATGAACATCATCTCGAGTCAAGTTTTTTAAGCCCAATATCACAAATCACAAAAATCCTATATCAAAGTGTGTGATTTGTGATATTGGGCTATATAAATAAAATTGACTTGACTTGACAATATCTACTGATTATTATGAGTGAAAATGAAGATACTCAGATTAAAGGTGCAATGTGTAAGTTCTGGTCCCATGCTCCAAACAAATATATATATATATATATATATACACACACATATATATATATATATTTATATATATATATATATATATATATATATAGTATACCTATCCGACAAACGGTTAATGAGTTATAAAAGGGGCGGGGCTAACATGTAGGGGCGGGGCTATGAGTTTATATTGACAAGTAAGTTTCATGTCTAATCATACCAAATGGCCGCCATGCCACGCCATTTAACTAAAACTCACAGTCTTCACAATAATGCATCATCAAGGTCTTAAGGCTTTTTTGTCCACATCTGAGGTGGATCTGGTCAACCTGCTAGGAGGAGTACATTAAAATAGAAAACACGTCATTTCCTGTTGCCAGTAGGGGCCCTATGAGTGTGACTCAATATTGACATGTAAATGTCCTCAGGACTGGACCCTTATCACGCCTGAGAAATTTGGGGCAGATCGGACTACGTACTTTGGAGTTACAATAACTTCCTGTTTCATGGCAAACGGAACAAAATGGCCACCAAATTTCATACATGTAGGTAAAACCGGAACAAGGGGCTCTATTTTTCCAACTTTGTAGGGGGCGCTAGCGAGCCATTTCGCAACACAACAGCTTGAGACACTTAAAATAATAATTTTTAAACCGCGTCGGATGAGTGTGCAAATTTTACCAATTTTTCAAGCACCTTAAGGCTCTCAAAAAGGCGATTCATTTTAATTAAGAAAAAGATGATGATGATTCCTACAGTTTCAATAGGGCCTTCGCTGCCCAACGTTGTCAGTGCTCGGGCCTAACAACACTGTTATCTTATAATCTTCACGTGTGTCGTCGGCCTGTAGTTTACGTTAGCCGTCTGTTACTGTGCCACTAACCGGGGCTGTACGGTCCACGTACGCTTTGATTGGATTCAATCCAAAGTGACAGAAATGATAAAATGACTCATATTTTTGTTTTGTCCTCTCCGCGAAGGTGGGACGGTGGCTCCAGGAGACGGACCTTCAGTTAGCAGCTGGAGCAGCACAAACCTCAGCGCCGGGAGTCACAGCGGGCCGGCGGAGCTCTGACGTCTAACCTGTGTAACGGCTGCAACGGAGAGTTTGCTGATCCGGTAGGGAGTTGGGGGCGGTACCACTAGGATCAGACCCACAGCGCTGGGGCTTGCACCGCTGGCTGAATGCTACAGCTAACCGCTAACTGAAGGTCCGTCTCCAGGAGCCAACGCCTCTCTCCCTCCGGCAAAGTAGTCGCCTGGCGGTGGGGATGACAAAAATACTTCTTTTTTTTCCCGTTTCTGCCACTTTGGATTTAATCCAATAAACAAACTATACACGGACCCTGTACCTTCAACGAGCCCACGGACAGCTCTACTTCTAGGTCCTCTCATGTTGGACCGAGTGGTATTACAAGACAGGACGGGCCGGGGCTAGCTTGTTAACATGCTCATTTCACTAGATGTCTAATCTCCTATATTATTATTATTGTTGACCGTTCAAATAATTAGCAGCAATTAAAAGAACTTTAACAACAACACACTGCCTCTCGTGTCAAACATCTTATGATATAAAATATCCCCAAAAGTATTGAGTATGCTCTGAGCCTGTCAGTGGCATGACACAAACAAAACAATAAAATACAGAAGTTACCCTTTAACTCTCCTGAGTAGAGCTTCAATTACTCGTTTTGTTGAATAATTCACCTGACAACAGAATTTTGTAAAACAATGTCATTTTACTGAAAAGCTGATTATATTTGTATTATAATTATAGCACAGCCCTAACATAGACACACACACACACACACACACTCACAGAGAGGTTAGTAGAGGAATGTGGAGTGTGTGACTCGTAGCAAGTGTCAACATGCAACCACAAAAGACCAGGCCGCTGCAGCCAGATGATACCACTGAGTCTCTCTCCTCCAGCTGTCAATCCACCGTTATAAATCAGGTTAACAAAGTGTCAGATAGTGTCACCATGTGGCCATTTATAAAGCTTCATTTTCACTCCTTAACCCTAGACATAAGCTAAAAATACATATGTTTTGTTTGTTTTGTCCAACAAATACATAACACTAATTATATGCTATACCATCTAACTATTACGTCCACATTTCTCTTACCATTTTGATTAATGCTGTACAACACATACTGTTTCTGTAACTGATTATTCTTGTTAAGAAGAAAATTTTAGACGACACCATCAGGCACATATCTCCTAGCGATCCTGCAAAGTCTGATGCATATTGCTTATAGCTGGTGCTACTACAACATGATGTGCTCAGTGGTCACGAGTCTGAATGTACTCGATTTTCAAATGCTGCTACTCCAGGGTTTCCAAAAGTATAATTTCAAAGCACGCAGAGGTGATGGGGGGCTTATGCATTGAAACAGACGTAGACGTATGTTACGGATGTATAACTATAATGTTACAGAAACACTTTTTGTGTGACTGAGGGGGCTGAATAAAGAATAAAGACAGTATGCAGTATGTACTGTGTACTGTATACTGTATACTGCGTTGGTCAGTAGTATGTAGCAGGCGGTTTCGAATACAGCCTAAGTGATGTGTTCTGTCTGTCTATCGATCTCCTCTGCTCCGTTTCAGTACTACGGACAGCGCTGCACCTACACACTGGCAGCAGTCAGTGGGAGTGGGCTTGTTTAAAGTACAGTTTCAATTTTAAAGTAAAGTTTTGAGAAGAAAAAAAACAATTCCGGCTTTTATTCATAAAAATATTATATCAGACTCCAAAAGTTGTCCAGCATGTGGGCCTTGTGGGTCATTTTAAATACATCTATCAGTAACAGTAATAAAGGTTGCTATAAAGAATGGATTTAAATGACATTGTTTTTTCATTTATGTGTTTTGTTGTATACGTGTGCACTGTGAGGTATCTGTCACATATTAATACGGGTCAAATATGCTAACGAGTGCATGGAAAAAAAACGACTGTGTTTCCAACACATTTTCATACTAACTTGTCACATGCTGACGCTTTGTCAGAAAGCAGGAGTAAACACGAGCTTAAAGCTTCAGTAGGCAGTATATTTTTGGCATCATTTGGCAAAAATTCCATAATAACCTTTCAGCATATTGTAATTCAAGTGTTCTGAGAGATAACTAGACTTCTGTTCCTCCTCATGGCTCTGTTTTCAGGCTTTAGAACGTCTAGCCCGTGACGGGAGACTTTGACCAATCACAGGTCATTTCATTGAGAGAGCGATCCTATTGGCTGTGCTCCGGTCCTTCACCAGATTTCACAATTGCTGCCACGTCACAAACTTTCTCATTTTACAGCTAAACCGTGCACTACAAGATGATTCTGAAAACATTTGAGGAGAGAAATAGGCATTAACGTAACAGAATATTGATTCATATTTGATCAGCGCTGCCTAGTTTGACCATTTGGTCGGTTTTATATTTGCTCCAATCTCGCCTGCTGCAGCTTTAATCTGTCAAAATCAGGTGACTCACAGCAGCGCCAGGCAGAAGTTAGTTTGATAGTAACCAGCTGGACAGATTGGACCTAGTACAGTCTGCATCGAGCTGAAGTTAGTTTAAAGTTAGATTTGAACCAGCTGGACTCGTATTTCAGCGTTCAGCGTACGTCTGTGCTGTTTGTGTCAACGACTGTAACCAGAGAGTTTCAAGAGCTGAAAATAATCTGAACTCCTGTAGGAAGATTCCATTTGTTGTTAATTTAGTAATGATAATAGCACGCTGTCTGTGGGCAGCCAATAGTTATGAGACCAGACCCAAGGATTACAGCAGTTATTCTTTTATTATTGTGGCTGGCAAGCCTGTGGGACATGATGAAGCCCCCAGCTGTAAAAGCTACTGCTCTACAGGATGATGGTGAATTCCACAAGGACTCAGTGCTTCCACCCAGTGGTGAAAAAGTGCACACACACACACACACACACACAAAGAGAGAAAAGTCAGAGACTGTAGCTGAGATATACTTTAGTGAATGAGCGGTGTGTGTGGTATTTATCTAAACTCTTCTCTGTGAACTAAAACTAAACTATCTCACACATCAACAACGAGAACAACAGCAGACGGAATCAGAATCTTCTCTTATAGGAATGATGGTTTTCTCAACCTACTCACTCCCTCTACATGTTCTTGCTATTCTTTACTCGAAATAAGAAGGTTTGTTTGCCTTCTGCCCGTAGGTGTGAATGTGAGCGTGAATGGTCGTCTGTCTCTATGTGTCAGCCCTGTGATAGTCTGGTGACCTGTCAAGGGTGTACCTCGACTCTATTTTGTTTGAGTTAAATTATCTATAATAAACTTACTTGCTTATTAACCGGCGTCTGTCTGTCTGTAAGCAGGATTACTCCAAAAGTTCATGATGGATTTGAATGCAATTTTTTTGGAGGGGTGGAGTGTGGCACAACAATCCACTAGATTTTGGTGGCGATCCAGATCATGATCCGGATTCAGGATTTTTTTTTAAGAATTCCCATCAGCCTGAGCATTAAGACCACAGGGTATAACACATGCGCAGTGTGACTGATGACGTGTTGATGATGCGTGACCCCGCCTCCTTCCTCCTTCTGAGAGCAGAGAGATACGTGTATGGATGTGTGGCGAGACATCGAGGTGCGGCGGGAGCTGCTGGCCGTCCGCGGTGAAAAAGAAAAAAGCGGTAGATGACGGGATGAGAGACAACGTAGGGTAACGTTATACAGAAACAACAAGGCTGCTGAATGAGAGAGGCATCCGCCGATACGTTACACAGAAACACACCGTGTTAATAATAAGCCGACCACCTCACAGTACCGCCGGCTGTGAGCTGTGATCTTTTTCGAAAGTCACGCACCTTGGCGGAGGTCTGCGCTCTCCGAGTGCCATTCAGTTTTAAACTGTTACTGTGTGGACTTCCCTTCTTTGTTATGCTCTTGGACAAGCTGGGCATAACAAGTGGGGGCTCGTCCAATTGTGAACCTGAAATATCCAAATTTGAGGTGAATTTGAGTAGTAGAAGTGTGTTGGGAGTCCCACAGTGACAGTTTAGTTCTACATGGTGTTATGGTGCAGATGAGTGGTGTATCCATTAAGAACGGTGAGTGTGGGTTATGCAGTACATGCTGTGGGGATGATTGTAGTGGGTTAGCTGCACTATTTTTGCTCTCTGGCTGTAGCTTTCATTTGGTCCCCCAGATAGGTCGTAGCAGCAGTTATCTCACAAGGAGGAATTGCTGGTTTATTGTTTTCAGGGCTGTTTGTTATTTTTGTATGTTGTCCGTGTGGTTAGAGCCACGGTCTACGTGGCTCGGGAGCACCCCGAAGTACTGGCTGGGACAGATTGTCTTCCCCCAATATGGACGGTTTGCAGGTGCATACTGTAAATACCCACCGCACAGCACGTACATGACGACTAGGGTGCAGTTAGTCAGTTTTGGCTAGGCAGTTAGGAGGAGGTGCTTCATAATAACTCACTCAATATCCCTGTGGTTTTGTATGCTTTAACTAGTCAACTACTTTTTTGGGAAAAGTAAAATTGCAGCAGCCGGTACATGTGTGAACACGTCCAAGCAACATAGACATCAAATGTAGTACAAACAAAACTGTGGCCAGCCTGGCGATGCAGCAGGGTGCCAATACAGACGGTTCTAACCATAAAACGCAGGGTCATCAGCAAAACAGTTGAACCCGGCTCAGCTTTTTTGAACCTCGATCACTTTGTAAGAGTATTTCTACTGTTTACCTCCCAGTCGGTGTAATGAAAGATAAAATAACTGTTTCTGTGAGAAATTTTCAAAGTTGTAAAATCCTGTCAGAGAGTATTATACAACAATAGAAACAAGGTAACAATGTGAAAGCTACGGTAGCTGTTTTCATCTCTCAGCCAACCATCAAAAATATATTTGGTAGGCTGTCCCTTTGGTTAACCTGGGTCCACCCTGCTAACCCTAACTCTCACCCGAATATACCAGGACTGAGTATGTCCCTGTAGGAATTTACATATTTACTTGAGATATTACTTGTGATATTTTCTGATGTTATAGAAACATGTTTAAGCTAGTGCAATGACTAATGCGAGCATCATGTTTCTCTTAATGAGCTGAGGCTGAGCGGGAAGAATAAGTGCTTGTTTTAAGTTGGCAGAATAACAGGGTGAAAAAGTGACAGCGGGGTTGTGAGGGTCGGAGAGTTGACGTAGCTGTAGAGGAAAGCACACACACTGCAAACAAACAGACACACCCAGGACTCTGCAGATACAGAGGAGTGTGTACACATGCAGCTGCACCTCATCGCTGACCTACAAGCACACACCGAAATACAAACGTCTTATCTTGGGTATTTCCTCATAGTCAGGAGGAGGTTTACGAGCTGACCTGAGAGGAACACATTCACCTGTCTTTCTATTTCTCTATTATGTTCTGTTTCCTCATCCTCCTTTCTTTCGTCAACCAGCGGAAGCATAAACACCAATAAAGACTAGGAGGGTGTGTCTGCGTGCACATCCCTGTATGACCAAGTTTGTTGAATGAAACTGTCACAGCTCTCAATTTACCAGTTGAACACAAACATACTCCCACATACTGTACACACATGCCAGGTGGTTCACTGTTTTTTTTTCTCTATAAGACAAAAGGGATACTTATTATTGCAAATTACCTTCAGGGACATAATTATGTATTATTATACATTTTGTGTCACCACAATTTCTCACTTGAGCTGGGTTCTTACTAAGATTACAGATGTAAAATGGGCTCATCTGCACTTCATGTAATGAGCAAAAATAAAATACCAGGACCTGGTGCTGGGCATCATGGACAATGACTGACTCTCTCCATGACATGCTCATTTATTTTATTTAGCCAATGCAAAGTCCTCGAGCCAGGCGGTTGCCTCCTGGTCTGCTGTATGGAGGGTGACTAACCCTCCTTTTAGATTGTGGAGCGGGCAAGCTTCAATGATATGTTCCATTGTTTGCACCTCTCCAGAAGCACACAATGGGCTTGGGTTGCTGCCCCATTTGTGAAGGCTGGCCAAGCAGGGGCCATGTCCGGACCTGAATCTATTGAGGGTTGACCTCTGTATCCTTGGCAGGTTGGTGCCAGGGACCTGTTGGGTGGGGTCTGACACAAGATGTTTGTTTGGGACATCCTTGGGCTCCCATTCATTTTCCCAAGCTGATTGGTCATCTAGATGGAAGACGGGCAATGGGTGGGTTGAAGATGGGGGTCTTTGATCTTTTGAAGCCTCCTTTGAGTAGATGCTACTCGCCGGGTATGTGGGGGGGTTATAATGGATAAGACAGGGAGCCAGGGGAATGGTGTTGAACGAATAGTCCTGGTTATGATTCGCATGGTTGTGTTGAGCTGGGTGTCCACATGGTGTGTATGGGGGACGTAATGTGCAATATCATGGACACAATCATGAACATTCTGTATTAACCATATACTCTAAGGGTGCTTTCACACCTAACCTGTTTTTTTTTTTTTTAAACAGACTCATGTCCATTTGCCTAATTAGTGTGGTTTGTTTGGGCTGATGTGAAAGCGGTCAATCGAACCTTGGTACGGACCAAACAACCAAACCAAAACTAGGGATGTCACGATACCAGAAATATAGTAGTCGATACCAATACCAGTGAATTTCCACAATTCTCGATACCAAATTTGATACCACGGTAAAAAAACAATATATCCCATGTAATGTCTATATACAGTATATCCTCAGATTGCAAGCAGTAGTTTAAATTCACTGGTGACATTTCACCGGGTATAGGCTACCAGAGGTGGGACCAAGTCATTGTTTTGTAAGTCACAAGTAAGTTTCAAGCATGTGCCTCAAGTCCAAACTCGGGTGTCGAGTCCTAAACAAGCTATATGCGCTCATCCAACTGATGCTCAGTAACATAACGTTAGTTCTTCATGGTTTTCTCCTGAAACTTGATTGGATGCTGTTGGATTGGCTCAAACAAAGTGGATCTGGGGAGTTAAGTGTAAGATAATCAAATGCAAGTCCCAATAACATTCACCAGAAATAAAGAGTCCAGAGTTAAAAAAAAACTAAAAACACCCCTTGTCCAAGATTTAGTAATAAGCAACAAAAGATAGAAATTCAGTTTGTTCAGTTCAGTTCAGTTTTTTCCCCCACGAGTCAATCCTCTTCTCGAACATAAAGGATCTCTGCATCTCTGGATCTCGCTGCTGCATGGCGATGTTGTGTATATGTCAACTCCTAAAGAGAGAGGACAGAAGCAGCTGCATGTGGCGTTTGGTGGGTATTAATTTCGGACCCTGCAGGCATCGTACGGTACCTTCGGTACTGTGGAAAACGAGTACCGTCACGTTCTTAGAATTTTGGCATCGCCTTGGTACAGAAGTATCGGTTCTCGTGACATCCCTAACCGAGAGAAGGGGTGGGGGAATGATTCATGTAAGAATCACGATTCTTATCTTTTAATATTCTGAATCAATTCCCAACTTCCAAAAATCGATTTTTAATTGTTTTTGTTTTACTACCACAGCCTTGCGTGCGCTGAATGAATGCATCGCATGACGGGAGTCACACAACGTCACTTTAATTAACTGAAAATGAAATGTAACGTTGGATCAAGCTGAACGAGGAATAATTCAACAACAACCGCAATGATGGAGAGAACTGGGCCACAGAGAGAGAGAGACAGAGACACCGTGTCCTAACAGCAAGCATTTGGTTACCTCATGTAAACAAACCACGTAGCTATCAACTGTGAGCTCCAGATCAGACTGGAGACCACTTCAAAGATGGCCTGGTAGTACTTATTCTCTTGCGTCATTTTCTTTTTAAACAGAAAACATACGTTTAATATTGTGATAGGCCTATTTACTGGAAATGACTTCAAATATAGCTGGCAGCAAGGAGGAAACTTTCAAGCGATCTCCCTCCAGCCAGCTGTTACCTTATTTAGGAGGAGGAGGTACCGTATAGATAACTCTTCATTTCAGCTTCACGAATCAGCCGTTCCTCGTCCGTTGCAACGTTTTTAAAGTGAGTATAGGGACGATGATGATTGAAAGACAAAGAATATTGAAACATGAAAATGATAATGAAGTTAGTCCTTAATTCTTGAAACTTCTTTCAGAAAGCATCCAGCCGACCCAAAAAGAGAACCTGAGGAAGCCTCCTCTACCTGGGTTCTAACCTGCTCCAACTACGACTAAATAACTGAATGCTGCGCGCCAGATCGTCTCTCTCTAACACTGAATCCTACACTTCCCATAATGCAACTCGATACTGTCCTTTCATTAGCCCTTCCCTATCTGATAAACACCTATGTCTTATGGCTTACACCTTGTCTACACAGTGAAAGCAGCACATTAGCAGAGCAGCAGCAGCTTCAGTGCTCCATCTGTGTCTACACAGGATGAGTTCAGGTACAGTACTGAGTGTAGTGTGTAAATTCCTAATGTATTTTATACATTTGCAGCCCAATAAGATATAACCCTTGTGACATCACTATGACATCATCAGTGTTATTTTGCCCAGAGCTATACGGAAGACATTATACAACTGTTTTCATGGGATGAGTAAATACTCTTCATGACTAGTAAAGTGACCGTAAAGTGTAATATCTGTGGAGTGCCCCTTTTCTAACTGCACCCAGCCCGGCTCAGCTCTCTGCTGTGGACGTCAGAGCGGAGCCAGTTTGTCCTGTAAATGTCTCCGTACAGTTTGAACTCAGAAACAACCATTATTATACCAAAGAGGTTGTCTCACAAACAAGTGTCTGAACACACTCACTTCCACAAACAGAGGGGTCTATTAAAGATGAGTCAGGCTCTGAAGCTTTGCTCAGAGTGGTACTTGAAGCTTTACAGTTTCCTGTTGATGTGAAGTTAAACACACACACACACACGCACACGCACACACAGAGACGGAATTTTTTTAAGTAGAATCTGCATCTGGATGTAAACACACAGACACAGAGACACACTGCTCAGCAGCTGGATAACCTTCAAATGTTTAACCAGAATGGCACTCGTAGAGCGCAGACCTCCGCCAAGGTGCGTGAATTTAAAAACAGATCACAGCTCACAGCTGGCGGTACCGTGAGGTGGTCGGCTTGTTATTAACACGGTGTGTTTCCGTGTAACATATCGGTGGATGCCTCTCTCATTCAGCAGCCTTGTTATGTCTGTATAACGTTACACTATGTTGTCTCTCTCAATTTTGCAGGACTGTTTGATGTGTATGTGTCATCTGAAATTGATTGAAAGTGCTGCGGGCCCGTGGCTGGAGCCTCACAAACCCAACTCCTGGGGTCTTAATCAGGCTCTTAAAGCTTCAGTAGGCAGTATATTTTTGGCATCATTGGCAAAAGTTCAATAATAACCTTTCAGCATATTGTAATTCAAGTGTTCTGAGAGAAAACTAGACTTCTGCACCTCCTCATGGCTCTGTTTTAAGGCTTTCCAGCTTTAAACCTGACGTTCCTTCACTAGATTTCACATTGGCGGCGGCGGCACAAACTTTCTCATTTTACAGCAAAACCGTGCACTACAAGATGATTCTGAAAACATCTGGGGAGAGAAATAGGCATTAACGTAACAGAATATTGATTAATATTTGATCAGCGCTGCCTAGTTTGACCGTTTGGTCGGAATTCCCAAGTGATAGACAGCTGGTTCTCGTAGACTTCAGCTGGACGGCAGACTCCAGATCAGCTCTGACAGCTTGTTTTCCTCCGGTCTGTGAAATCTTGCAGATGTCGTTAGGAGCACCGGAGGACGCAGAGGAACATGATTTTTTTATCAGATTACCGGTCTCCTGCAGTACTGTCAGGATATAGTGACCGTTAATGATATTTGCTCCCCCTCTCCCCACTGCATCTTTAAGTTACTGTTCATGATGTTCTAAAAAAGCACATAGCTGGACAGGTTGTTGATGTTCCCTGCAGCCCATTAGGCGCGTGTCACTGATTGAATCACTCTGGAGAAGATTAGAACTCATCAGGCACTGAAGCTATGAAGATTGTTAGGACAGTTATGTATTCTCGCCAACTGCTGACAGAACATAACGACTCCCGTGGCACACCAGGAAAGCCTTTAATAACTCTCTTTATTACTCATAATTTCTCCTATCTTTCACTTACTCTTCCATTCCTCCTGGTTTCTCTTCCTCTGATCTGTCCATCATTATTCTTTTTCTCCTGCTCTCTCTTCTACCTTCCTCTTTATCCCTCTGTCTGTCTTACTTTAGAGGAATTAGCAGTGAATGCTGGCCCCCTGAGGGCCAAGGACCACATTACAAGGACTTGCCAATGCACATCATGGGAACTCCCTTAGGTGAATCTCATTGGATAATCCTTCAGGATAATGGGAGCCGCTGAGGTTAAGGGTGTGGTGGGCCTGAAAAAGGTCAAACAGGGTATGAAGAGTAGAACAGTTTGATTTGATTTCTCCACACTGAGTTTGTTCTGGACCTGTATTTATGAAAGTTCTGAGAATTATTCTCAAGAACACTCTGCAAAACAGATATTTATTAAACAGCTCACTCCTTCTTACAGCAGTGTAGGAGTAACATTTAAGACCAGTTCTCAAGTGTTTATTCACGACAGCTGACTATTGTAAACTACAGAATGACGTCATATGGTTACTCATGTCAGTGCTCTGAGAGGACCGGCCAATCAGCATCAAGGATTTAGCACAAATCTACCCCAATGATATCTTTGTTCATTCTTTGAATTAATTGAGAAGCCGTCCTGCATTGTCTCTTTTCCAAAGTCTATCTACAGTATATTCTATGATGTCATAATCATCATGTGTTTGTTGCTTTGGTCTGAAGCCAGGGTGAAAACCAATCAAATCACAGGCTTTGGAAAAAGGACATTTTGAAAAAAAAGAAAAAATCAAAAAAACAGCTGGAATAAAAAAAAGATGATTATCTTCCAATTTCATGTTCATATTAAACATTTTGTCTGTATCTATTCATATGATTATTTAGTTCATAATGTCTTATTTATGTATTCATCCAACACCAATAAGAGGAAATTTGTCAAAATGGAAACAAAAGCTGGCGCAGGAAGGAGAGTTTGCTGCTGCTGGCAGAGGAAGTACAACCAACTATCACAGGGCTGACACATAGACACAGACTCATGCTCACATTCACGGGACATTTAGAGTCAACAATTAACCAAACCTGCATGTCTTTGGACTGTGGGAGGAAACCTGAGAACCCGGAGAAAACCCACGCTAACACGGGGAGAACATGCAAACACAGAAGGACCCCCAAGCTGTATTTGAACCTACGACCCTCTAGCTGCGAGGCGACGGTTCTTACCACTGCACCACCGCACAGCCCTGATCCAACACCAGCGTTTCGTTAATCAGCCAAAGGCTGTGTGGAAGTGACTGGGATCATTCTTTTATGTGTAATGGTAGGTGTCCACCGGGGCGTTTTTTATCGCGAGGGGCACGCGCCGCTTCCCAGCATTGGACGCTCGGTGGGCTGCCACTAGACACAACACACTTGGCACCTGATGGGACGAACGCTTTTCCTCCGTGGGCTGCTGCTGCTCCCAGCTTACAAACCGGAAACAATATGGAGGCTGGTTTGGAAACTTTCTTCTTTTATTTCACGAAAATAGTTCACTGAAATGTGTTTCTGAAAACATTTGAGGCGAGAAATAATCCATGCAGTTGATGAAACTGTCTTTATTTTTTAATCAACAACGTTTATTTTAAAAGATTCTCTTGAGTTTCGAGAGGCGGCGACTCGCGACGGCCACCCGTGATTTGCATAAAGTAGACCTAATCTCAACTTTACGCAAATGAGGAATGGCCGTCGTGACGCTCCGTCTCTCGAATCGCGCCGCCACACTAACCCAGAATGCATTGCACGGCTGCTTACATAGACAATGAATGGGAAGCATGGAAAGAATGGATCCTGTGGACACATACCGTAAGGCGACATCAGGCTTGACTTAAACATTACTTTCCTAACGAAAATGTACAAATAAATACACAGAAATAAAATGTACTAACAACTAAATTGTTATTTATTATTAGAATTATAAACTGTACACCAGCAACTTGGTCAAAAATCTTACTGACTCCATGTAATATGAAAGAGAAATGCACAGTGCACTCATTGAGCGCTCTACACACTAGAATGTAGTGTTAATAACTGGTGGTAAAGAAGCCTATATACTTGAACATCCACAAATTTGTTCAAATTTCAAAGCATGTTTATGTATCTTTTCCTATGCAAAATGTTAAATTAATTAATCTGTATGTACGTTTTATTAATTTTGTGGTTTGCTGGCTTTTTAAAATGTTTTATTTATTTATTTATTTTTCTTATTTACAATTTCATTTTTATTTTTGTATACCTTACTTGTCAATTTTCATTCAAAATAAAATCAAAATCATTCCTTGTGTAAATATGTTATTATACGTTATTTTGTCTAGGCAGGGAATAATGTTTTTTTCTTAAATAAAAATACTATAAAAAAAAAGAGAGCGAGAAATGCACAATAAACATTCTATAAAACGTTCATGTTTTAAATGGACATTAAAACCTTAATTCAGTCAGCCGTGAGAACCCTGAGGCGGCCCCATCCCGCTCCGAGACAAGCACTCAGCACACCGGACTGTTTCCACAGCCAAAGCCAAAGGGCAGCCATGTTAGGACAACTAAACAGATTGGAAACAAATTCAAGCCAAGCCCAGCTGCAGGCGCCTGCTGCTTCTGTACCTATATCACACACACACACACACACACACACACACACACACACACACACACACACACACACACACACACACACACACACACACACACACACACACACACACACACACACACACACACACACACACACACAGAGACACAGACACAGAGACACAGAGTGACCTGTCTGTACGTGCCTCCAAAGAGAAATCCCCGCTTTCTTCACACATGGCTGCAGTGAGTGACTGAGACACATTCAGGACAAGGCTTGTGTTATTCTGACACTTCGGTTTGGAACATTCTCTGCAGTAAAGGTTGGAGCTACCACCGAGACATGTGCTAACCAGCCTCTAACCAAGCAAACAGCAAATATGTGTGAAACAAGAGATTCCCTCAATAGCTTTGCCAAACAGCACTCACAGACATAAAAGCAATTAGTGAAACATGCACAATGTCCATATATCTATTTGGAAGTCAATAGTGTTCCCCTTTTGCACACACACAGCCTCCTTCCACTACAACCAGTGTTTGGAGTGCATCATTCATAATGAAAATGTAGAAATTGTAAGATCTTACAAGTACTTGGGCACGTATTTGGATGATCAACTTAAATTTGATGTCAACACTGAGGCAATTGTAAAGAGAGGGCAACAGAGAATTCATCTCTTACAGAAACTGAACTCCTTCTCAGTCAGTCCCGTAATCCTCTGTCGTTTTTATCAGTCTTTCATTGAGTCTCCTTTGCTTTTCTTTTATCTGTTGGTTTCACAGCCTCTCAGTTAAAGACAGAAACAGTCTCAACAGTATTGTTAAAATCTGTTCTAAGATTATTGGCGTGAAACAAAAAGATGTGAATTCCTTTTGTAACCAGCAGATCCTCCGTAAGGTGGAAGGCATTTTGGCATCCTCTGGTCATGTGCTTTTTAGTGAATTTTTGAACCGCTATTCTAGATCGTTTATCCCCTCTGCAATCAGATTATTGAATGCTCCTTAGATTTTATATTTCTTATGGACTTTTATCCTTTTACCATCACAAATCCTTTTATCCTCTATTACACTGATTATTCTATTGTTTTTATTCAGTCTGTTTATTTATTAGTTAGTCTCATTTACATCAGTAATTGTTTTAGGTCCTGTTTTAAGTCCATTTAGTTCATTTTGGCGTATCAGCGGCGTGTTATCAAAAGATAGTCGGACGACGGACGCTACAAACTAAAAGTGAATGCATCTGCTCCGTACGGAGTCTCAACTCAGGGTAGCAGGTGTGATATTTCACACACGGGACGAGAGAGAGTTGACAGACAAGACGATTGCGGAGGATTTGGTGCGAAATGCAAACGTTTCAGATTTAAACCCCATGCATTAAGGGAACCATGATGTTAATGAGGCAATCGCCGCGAGGAGGACGGAGCGGTCACAGCCGGCGTGCGCGGCGCAGCGGTGCCAGGCAGACCCCCCTGCAACCGAGGACTGAGAAGCTGGACTATTGAGGCCAGACATACAGCCACCTGACGGTCAAGATCAAAGTAAGCGCGCTACACATATCGACCGTCAGATTTTCTTGTAAAATGTCCGGTGTTATCGGTAATTTAGATTTAACAATGAACCTAACCTGCACGTCTTTGGACTGTGGGAGGAAGCCTGAGAACCCGGAGAAAACCCACGCTAACACCCTAACCCTAAGTTAGTTAGTGATGCAACAGTGCTAACCACCGCACCACCGTGCAGATCCCAAACACAGAAATTAGGCAATTAGGTCAATTTCATAATCCTCCGATTTAGGTTCTACCTACTTCTGGTGCGCTGTGTATCCAGATACAGACACAAATTCAGATATTTTTGAGCAATTAACACATTCATACACACGTGCATGGCAGCTTTGCATTACACACTTTGTTTTTAAAAAAAAAATGAGATGCTGGATATTATGTATCGTGACACATACTCAGTGGCCCGTGGGACTCACCACCACAGGAGTGTTGTGAAGAAGTTCTACCCTTTAAAAGCCTCTAATCCAGCATCAGTTGATTTATGTTGCTTTGATTTACTGTGCACTCAGACAGAGCCTTACATTTACCTCTCACTGCTTTTCATGTCACATTCCCCCTGCTGTCTAACACCTTTGAACCACAAGCATCACTCAGTCATCTCTCCTGATTTATTGTCCTGTATCTTTCTGTTTATTCCTGTACGAAGATTTAATGTGAGGACAATTTTACAAAGTGAGGTAATTTTGACTTGACCCTTACGGCGGGGACACACTGCCCGCGGGAGGAGCGCGTGGCAGCAGCCTTGCTGAATTGCTGCGTATCCCTCGCGTGGGTTGGCCACACCGGCAGCGTTTCTGCTGCTGCTGCCAGCCCTCTCTTTCTACATAGAGTTTGCCTTTCATAATGGCCATTTCATTTCATTATAAATATCATTTATATTTATTTTAGACAGAGAAAGGTTCAGAAACGTGTGGTAATTTGTAAATAATAGTAATAATCCGCAATTAAAACCCCGTACTTTATTCATTCATGGAGCTCTGCAAGTCACTGCATTTCCTACAACATTGTCTTGCAAATATTTCAGAATAAAAGCTTTGTGTTAACAAATGAAGGAATTCTGTCCACAGAAAAAAACGCTTGAGGGCTGACCTGTTAACATGGACGGCGAAATAAAAAACAACAGGTTCCACAGCCGCCACGCGCTGCTCACGCGGGCGGTGTGGACACGCCATTACTTGTACAAGGTGCAACTTTGGGGTTGAAGTCTTTTCATGTTTGCTTGTCAGTGTCTTCATCACTGTCTATCCTGCTGTGTGTGTGTGTGTGTGTGTGTGTGTGTGTTCATGAAACACACCAGGGTGAGCTAATCTTATTTGGTGCAGGAAACACATTTCAGGGCCTTGAACCAAACAACTGGACAGGAAGCGGGGCTCCAATCTGAGCTGATGGGAAGGACAAACTGACGGGCTGAAACACAACAAACAGCAGCAGAGAGGAGGTTCCCTTATGAAAGGATCTAATTGGCTGTTTCTTTCATCTGTTTGTGTGTGCTGGATCACCCGACTCTCCTGACCTTTCAAGATGAGCACAACAAAACTGTGCTTCACAAACACTTCCCTTTCCTTCTGCTTCCTGTCATGGATTCATAAACCGGCTGGAGACTCTATCCAAACACTGCAAGACACTGAACACTATGTGTACTGGTACACCCTAAAGACAGGGCTCCCCAGAGACTGACTGGAGTGGGTGTACACCATCATGACATCACACGTGACAGCTGTGAGGAACAACACGTCAGTGAGCCTGGACGGTTGGAGAAAGATCGTTCACATCCAACGCCAGAGACAGGAGGTACCCTCTGCCCCACATAAGACAATGTGTTACTATGTGATGGAAATTCCACATTTGGGTTATGTGATGACAACTAAGCCATCTCCACGACAACTGAGCAAACTCCATTTGCAGATGAAGACCATGAGATGCGGGTGAAAGAGTTAAGGTTATATTGTCACTACTATTTCAAAGGTCAAGAAAGAACTTTCACTCTCAAGGAAGTATACTGTTAGGAGACGAAGAGAGAGGAGGCTTCAGAGGAGATAAGGAGAGCGGAGGCTTCGGAGGAGACGAGGAGAGAGGAGGCTTTAGAGGAGGAGAGAGGAAGCTTCAGAGGAGACGAGGAGAGAGGATGCTTCAGAGGAGACGAGGAGAGGAGGCTTCAGAGAAGACGAGGAGAGGAGGCTTTGGAGGAGACGAGGAGAGAGGAGGCTTCAGATGAGACGAGGAGAGAGGAGGCTTTGGAGGAGACGAGGAGAGAGGAGGCTCAACTTCAACACATTTCCCCTGTAATTACTGGATAATGGAAACCCTGGTGGGTAGAATCTGAACCATGAATGAATCATTAAAACACTCTAGCAACTTTGTTTATTTTTTCTTCATAAGCCAATACCAACATACCATTTCAGAAAATATTATGGTTTCACAGTAGACGGTATTACACTATCATTATTATTATTATTATTATTATTATTAAGTTACAATGATCATGAAAGAATTTATAAACAGAACATGTTATATTACTAAAGCCTTCAGTTTACATATTAAATTAACAACTATTACATTTTCAATACCGTGGATAAGCAAATGTCCACAGTGTGATAACCGTCAATTTTAATACCACGGTAGACCTTGAAACCGGTATACCGTCACAACCCCCACAACATACAAAAAAACCCTCTTTCTATCGCAGAGAGTGAAACAGGACGATGTGCTTAGACATCTGCCGGGGAGGAATTTATTCCCTAAATCACTGTCATTAAAGCTTAAATCAGAAAGAGAGAGAGAGGGATTGGGAGGGGGGTGGGGTCCAGACAAGCCTGGGCATGACAGCTGAAGACTGAGAGAGGAGGTCAGAAAAGACAGAATGAATAAAAGAGCAAGAGAGGAAGGACTGAATAAAGTGATTTGAGATAATGACGGTGGTGTTTGGGGTGGTTTGGACAGGCTGCGTTTATCATGGTGGCTGTTGGACAGCCATGCCTGTAAAATAAATGTACGGGTTGACTAGGGGGATGCAGCGGGAATAATGAGGGGTGAGAGATAGAGAGGAATGCAGAACTGATGAAGCAAAGAGATGTGGGAAATGGAAGGGGAGATAAGAATGTTGGAGTGGTGGTGGAGATGTGAGAGATATGATCAGGGAGATAATCTGTGGGGTGAACAATACCAACCTTTATTCAGTACATGATGATATATACAGCGTTGACTGTATTACATTATGGGTTTCATGACTGACTGATACAGTAAAACATATTATTTCCTATTTCAGAACACTTCAATGCAAATTTGATCTTGACCAACTGCTTCTGTTTCACTCTTTTTCTGTGTTGCTTTCTTCCTCTGTGTGTTTCTCTAATAGCAGAGGAAGGGAGAACAGGAAAAGACCCCAGGCAGGGCGGCTTTTTTTTTTGTTTTCAAGCTTTTTACGGGAAACAAATGATCTGAGTAAAGCAAAACTGGATAGAGCAAAACAATCCTGTCTCTGTGAACGCCCATTACTGCAAATTAGCCTGTTATTTACAATGTGAACCCTGATGACAGCAGGGATGTGCACGTGTGCGCTCTGAGGAAATTGTTGCCAAAGCTCAGTTGCCTGAAGCTGCACTCTGAGAGAATGTTATGTAAAAAAAATGTGTGTCCCATCTTCAGGCTACACATTCAGTGAGTAAATGATGTCACTCGTGGGAGTTTATCTCAATGCAGGGGTGTGACTGAGCCAAATATATGCACAACAATATATTTCTATGAATTAAAAGGAACTGGAAGTTGGTATTATATATGGGACATTTATTGACTGTTTGAGAGCAGATGCTGTCTTTGAATGGAGTGAAAACACATCCCCGCATCGCATCGTGAGCCTGTTACTTGCATTATGATGTGTTTTTTAAATCTTATACCTTAAAGCGGCAGTAGGCAGTATATTTTTGGCATCATTGGGCAAAAATTCCATAAAACCTTTCAAGTGTTCTGAGAGATAACTAGACTTCTGCTCCTCCTCATGGCTCTGTTTTCAGTCTTTAGAAAATCTAGCCCGTGACGGGAGACTTTGACCAATCACAGGTCATTTCATTGAGAGAGCGTTCCTATTGGCCGTGCTCCGGTCATGTGACCAGAACTTAGCGTTCCTTCACCAGATTTCACAATGGCAGCGGTGTCACAAACTTTCTCATTTTACAGCTAAACCGTGCACTACAGGATGATTCTGAAAACGACTGAGCGACTTGCTCCAGCTAACTGCTAACTCAAGGTCCTCTTCGCAAGGAGGACGAAGCAAAAATACCTTTTCTCGTTTCTGCCACTTTTTAATTGACTCCAATAGATTGGATGGTAGAGGTGAAATGCTGCCCCCTATTTGTTTGGACCATGTGGCCAGATTGTACACATTGCACCTTTAATGTTGCGAGGCTAGCGAAAAAAAAAAAAAAAAAGGAAGACACCTGTAGCATACTACTAACTCTCGCAGACGCTGGTTAAAAGGAATTAAGTAGAAGTTGTGCTTGTAATTCACACACGGTATCATGGAGCAGGGAATTCGATGAATATCAGTGCTGTAGTCTTGTGAATCTTTCCTTCCCCTAGCAATGACTTAATGCAGCCTTAAAAGGGACTATTTGTAAGATTCAGAAATGCTGCTTAACAGCGACACCTGTGGCCTTGAAATCAACAAAAGTCAGCGTCGAGCTCGCGCTTGCTCGCTCTACATAGACATGAACGACCATTGCTCAAAACAGTGAGGCGACAGACGTCAGCTAAAACCACCGTCACCACCAAGCTAGCACCGTCACTTCACAAGACACGGAAAACCTCTGTTGGTCTGGAGGAGCTGCAGCAGTTATTTCTGCACAAACGTCCCCTGTACATTCACTAGATATTCTCAGAGCTAAACTAACTCTTCTGCAGTGTGGAGTGAGCGCGCGTTCACGTCTAGAGGTGGAGCGAGACAACGAGGACGCGCGCGCTGTCTGAGTGAAGGAGAGCAGGCAGCGGAGACGAGGCTCCGACCACACGCGAGCGCGCATATGCGAACGCGCATGTGTGCCGACCCGCTACATTTATACGCTTAAAAAGTTACAAACAGTCCCTTTAAATTCTTCAAAATCTCAAAATATTAAATAGTTATTTCACTTTACCACTTACAGTGTTACATGCAAATATGATTTTGACATCACTTTCCCTCCCGTAACAAACCGGTGTGCCTTAAAAAAAAGCCTCATCAACTACTCATAGGGTTAGCATGTTGCAGGGAACAAACGACATACAGTACCATGCAAAATGCACACTCACATCCTCTTGTTGTTTATCTCTCTTGTCATGTGAGCCTTCAGGAGAGTCGGAGAAAAGATGTGAGTTGAGAATGAAGCTGTGAGTACAGTTAGATGTTCTGTTTGCTCTCTTTCAGCTCAGAGGTAAAGGACTAATTCCCTGATGAGAGTATAGGAGGCGAGGGGGAAATCCCAACAGGCGCTTTCAAACAGACGCCTCCTGTTTGTTAAACCGCTCAGCCGAGTTTTCGAATCTGCACTGGACAAGATTCTTGTGAAAACATACAGCCGTCTCATCAGCAGGCTTGAAAGGCTAAACGCCAACAAATATGGATTGAAGCAGAATATTTCGTTAGATAAAAACATGTTGTGAATTTTGGAAATTATAACATTGTTTTGTCATGATAACTTGATATCGGATCGGTGTATAGACTCGCGTACTGGCCGATAGCCGATGGAGGACTTTCTGATGCTGGTATCGGTACGGAACAACTCTAATTATAAACTGAAAAGCTGTAGCTTAGTTGACAAATTTGTCGACTGTTAGTTCACCATTGTTGGTTTGACATATAAAGCTGATTATCCTCTGACCTCCCATCTCCCCCATCACTGCCAACTAACTGTGCAATAAAACATATAGGGTGGATTTTGTTTTCCAAATCCTATCTTGTTTTTTTAGGTTTGATAGAGAGGTATTCATTGTAACATGTATTCAGTTAATGTGGTGCTGGGACACAGAAAAGTCGACTTTGTTATCAGAGGAAGCAGGAGTCAAAGGCCAGCTGGGAGGAGGTGCACTAAAAATAGCTTTAAAACCCCTGTTACAAATGTCTGACAAGCTTTTAACACAAAAACACACGACATGGGAATGTGGATAAAAGTTTGCTCTGTGTGACAAGTTTATAACAAAATGAAAATAGGGAAAATAGTACAGGTGTAAGCCAAAACAGAAAATGTGAAAATGTAGAAAGTGTGTTGGTTTGTGTATTAGAGTGTCTGGTGTGTGTGTGTATGTGTGTGTGTGTGTGTGATGAAGCTGAATACAACAGGAAACCATTACAACGGGTGCGGCTGCTAGGCTCATCTGCTAACCTTGACTTGTCTTCCTACATGAAAACAGAAAGAAGTTCTCTGTCATCATTTGTTAAACAGACCTTTGTAAACACACACACACACGCGCCAGCTCACAAAATGGAAACTACAATTGTGTTACAAGTGTATCAGTGTTTTGCTAGGCACCAAAAGCTCTTCCTGCTTCACGTGAGGACAGATGGATACTTTCTATGTGCAGCATTTTATATCAGTAGTCGCAGTAGTAGTAGTAGTAGTAGTAGTAGTAGTAGTATTAGTAGTACTCATAGTAGTAGCAGCATTATAACATCTAACTATAATGCAAAAAATCTCTTTCTGTTTGTCTATCTTAAAGGGACTGTTTGTAACTTATTACACTTATAAATCAATCCGGGTCGGTGTCCCATGCGCGCTCACGTGTGGCTACGCTTTTCAGACTCAGACTACAACACAAACTGCACGGAAGCAAGAAAACCACAAAGTTGTATCTAGTGAAGCCCGTCTGTTAAACAGTGTTGGCCGCGGTCGGAGGACGCGGGGGAGACCGTAGCTTTGGTCTCCAGGACCGGAGTCTCTGCTGTACTCTGCTCCTCTGCCTGCCTGCCTTCACTCACACACCGCGCTCGTTCTCGCTCGCTCAGCTCGCCCTCCGGCCGCGGTCGGGAGGCTGAGGCAGGAAAAGCCAACACGAGAATCAGCAGTGATTCATGGAGAGACCTTCGTCTGGTCAGCTAACATTACTGCCAAGCAGCTGAAATATAGAGTGATATTGTGGTTTTAGCTGACGTGTATCACCTCACTGTTTTGACGGATGCTCGCTCACATTCAGGTAGCGCGTGCACACGGGCGAAGGCGAGCTGACTTTCGATGACTTAACGGCCACAAGTGTCGCTGTTACAACCAATTTCTGATTCTTACAAACAGTCCCTTTTAGAATAGGGATGTGCATTCCAAGCAAAAAGTACTATTCAAAAATCACTGGGAATTCCTTGATTATTATTCGAATAATCGCTCCATGCATACTCATCATTAATAGAGAAAAATAAGAACAATCCCAGGTTTCTTTTCAGCACTGTAGCCGGGCTGACAGAGAGCCACCGCTCTATGGAGCCATGTATTCCTACAACCCTCACTAGTAGCTACTTCATGAGCTTTTTTAATGATACAATCTCCTACCTTCAACTGGTACCAATTTACCCTCAAACTTAGCAACCTTAGAAATAGCTGTACAACCTGATATATATTTAGACTGCTTTTCTACCATCGAGCTCCACAAATTGACTTCAGTGATCTCTTCATTTAAAATAGAAAATAGCAGCGAACACGTCTCCAAACCTTGAACAGTATCGGGTGACAGGTAGTGGTAAGAACAGAAGAAACAAATCACCGGCACTTACAGATAAAGAGTCATCAGCGGCACAATGAGCCGGCTTATAACTGAAACACGTTTGTTTGTTTACCCAAAATAAACTAAAAAATATCTTTTCATCTAAGCCATCTACCTGTCTCTTAGACCACATACCTATTAGGCTACTTAAATAAGTTTTACCCTTAGTTAGCACAGACTCTACACCAAAGACGCAAAGAGAAAGATGCAGGTAGAAAAACCCTCCTGACCTTTTTTCTCATGAGCCTCACAGCACAGACAAAATGTGCATGCAATCATTTTTGGTTATTAATTATAGAGAAATACTGCAAATGCAGCTTTTTAAGCACTTTCCAAAAAAAAACATCTTACCTTTCTGTTTCTTCTTCCCCTGTTTCCATGTAGGCATGAGCGTGGTCTCAGCAGGGCACCCGAATTCCGATGACAACCCACCGTTGCTTTGGACTGTAGGGGACAGGGTCACAGCTGCTGGGGTGGTCTCAGTGACGACATGCTGGGAGAAGGAAGCGATCCTCTGCAAGATTGAGCCTACGCTATCTCTGGCATCACCTGGGCCATCCTCCACAGACCAAATTGCTCTGGGGCTGGAGGGTAGGTTGGGGACCACCTGGACAACTTGGGGCCCTGAGAGAATCTCCAGCTGGGGGCTCTGGGCAGGAGAAAGGGGCACCGGGGAGCAACTCATCTCTGGGACAGGGATGGAACCCTGCGAGGGAGTTAGAGAACGTGGGGAGACAGGCAAAAAGGGATGGTGGAGGGACAGGGGTGGTGTGTCAGTAGAACTGTCCAGGCTGCTGAGAGAGGCTGAAGGGCTGGCCGGGGTGGATAGTGGGCTGGTGTGGTGTTGGAGGCCTCCTGAGCTCCTTGGTGGAGGCTTGGGGGGTGTGGGGCCCATGGATCCTACTTGAGCCTTGGTGGAAGAAGTGGCCGAGGTGCCGCTTACCAAGCTGTCCAGATCCAAGGGAAACTTGTTGAGGCGTGAAGTCTCTTTGACCTTGGGCTGGGGAGCCTTGAGGACCTGGGGCCCTTGCTGCTGATGGTTTTTGGGGCCACAGTAGCCCTCCTCCCCAAAGGAACTGGCATTATGAAGATGACCATTCCAGTTGGCGTTAGCATTGGCATACCTCAACCCTGGAGACATCCTGCCTCCAACTCCACCTCTCTGCATACTCACCATTCCTCCTCCTCCATCACGGATTTGGAGGTCTAGGCTGGGCATTGAGCCGTGGTTCACCCCCCGAGGCTCTGGAACACCAAGCATCATCCCCGGCCGCTGGTCAGTCTCGGGGTGGAAAACACTCCCATGGGAGGAAAACTTCTTCAGGTTGGGGCTGCTTCCCAAGTTGGCACCTCCCTCTTGGCGCCGTTGTGGGAGCTGGGGCTGGGTTCTGTGGTACTCCTGAGGTGGAGGGCTGAGATATGACCCCAGCTTAGTAAGAGGGAGGGCACCCCCACCTCCCCCAGAGTACTCCAGGCTGGACGTGGAGCTGTGAAGGCTGTCGTTGTCACTGCCTGGCCCAGACAGAATGGAGTAACCATTGGGGTTTAACCTGCTCTGGAAGGATGCAGCTCTGGTCACGGAGGAGCCGTTGTTGTGGACGGCCGACTTGTTCGTGGTTCCTCGGTTGAAGGACAGGCTGCTGACTACACTACGGGACTTGAGCACTGGGCTGGGATTGGAACTCAGGCTGATGCGGGAGTGGTGGGCTGTGGAGCCCAGGCTGTTGTTGTTGTTGTTGAAGGGTAATGAAGGGGACTGGCCACCTCCTCCCCGCCCCTCACTGGCTTTGTTGTGGTGGAGGAAGAAATGGGAGGAAGAGGGAGAAACAGGGGTGGAGATGGGTGAAGCTGAGGGGAAGGATGGTATGTCATCCACATCTTCAATGTCGAAGGATCTCTTCAGTGCTGCAGGTGGTAAAAAAAAATGTAGTTGTTAGTATAATGTCTCAGTTCTAACTAATATCTAACCAGTGCGTCTTGACATAAGTTGAATGCTCGTGTTCCATTAGGTAGATGAAGTGATGGACATCTAAAATGCTCCACCATCCATCCCATATGACATTACCATGTCTCCTTCTGAAGTGCAGCTATTCTTTCTTGCTCCAACTGAATATACAGCAGCATGTCACCTCCCACATCACAAGATCTTCCTGTGTCAGCCTTTTTTACATCTGCATACTTTTCCATGTTTTTTGGCAAAAAGCAGTGATGTAGGTTCAACAGGAAGACGCTCAGGAAGCTAATCAATAAGGTTATGAATAAACGAACGCTAGAGCTAGCTGAGTCAACGTTAGACTTTCAGATCCGAACTTATGAGGCGTCCACAGCAGTACGTTGCTTAGCTTCTTGCCGGTGCTCCGGTCTGCTTCTCTCCGGTCATGCCGACCGCCATCTAACTTACTGTATATAACTGTATACTGTACATAAGATAAGATAAGATAAGATAAGATAAGATAAGATGAACCGCTTATACAGCGCTCCAGAGAGCCGGGGAGGACAGAGAACAGGCGGGCGGGCGGTCAGTCGGGTGTCAGCTTCGTGTAAAGCAGCGGAACAAAAACACCGACACCTCTCCGACCGTATGATAATAATGTACTTTGCGTGCCTAGTCTGATAGTCTGTAGATATGTAGCCTAAAAAAATATATATATTTTAATAAAATACAGTTGTACTGACAGGATACAGTAGAGCACATAGGCCGTTTCCGTGCTGACAAGCACCCGTGTCTGATCTGATCTCAATACGTCCTCAATGCGTCTTGAGTGCGTTCACACCTGTTCTTAAAGCTGTCCACTTGTGATCTGATCACTGAGGACGCATGTTTATACCAGGTCTGAACAGGGCCATAGTTCTCATATGGGGGTCAGCCTTTGTTGTGGAGCCTGATGGTTACCAGCACAGTACACGTAGCAGCGTCATCATGAAGAGACCTACGTCAGGTATCGAGGGAAAACATTTTTAGAAGGGCTTGGGAAAATAAAACATACAGTAGGCCTACATACTTCGACCAAAATTTGAATGTTCAGATTTGAATTCATAAGGAACACCACTGGGAAGCTACCGAATTATATAAAAACCTAATAAAAATAAATAAATAAATAAATAATAATAATAATAATGGCCCCAAGCTTTATATTGGGGCATTTAGTTGACAACGTATCGCCAAAACGATAAAAAAAAATAGAAAACATAAAACCACACTAAGATAATTTGTTTGGTTTGCATGTGTTGCCAGCCATAATATCCAAAGTGTTTACCAGTTATGAGACTAAAGGCAGGTATTACACATCTGTGACACGTATACATCCACACACACACAGCATTCATTGTAATGAATGCTGTGTGTGTGTGGATACATACGGTTCGCTCTACAGCATGTGTGTCTCTGTTCAGAAGATCATATTAAATCTCTCTCTCTCTTTTGGTTTCTGGGTCCTGAATGATCATAGCCACTTGCCTTTGTATGGGAACAGTGTCCCCTTCCTTTGTTGAATCCACACACACACACACACACACACACACACACACACACACACACACACACACACACACACACACACATTTCCTGCAAGCTGCAAACACAAAGGGTGGATTGAGGTCGGAGCTGGAGTCAGGGCATCCAGTGGGGTTTTGTGTTACGAAAACCAACCACCGACTGCAACGTGACCATGAGAAGGAGTGGCTGAGTGGGTCGCCGGAGGAGGAGGGGTATATAATTGTAGTTTCAAAGTGAAAGCTGATATGTCATCCACAGCCGCTACCTGCGTTATTTTGTGAAATTTGCACCTCTTTGATACCAATTTTATCACAGGTGGCAAAGATGTTTTAAAATATTTCATATGATATTTAGTTTTATGGCCGGTTTACAACCTGTTAAATTGTCTGTTGAACCTACATTTAGCGACGTCGCAGCATTGCAAGCTTTCAGCAACTTTACTTGATGAGTACAATGTTATCATAACTAAGGGTGCTTTCACGCCTGTTTGTTGGGTTCCAGTTTTGGTGCGGACCAAATGAAAAGATGATATATTGTTGCATTTCAGTTCTGGTCACGGTTCCTGTTCACACTGCCCTTTTATAAACAGACCAGAGGAGTAAACATGAGGTTATAGAGACTGACTCACTGATTGTTATCCTGCATCATCAGGACCCACGTGGAGACATCAAATTCTGGTGAGTGATAGACATTTATGCAGCGCTTTAGTGCTTTCTGACGTGTATATTTATGTTCTTTGATTAATAACTGATTATAAGCATTATTAGTATTATAACCTCCGCCAAGGCTGAAGGCCTAGGAAGGAGGTTATGTTTTCACTGGCGTTGGTTTGTTTGTTTGTTTGTCTGTTAGCAGGATTACTCCAAAAGTCCCCGATGAATTTAATGACATTTTTTGGAGGGGTGGGGTGTGGCACAATGAACAATCCATTAGATTTTAGTGGCGATCAGCTTGAACATTAAGACCACAGGGTATAACACATGCACAGTGTAACTGATGATGAGTTAATGAAGCGTGACCCCGCCCCCTTCCTCCATCTGAGAGCAGAGGGATACATGGGTGGATGTGTGGTGAGACATTGTGGTGCGGGAGCTGCTGGCCGTCCCGTTCTGTCACAAACCTTTTAATGGACTTAAAGAACTGAAAATACAAGTACAGCTTTTGACCTATTAATCAGGGAAAGTACCCGGCCTGATGTGCATATGTGTTGATTTGCGTGCATAAATAAGTTATATACTGTACATGGCCATATACAGATCAAATACAGATCGCTTCCTGAACATGTTTCACAAACAGCAGATGGATTTATCAGTAGTTTAGCTTTTGAAATCATGCTAAAATTGGCAGGACAGTAGCAGGACGCCGCCGGGGGGAGAATGGAGTGCTCAACTCTGCTGGCGGAGTCTCGGGTTTTGCTGCCTCAGCTGTCCGAGCTGAACTGGCGGCGGCGGTGTACTCGGCTCACCCTGGACTGGATCCCGGTATGAGCGACGGACCGCTGCACAGCATGGATGATGTTCCAACTGTAACGTACTGGGTGCTGCATCACCCCTCGTTGGACCGAAGGCTTCGAGTGACACATTACGCACACGAGAGGTTCGTTGCCATGCAGAGACTGCAGGGACTGTTTTAAAGAAGTCTTTAAAGTTGTTGTTTTACGGCTTAATAATCATCATGGCACATTGGAATCGGTTTGGAAATGATATATAGACTATAGGAAGAAGGTCTGGATGCTAATACCTAATAGTGAATAAGGTAAAGGAAGTTATTCATAAATATTACCACATGCAGTAATCAAAAAAAGACATTAAGACCTTTTTCATTTGTCATTGGTCATATCTTTAAAGACATTATTATGGGCAAATGAGGTATTTGGTTTCTTCAGAAACCCAAAAAAGAAGAAAATATTTTCTTAGAATAAATCTGATATGTTGGCAAAATGTGTGAAATCACTTTCTAATTCGACTAAGGAAAAAAATCTATCAACGTAATCTGTATGTTTTATAATATTTTTGTCTCTGGCTCTTTTGTTATTGTTCTATTGTTCTGTTACTACTATCCCCTGTACACTGAATCTGAATTATGTTCTTTTGTTTCATAAAGAAAGAAACTAGCGATAAGTAGGAACTAGTGTAAAATAACATGACGCCGTGGGTTGCTTTTCCTCTTGTCCTCCCCAGTTTTTTGAGTAACCAGCCGCCACTGATTCACACACACACACACACACACACACTCGAGATGAAGCGAGAGTGAGCGTGTGCATCCATACTGCTCAGCTTAGAGGTGTAGCTAAGCAGCTAAGGTGTAATTACAGGACTCCTCTCGTGTCATTAAGACTCAAACAGAGTCTCTATGGGTTGTTGTATGACTAGACCAATGACCTCTCTGTGACACACACACACACACACACAGCATTCACTGGGCGTATTACAGATTAGTGAAGTATATATACGTAGTGGAGGCAGGATATTTTATAGTTTAATAATAAACTTTATCATTCAAAATCACATCAGTGCACTGACACAGTAAACTTTATATATATATATATATATTAGGGCTGTCAATCGATTAAAATAGTTATTCGCAAATTAATCACACATTTTTTAACTCTTCAAATTGTACCTTAAATGACATGGGAGTGGGCAAATCTGCTTGCTTCATGCAAATGTATATGTATATATTTATTTTTGGAAATCAATTAACAACACAAAACAATGACAGATATTGTCCAGAAACCCTCACAATTACTGCATTTAGCATAAAACAATATGCTCCAATCACAACATGGCAAACTGCAGCCCAACAGACAACAACAGCTGTCAGTGTGTCAGTGTGCTGACTGGAGTATGACTTGCCCCCAAACTACATTTGATTATCTTAAAGTGGGCATGTCTGTAAAAGGGAGACTCGTGGGCTCCCAGAGAACCCATTTACATTCACATATCTTGACAAGCTCCTATGACATGGTTGGTACCAATGGATTCTTTAGGTTTTCTAGTTTCATATGATGCCAGTATCTTCACTCTGGCTTTAAAACTGAGCACTCTATTCAGTAAAAATGAGTATTGGGCGAAGTTGGAGAAACTTGAATAAATCCAGTTGTCTGAAGGAGATGTTTTCAGAGCAGTTTAAAATAGATATTAGAGAGGGAATTATGACCTGTTGAACTAGCTCAAAGTGTTCATTGTTTTGTTTTTTTACCGTGCATCAAATTGGTATCAAGAATCGACGAATTTCGAATTTGTCTTGGTCTTGACAACTAAATTTCTGGTATCGTGCCATCCCTAGTCTATTAGGACTTTAATAGAAAAAAGAAATAAATAACACAAATAACTCTCAATCAGCCCAGCCTTATATCACACACCTAACTTAGTTCAGATCCTACCTGAGTAGCTAAATGCTCACAGCCTCTGTAGGCTCCGGGGGGAAGGTATTGGGGAGGGTTGTGTGGACTCAGCTAGGGTTCGCTGAGGCTACAAGTGTGAACCTGCCCTCCATACAAAAGATAAGGAGTCCTGGTATCAGCTAATTGCTGGCACCCTGTCAAACACTGGGGAAATAATTATGGTGGCAGTGGTGCGCGCTGTCTCTGCTCTGTTCTACCTGTGTGTGTGTGTGTGTGTGTGTGTGTGTGTTTGGCTCCACTCCCTCTGTTCTCACAGTTGTGCAGACCCTAATCCTCTCCTCTTACACAATACCAACTCAATCTGATAAAGAGAGATGCTCAAACTCTCTCTCTCACACACACTAGCACACACCGTGTTGAATTCACTCTCAGCTATGTCTGAGTTTCTGGGAAAGTGTGTGTGTGTGTGTAGATATGTGAGGCATCCTTTCATGGCCACTGCATATCAGTTCACTCGGAAAGGTGTGTGTGTGTGTGTGTGTGTGTGTGTGTGAGATGTTAGCTTGCTTCCTGTATAAACAGTCTGCATGTGCACGTTCTCATGCTTTGTGCTTCACCTTCCTCCATTATGCTGCATTTGTGATTTTTTTTTTAAAAAGTTCAGCTAGTTAAAGGTCCCATATTGTAAAAAGGTGAGATTTTCATGTATTTTATATTATAAAGCAGGTTTAAGTGCTTTATAAATACTGTTAAACTATCAAAACGCTCACTATACGGAGAAATACACACAGCTCGTATTCAGAAATTGCGCTTTTGAAACAAGCCGTTAGGATTTCTGTCCATTTGTGATGTCACAAACATACAATATTTAGACCATTACGCAGTTTTAAACGTAAACATTCTAAATGTGTCCCTGTTTATTTCCTGTTGCAGTGTATGTAAATAACATCAGCTGACAGGAAGTAAACATGGACCCAAACTGTTGCCTAGCAACGCAATTCCGTTGAAATGCACTAAAACGGAGCGTTTCAGACAGAGGGTGAATACAGGTATATTCAGGCAGACAATATGAGGGAAATAGTGTGTTTTTTGAACATTACAACATGTAAACATGTTCTAGTAGAAACACAAAATACAAGTATGAACCTGAAAATGAGCACGATATGGGACCTTTAAACCTCAACATAAAACTAAATAGTTAGGTTTACCATGAGGGAAACAATCTATCAAAGTGAACTGTCTCTATTATCTAGATCAAATTTCAAATGCACTCCATCTGCGCAGGTCATGGAGTCATGGTGCAGTGCATGGTCACAAGCCTAATACTTATAGTGCTTTTCAAGCATGGAATATACAACATTACTTTCTTCATCTATCTGTTCAAGTGATGCTGTTATAATGCGGTTATAAATGGCTTTATTCAGACATGACAGAACCGATACATGTGTTGCATGTTTTATTAAGTCCGACGGTGCACAAGCATAGACGGTGCACAAGCATATAGAATGACGATATGTTAAATTGGGATTATCATGTATGTAAAGCATTTGTCTGGATATTCATAATGCCATCCATGAAACTATAGAGAGGAAGTACTGGTCTGATTAATTGTTTTTTGTTCAACCTTTTCCCTGGTTGCAGTTTTATGAACTGATTTAACATGAGAAGAATCTCCTCAGCATAATATGAAGTATAATATCTGATAATAAGTGAGACATTTCTTTAAAAAGCAGAGCAAGAGATGTGCATTTAACATCTCATTATGTATAGGGGTGTAACGATACGATACGATTTCCATGGTTCTGATACGATTCAAGGACAATATTTGGCTCATCTAGAGCGATACGATACGATACAGTTCAATGACTTGAAATCGATACAGTAAATTTTTTCACCAAAAATTCTGTCAGTGTGACTGTGAAATAAATATCTGATACTGGACAGAGCAGGTCAGGATTCCTCAAAGTTTTTCTTTTAAGGGAATCAGGGATAAATTAATTATGGATATAAACAAGTAAACAGCGATTAGTGGCAAAAAAATACACCTTTTATTAGAAAATAATAAAAAGTGCAACTGCAGGACATGCTGCTTCAGTTCTCAGGATACAAGGCAGTGCAATATTTAACACAAAAATAAAATAACCCAACTTCTATTCAAGTTAAATGAACAGTGGTTTAACTTTCTGCTTCTGTCCTCATTTTCAATATAAACTGTAGAGCAATAATACAGAGATCAACCGCTGATAGTGATCAAACAGCTTGGGACAGAATCATTCCTCTACAAACGCTGTTTAAATAATCTGCTGATAGTAATCAAGTAGTCCACCTACAGTGTTCATTTGGGCTCTTTTCATACATGAAAACATACAGAAAAACATTTTAAAACTATGTTAGACTAACGTTAGTTGGACTCCTGTTTTGTATTTTTACTTTACTCCCGTGATAACTTGCCTCGCGGACCGTCTGCTCTCCGGCTGGATACGTGAGGCTGATGCTGCATGCACGTTGATATCATGACGGGGAAAGGAAAGGAATTTTCTCTGAATGAAAAAACAACAGCGCACGGGGAAAGCTACTGTGGGTGAAGCCGCCCTCGTCAAGTGGATTGATAGCGCCTGAAACTCTGCCGACCGGCTCCTCTGCACCGCAGCGCCAACAGCTCACGCATGCCGCCGTTCGTCCGCATGCACACCGTGGATGCATGCTCGCGCTGCAGAGGGCAGAGCTGTCGCATGTCTGGAGAGTGAACCGGAGTAACGTTTAACATTTCTTTAATAATAAAAGTGCTAAAAACCACTTCCATATAACGTTTGTCGTCCTTAAATACAAGGTGCAAATACTTAGTATCGATACAATTGATTTTTGCACTTCAAATCTTTTTTATATCGATATACGTCTCCCGTGATGGACAATTTGCCGAGTACCTATCGATGTAGTTAGATCGTAGGAATATAAATCGATACATCGATGTAGCAGATAAATCGTTACACCCCTACATTGTGCCGCTGCTGCCTTTACGTTTAAGTGACAGGATTCCATTCAGACTTGTGCCACGTTGAAAGTGTTGCAGAAATGTTTCAGGTCTGACCTCTTCAGATTTGCTTTTGGGACTTTTCCGTAATGAAGTGTGTGCCTGAAAAGGGCTAATGTGTGTTCTTGCTCTGTAAACACTGGCAAGTGAAGAGCTGCAGTTGTTGCAGCTTTTGGCAAAAGGCCAGAACCCCAGAAGAAAAAACATGGAACAACTGGCCTCAGGTCAGCTGCTCCAAATCACACTCCCTCTAAGAGGAAACCAATGCTGTGTGTACACATGACATCTATTACACGTCAGTCCGTCCTGGGATCCCTCCTCAGTTGCTTTCCCTGAGGTCTCTTTCTTTTTTCGGGGGATGGGGGGTGGGGGGGTTTCCTTATCTGATGTGATGGTCAAACAACAGAGGGCGTTGTATGTGGTTCAGATTGTAATGTCCCCTGAGGCATATTTGCGATATTGGCCTGTATAAATAAAATTGAACTGGATGGAATCTTGTATTGATTCCACAAACAAACTGTGGAGGTAAAATGCAGCGCTTCCTGTGCAGTGTTTTTGTTTTTTCCAGGGAAAGCCCCAGTTCCTGTAAAAGCTTGAAGTCTGAAGCTTCCCACAGTCCCCTTCTGTTGGTAACTTGATATCCCAGTAACAGTAACATGTTGTGAACTGCTCCCAGCCAACTTTAAACTCATTTGGTCCGGCTTAGTACATTAGCTAGTTAAGTCTATTTTACCTTGACTTGGGGTGGATGATTATCTCGAAGATGTTGGAACATATTTGAAGTTTGCTTTGCAAATTGGATATCCATCTTCTACAACTCCCTAGTTATTTTGTAGATACCCAAAAATGCTCCCACACTGCCAATTTAAGGCGCTTTTTGGGGGGTTTTGAGGCTGGAATGTCAGTTCCCTCTGACATTATTACAGTTCTTCTCAACACACAAAACAAACCGGCGTACACACACACAAACAACGTGACTCGCCAGATTTGTTCTCACAGGGCAACAATGCAGGAATCAGGACACCGTAGATATCATAACTTCAACAATGTAATCGCTTTTATGGCAAAATTGGTTAATCCCAACATTCCTAGTGGTAGCTTGTTGCCTATTCCAAGTCCAAACTGTGAAAGAGATCCCGGTCAGTAGAAGAAAAACAACCTTTCAGAGTTTCAATGCCGTCATTGTCCCAGAAATGGACCGTTTTAACTTGATCAGGGACTTGTAGGTGGGAATTAAATGAACGTTATTCTCAGAGTTGGCTAGTGGGAGTTCAGCCATGGCGTCTTTAATGTTGCCGTAACATTTATCAAAAATGCTGTTGCCGTGAGTCTTACAGTCGGCATATTACTTAAATCCAGGCAGCGCAGCTTCAAGCTTGCGATGTTTAAAATCACCAACAATAAAACAAGGTGCTTTTGGAGTGCATTGCAATTGTCCGCAATTAAGGTTGCTGTCTTTGCAGCATTTTCACTCAGTGGGATATAAACAGAACATGATAAAATATTCACAATTTCACAGGGGAGATGAAGGCGTCTGAGACTAGACATACCAGCTCAATGTCGGGGTCGCGAACGGTCTCCCTCGGTGTGGGAAAAACAATCGATTCACCTATGTATCGCGTTTTTGTTTTTTTTACGATTTTTAAATAATTTTTTTAATGCCAGAATCTATATATTTGCTTCATTTGAGTCTATGCGGAGGTAGGTTTCACACATTACCAGGAAAAGCAGAGCTAGACATCACGGCTTAAGCTGCATGCTTACTCTGTCACGGACAGGAAACGTTATCTTATTACGGTAAAGTGCGGTCGAGCCGGCCGTCGCTCTCATCTCCGTGGTCAAATGGGCCGACGCTACAACTGTAGAGCACCCATATACTGACATTTATCTTAAATGCGTTCAGCCCTGATGGAGCTGACCATGGATGGATAAAGAGAACGGAGCTGACAGGAGACGGACTTCGTGAAGTTAGCGGACCTGTTACTATGTCAGGGTTTTCAAAATAAGGTGTTAACAAAGGGAACTGTATATACAAAATACATATATAGAAATAAGATTGATTGATTATATTCACCAGAAGTATAAAACATTACACGTCCCTTATAAATTATAAAGAAAATACCACTTATTTGTGAGGGAAATGTCTTTATTCTTTATAATTTTGGGGTGCTGGAAAAAAAATGTAATGAATAATTCCCGACAATGACTGATATATTTGACTTCAGGACATCTCTGACTACATACATGCAGAAAATCAAACATTCTTACTGTATTAATTTAGATATTTTCCAAAGTAAAAGTCCCTAGAAGTGTATGATTCAACTTTTCCCCACGGTATAGGGTTAAAAAGGTTAACAAAACTTGCAATAAATCGCAATATCGAATCGCAATACTTAAAAATTGCAATACATATCGAATCGGCACCCAAGTATCGTGATAGTTTCGAATCGGGAGATAGGTGAATCATCCCAGCCCTACTGTCTCACCACTTCCGCGGCCATGCCTCGCTCGCGGTCCGAGCCCATTACTGTCTCAGTAGTAGGGGAGAAGGTGAGTGGCCGTAGCGGAGCAGAAGGAGTTGGTCTCTTGGGCGTAGTGTAGAAGAAGCACCTGTTTGCTTTCCCAAAAGGCTGGAGTTGAGTGGCATTGTGTTATAAGTTCTCAGATGGTTATACTCAGAGACAGTCCTTCTAAAAAGATCATCATCGGATACTATAAAAAAGGTGAAAACACGCACTGCATATAGCACACACTACACACTAACGAGGGAGCAGCTTGGCAGCCCGAGTCGCAACTGAGCAGTAAAAAAACTGAAATATTAAAGCTGCAGTAGGCGAGATTGGAGCAAATATGATTAGAAAAAGTTATTTTTATAAAACGGCTGCTATATCCTGACAGTAGTACATGAAACAGGTAACCTGAAAAAAATCATGTTCCTCTGTGTCCTCCGGTGCTCCTAACGGCATCTGCAAGATTTCACAGACCGGAGGAAAAACAAGCAGTCAGAGCTGATCTGAGGTCTGCTGTCCAGCTGCCATCTATGAGAGCCGGCTGTCAATCACTCGCAAACTCCGACCAAACGGTCAAACGAGGCAGCGCTGATCAAATATGAATCAATATTCTGTTACGTTAATGCCTATTTCTCTCCTCAAATGTTTTCTGAATCATCTTGTAGTGCACGGTTTAGCTGTAAAATTAGAAAGTTTGTGACGCCGCCGCCGCCATTGTGAAATCTGGTGAAGGAATGCCAGGTTCTGGTCACATGACCGGAGCACAGCCAATAGGAACGCTCTCTCAATGAAATGACCTGTGATTGGTCAAAGTCTCCCGTCACAGGCTAGATTTTCTAAAGCCTGAAAACAGAGCCATGAGGAGGAGCAGAAGTCTAGTTTTCTCTCAGAACACTTGAATTGCAATATGCTGAAAGGTTATTATGGAATTTTTCCCCAATGATGCCAAAAAAACACTGCCTACTGAAACTTTAAATAAACAATATTATACCATATTTTTAAAAAGAATTCTTTCTCTAGACATGTGGAGAGAACCACACAGGAGTGGGGGGAAATACTGAGGAAAGCCTTCTCTCTGATGAGTGACCAGCTACGGGCCAGTGAGATGGGCTGATTTGGGAACCATTAAACACTGGGAGGACTGGAGGCTGTCCCTGTGGACACACGATGAGGGGGATGCTGAGTCTGGGCATGCCCATGTCCAACCCCCCCACCCTCTTGTCTGCACATTCCATACAGGTAGAACTCTCTGACAGAGGAGACAGCATGCGCATTGACACGTGTGAACACACGCATGCAAACCCACAAAGACTGATGTTTGGTAAAATGCCTATTGCAACCAATTGCAGCCACACTTTGCAGTCACAACACTGTGCAGACACTGTCTCTCAGCCACACACACGAAAAAACACATTAAAACAACTTCCACTTACTAAAAGCACATCTGGAAGACACATTCCAAGCAGCCGTTTGCAATGTTGTAACGCTGAAAATAACACAGTGCCTGAGGACTCATAAACGTGCAAACACACACAGAGAGGGAGAGATGTCTGGCTACTACTAGCCTCATAAGCACCTGTCGCCTGAAAAACATTACACAGAAGCTGGAGTCTATTAAAGGGACATTGCATCTAAAGTTTAACTGTCAGTGCTTCACGCCTGTGTAGAGAAGGAAAGAACAGCACGGTGGTAAAAGCCCCTTAGTGTTATCAATCCGTGTTAGCTATGAAACCCCACCTCTGCATCAATACTGTCAATATGAATGGTATTGTCTTTGTTGTGCACAACACAGTAACAAATTCAATTTGGTAAACTCGATGACAACATGTCCTCCCACTCACAGACCTCAGGTGTGAATATTTACTGGACCTCATGATTCGATTGGATTACGATTCACCTGTCTACGATTGTCGATGCAACTCAACTGATTGCTCGTTTTGCTTATAGGAGAACACACGAAAAGTCGAAAAATAACTTTCTGAACATATAGGAATTATTGTATGAGGATATGTTCACTGCTGTGCATATATTCAACTCGTTCATATTTTCAAACTGGGCACCAATCAGCCACGACGGACATTTTTCTTTAAGTAGCAGTAAAGGGCTAGATCATGATCAGATCACGATACTGAATTGAGACCTTATTTTTGTCTTCATTCTTTCCCTGCAGTAATGGTTTTTGTCTCCACTCTCTCATTGGTTCATTAGAACTGATCCAATGTGTCTTAAGGGCCCGACAACTCCAGACATGCCTGAGTGCCAGGCAGCCTGCACTGATGTCTTGCCAAATTCGGATCTATTATGGAGGAATGGCTTGGCAGCAAGACACGTCAAGAGCTACCTGTGTGCGTGTGTGTGTGTGTGTGTGTGTGTGTGTGTGTGTGTGTGTGTGTGTGTGTGTGTGTGTGTGATCATGGGCTCAGGACAGAGAGGGATTTAGACTGATGAGGTGGAAACACTTGTTTGCGAGATCAGGGGAAAGTGTGTGTAGCAGTGTGCGAGTGTATGTGTGTTAATGTGTATTAGAGCCTGTATGTATTTCATTTTGTATTAATGACAAATGATGTCTACAGAAAACACACACTGACTGTTGTTTCCAGTCAGTGTGTGTGTGTGTGTGTGCTCCACCGCGTTAATGCAGACTGGAATGTACCACTTGTCATGAACAAAGACAATGAGCTGTGTGTGTGTGTGTGTGTGTGTGTGTGTGTGTGTGTGTGTGTGTGTGTGTGTGTGTGTGTGTGTGTGGTCACTGGGTCAGTAAGTCATGGGACCCCCCTCTGATCTTTGCAGGGTTCGTGCCCTGCTGGAGTGCACTACCAGGATGTGACAGGGCTGGGAGAGGCAGCTCTTAGCCCCCTGACCTCCTCTAATCTCCCATGTCACCCAAAGGCCCCAACGCCCTCCTGTCTCTCCCTCCAATCTAGTACACACCTTCCACGGTCTTCACTCAGTCTGATGATTCCAACAAGTGACTCTTGTGTTTGTCCTCGAAGTCAGAAATGCAGTCATTTAGCAAGTCAATGGTAGTATACATGTTGTAGGACTTGATTTTGTTTTAGCCATTGTGTCCACAGGTTTTCAACAATAAATAAATATATGTGTATATTCAATGATAAGAGGAGATGGTCACATTGGCCACGTCAGGCAGCTTTGAATCAATTGATGCGTGTAGCACATCCTAAACGTACCGTACAGATGGAAGGAGTCAAGGTACAACAGCCGATGTGGGGAGCGTACGTGATACGATCGCTACTTCTCTGGAGAGTTGACATGCGTTGATGCTCACAGAGTAGACTAGTCAACTATCAAAACCACTAGTCGCCACTGTGCATCATTGTAGACTAATCGTCTGTGGTTCGGCATCACGGCAATGCCTGTCCAAAATGAACTTTTGTGCCCCCCCCCCAATTCTCAAAATTCATTATATTATAATACACATTAAATATGATAAACATGTATTGATAAATAATGAAAGCTGTATTGCCTTCCGATGCAACCCACGAAGGGCTCGAAACGAAAAACGCCGCCGTTGAGGGGGACGAGGTGGAAAAACAGCACCCGTGGACTCATTTTGTAAGAATCCTCCCCCACACAAGGAAATGTGCTGCTAGTTAGCTGCTAGCCAGTTTTAAGGAAATGGTAAAAATATTAGATCACCAATATGACTTACCAAGCCGCAGATACTTCAGCAAGACAGATACTTCAGGTTTCTGCCAGTGTATTGTAAGCTCGTTGGCCCACCGGGACTAAGTTGACTCCCTGCCGGGCCTAGTCATAGGGGATTTACTGTATTTTAAAGTAAGTCAGTGCGTGGGTTGTTGTGCTTAACGTTGGCGAGTGTCGGTGTATGCGGTTGAGAAAAAGAGAGACAGGCAGACAGAAGAGGTGCACGGACGGCGCACTGTGTTTGTCTACTAGCAAGGTCATGCGTTTTGTTTTGCATTATTTCATGGTTCACTTTTACAATGTGGAACAAATGTTCACTTCTGATTCCAGTGTAAAGACACACACAACCCCCCCCCCCCCCTTTAGTTGTGTCCTTCAACCTTCATTGGGCAAAAATTACAGCATATTATAATTCAAGTGTTCTGAGAGAAAACTAGACTTCTGCACCTCCTCATGGCTCTGTTTTCAGGCTTTAGAACATCTAGGAGAGACTTTGGCCAATCACAGGTCATTTCAGAGAGAGAGAGCATTCCTATTGGCTGTTCATTCAACAGAGGCAGCTGCCAATCACTCACAAACTCCAATCGAAACGGTCAAACTAGGCAGCGGTGATCAAATATGAATCAATATTCTGTTACGTTAATGCCTATTTCTCTCCTCAGATGTTTCCAGAAACATCTTATAGTGTACGGTTTAGCTGTAAAATGAGATAGTTTGCTCCGGCTGGTGGGCGGTGCTATGTATTTCCCCAACTGATCTCAACATGGCGGCCGTGTCACAAACTCTCTGAAACGATACCAAGGCAAAAATCCAAAACATCAGAACAAGTAATGGATTAATAGATGACAGAACATGGAACTTAAATTGAATTAAAAATGTTTAAATGTAAAAAAATCTTAACAACTTATCTATGTTAATATACATTTTTATTCTGAAGTGGAACAACTGTAATTTCCCCCGAGATCAATAAAGTATTTCTGATTCTGATGGCACTTATTAAACGGTGTTTAAAAAGGCTTTTTTTGTAAAACAGCGCCCCCGCTGGCACGTTAGTAACCGTTAAGGCGGAGAGTGGTACTGCAGCACGGTAGACGACGAGAGGCTTCCAAAACAAAAACCCACTAAACGATAATAAATTCAGATGAAGTTCTGTGAGAAGTTGATGAGAGAAAAGCTGCTAAAGTCAGGAAGACTGATTTTACACGCTGTGTTGTGTTGAAGTGGTGTGAAGAGAGTCACTCTCACCGGACTGCTTTCCCTCTCCGTTGATTAAAATAATACTTAACACGTGCTCTTTGGTGGATTATTTGTTTGCCGAATTACAGGAGATCCTTCAGCAGATTCAGAAAAGATGGCGAATCTAATGTTATCGCTACATTTGATCAGTAATTAAAGCCGTGCTGTTATTTCCTTGTTTTTTTTAAGGGTGTTCTGCTGATAGAGTCACCAGCTCAGAGCGGGACTGTGCAGCCGCGTGCAGAGCGGTTCATGACCGGCTTTAATCTTCTTTTCCATTTCACTTGTTGACTCCATTCTTCTGGTTATCACTAGTTTAGTTTTTGACCGCTTGCTCCCACCAGCAGTAAAGTTATAACTGCCTGCTCCCGCGGGATCCCAATTCTTATGGCGTCCTCTAAAGCAGAGCGATCCAGCTGTCGCACATCCACGCAACTCACGGCTCGTATTAAAACGCTGTCATTCTTAAAGTATCGGTACTAATAAAACGGGGTATTGTACCGTTTTTAATGGCCTGGTATCGTGATACCTTTCTAGTATCGGTATACCGTGCAACACTAGTCGCACTTGACATATTTTTGGTCGCATATGCGACCTCTCCAGAGCCCTGATTTAGATCCGTCACATCTGATGATCTTCTACCATTGGGGCTTTCTGCCGTAACCAAGTTGCAGGAGGAACCGGGTTCACTGCCTCCAGCACAGGATCAAGAGGGTAACTCTGGGAGGTAACCACATGTCAGACGGAAAAGTATGGAGCCTCTATGAATGTTGAGGATGGAGTAAATTGTGTCTGGCACCAAAGATCAAATGCTCAAAGCTGTTTGATTCTCAGTGTTAAGTCATTCAACTATTTTTTCAGACACTTCTTCAGTTAAAGCATCATTTATTTTTTATTTTTTTTGTATTTAGGTAGTCTACATGGTACTGATTTAAAAAAAATACAATTTTACAAAGGGATGATTACAAATCTTTGTACAAATCTTTACTTGTATTTCTTATTTACTCAGTGTCCTATGACATCGGTTTGAAATGTCAAATAGACAACAGTTGCGCAAAAGCAGCTACAGTGGCGGCCTGTGGCCAAAGGCTACACTAATTTGTTTAGAGGCACAGATCAACACCTGTCGAAACAGAAGAATGTGGAAGAAAAAGTAAGAATGAAAGGAGAGGGGGCAGCTTTTGTTCTACTGTCCCTGCAGGGTCCCAGGACATGATGGATCAGCCAGAGGAAAAACAAAGTCTGTTCATTCTGACATTCTCTTCCTCCATCGCCGTCCTCACACTGAAGATACTCATCGTTATTAAAGGTTTTCTTCATTATTTTTTCTCAATCTTTACCTGATTTATGGTGTTTCAAATAGGTCTAAAAAACATCATTAACATCATGTGAAGGGTTATATTGAAATTCCAAATAAGAGATGCCAGAGAGTCAGAGGAGACAAAAAGCTTGCTGGCAAGCGGAACTACACTGACTATCCAGTGAAAGGTTTATCCCATGACAATTAGATCATATGTCATGCATTTCATGTATTTCCATGTCCACACTATAATGTCAGAACAGGCTTTTATGGTATTCACTTTGGAGAGCATTTTCAAAAAGCTGATCTGGGCGGTCCCCTGTATCAGGGTTGGGCGATTGGACCGATATATTGGCTATCGGCACCCAATTCGACTGTTATCAGGTCATTAAATAGTCATTATCAGTCGCTATAAGCACCATAAATGTGGGTCATTAGAGGCCTACTACACCTACTACGTTAGAAAAGTGAAAGTGAAACTTAAAAGTAACACGTTCTAACATGTTTCAAAAATGAATGAAATGTCACAAACGACAACTTCTTTCGGTTTAGGCAAAAAAACAAAAAAGAATGTAGGTTTAGGGGGAAAAAAGACAACTTCTTTTGGTTTTAGCAAAAAATTTTTTTTTTTTTTAGGTTTAGTCAAAAAAAAAAAAACTTCTTTAGGTTTAGGCAACATAATCAAATCTGCAACTTCTTTAGGCTTAGGAAAAAAACAGTTGGGTTTTGGCAATAAAACAACAACTACTTTAGGTTTAGGCAAAAACTTCACTTTTTTAGATTTAGGCAACAAAACTACAACTTCACTTCTTAAGGTTTATGCAAAAAAATAAATACTTGGTTAAGTTTAAGGAAAAACATTGTGTTTTTGGTTGAAATAAATATGAACACAAAGACAACTACACATTGTAGGTTTCACACAGGATGCGACAGGATACTGTATATACATTATATACAGTATACTATATACAGTATATCTATCTCATGAGAACTATCCAGCAAATAATTCACTTTTGACAGAAATCTATCTCTTGCACCCATGAGGTGAACTAAATTCTTGCAATCCTACAGTATCTTGCTTGTTTAATGTAATATCTGCAGTCTGTACTCAACTCCCCTCAACATATTATTTTAACCTCTTTTGGGGGGTCCAAGTCTTAATTAAGGGGGGCAGACCCCCCCACCCCCACCCGGTATTCTAACCATGCTGCTCACTAAATATGTTGGTCAATAATAATAACCATAAACATTCAAAGAATCCTAATCATAAATGTTTTTCATGTTGTGTGTGTGTGTGTGATTACAGGATTTTCATTTAATTTTTTTTTTACTATAAAATATCAGTATTGGTTCAAGAATCCAGTATTAGTTGCTCTAAATTATTTATTAATAGGCCTCATTCATTGGAGCCAATAGGACACAGTCTTCCTGAAGAGCCTCTTTTGTTCATGTAATGTTTACTCATTCCTTTAAATATGAATCTTCAGTTTTTTTCTCGTTTTGAGGCTGTGTATTGGCAAGAATCTGGTGTATCACGATACGTATCACGATATAAAGGGTTACGATTCAGTATATAGTGTAAGCAAGGCGATATATTGCGATTTTTTTATCAAATTTTTGGAAAACTGTCATAGTAAAAAAGAAAATACCACCATATGCATAAAATCTGAGTTTAAAAAAGTTTACTTTTTTTCTGCAATCAGAACAGTGGATCCTGCATTTCACTGTAACGTCAAACATCATAGCACTACTTTGAGAGGGCACATCTCTTTGCCAATGAATTAAAGTACTGACTGAGTTCATGTTTGCATGTAAAATATCAATTAAAAATGTATGCAGTATTTTTGAGAGTCAATACAGTATTACAAAACATGATATCGCAACAATAAAAACAATTTCTCCGATATTTCCTTACACCCCTAATACACAGTATATACTTTTGTGGGTAAGTTAAACTTGTCTGTTTTTTATTTCTAGTAAATTTATCAAATTTTCCTCCTAATACAAGTATTAATTCATTGCATTACTGGAATGTTGAATACACACTTGAGTCAATGAGAGATCAAATAGCAGCTCATTCACAGAGCTGGATTCACTGCTTCTAAAAGATACTATTGTCTGCTTATGGGATGCATTTACTCTCTCTCTCTTTCTCTCTCTCTCTCTCTCTCACACACACACACACACACACACACAGGAGCTCAAGGCTTTGCTTACACTATGTTATTAGTACCGTTTTACATCAGACTCCTGTAATTATACTGAGAGTCTCACTCAAAGGCGCAGAAAACCAAACATTATGAAGTGATTCATCTATGTTTATACTTTATTTTAGATGACGTGCTATGTGAATGCTGCAAAGCAATCCATACATTATTGTACACTAACTAGTGTTGCTACCATCAATTACAGGCTATTGATTATCGATCAGTGCAGCTGCAGTAATTCCTTTGGTCTATATACATTTGGTAAATAAAATGTCATAAAGTAGTAGAGAATGGTCTTCATTTGACCACCGAATACCACAGAGAGCTAACAAACACATCTTCATTTCATTGTCTGACTAACAGGCTATAAATTGACCTTGTATCGCAGCTTTAAGGTCGTGTGCGTTCTAAAACTCTGCTACATGTTGGTGTGTTTTTGCGCACCTGTCAGCAAATAGTCCCAGTATTTTTTCCAGGAGAACTTTAGAAAAGGGGAGGCTTCATTCTGCTGAGCAGCCTCGAGCTGCGACCCCACATTTGGTTTTATGAGCGTGCAGCAGTAAAGTAATTCAATATCACAGCCCACATACCTTCGAAATCTGATAAAATCCCTTCGAGGTGGTCATTCACGGAAAGTTCCGACATCCTGACTTGAGGTGCAAGTTCGGCCCCGTGATGCAGCTCCGAGCTGAGACCAGAGGAAACAAAAACAACCGTCAACTCTCAAGAACTAACTTCTCTTCCCTGTCGAACAACAGCTGAACTGTGAGTGCGGGCAGGGAGCCGACTGAGCTGCTGTTCTGTTCTCTCTCGGTGCAGTCTGAGCCCACTCCGGGAGCATCCTCCCCACTCCCTCCTCTCCATCCTGAGGCCTGGACCCGGGGCTGACAGGGGGCGGAGCTGCATGAAACACCTGGAAAACATCCTCACTCAGTCAAATTTCTCTTTTCTTGGCCGTGTCCCTCCTCAACCCCCGGCTCCCCTCGGGCCAAAGGCGTCAGATGGACCGAGGAGTGTTCAGAGACCCACCCTGCTAGAGTAATAAGGCGAAATCACAATGATCAAACTTTTCCATTTAGGATGCTCCACACCATGAAGACATTACAGGTTGGTTTGAATTACTGACAAATTACCCCAATATTTACCTCAATATTGATCGAAAATTACTTTATTATAAACATTATTTTTAATTATTATTAAAAAAAAGTTATTTTTATAAAACGGTCGCTATATCGTGACAGTAGTACATGAAACAGGTAACCTGAAAAAAATCATGTGCCTCTGTGTCCTCTGGTGCTCCTAACGGCATCTGCAAGATTTCACAGACCGGAAGAAAACAAGCAGTAAGAGCTGATCTGAGGTCTGCTGTCCAGCTGCAGTCTATGAGAGCCGGCTGTCAATCACTCGCAAACTCCGACCAAACGGTCAAACTAGGCAGAGCTGATCAAATATGAATCAATATTCTGTTACTGTAATGTCTATTTCTCGCCTCAAATGTTTTCAGAATTATCTTGTAGTTTACGGTTTAGCTGTAAAATGAGAAAGTTTGTGACGCCTGTAGCCATTGTGAAATCTAGTGAAGGAGCGGCAAGTCCCGGTCACATGACCGGAGCACAGCCAATAGGAACGCTCTCTCAATGAAATGACCTGTGATTGGTCAAAGTTTCCCTTCACCAGCTAGATTTTCTAAAGCCTGAAAACAGAGCCATGAGGAGGATCAGAAGTCTAGTTTTCTCTCAGAACACTTGAATTACAATATGCTGAAAGGTTATTATGGAATTTTTGCCCCAATGATGCCAAAAATATACTGCCTACTGAAGCTTTAAAGGTCCCATATTATGCAAATTTTCAGGTTCATACTTGTATTTTATGTTTCTACTAGAACATGTTTACATGCTGTAATGTTAAAAAAAAACTTAATTTTCCTCATACTGTCTGCCTGAATATACCTGTATTTACCCTCTGTCTGAAACGCTCCGTTTTAGCACATTTCAATGGAATTGCAATGGAATTGTGTTGCTCGGCAACAGCTTGGGTCCATGTTTACTTTCTGTCAGCTGTTCACATACACTGCAACAGGAAATAAGTTGGGACACATTTAGAATGTTTACGTTTAACACTGTGTAATGGTCTACATATTGTAGACTTGTGACATCACAACTGGACAAAAATCCTGACAGCTTGTTTCAAATGCACAGTTTCTGAATACGGGCTGTGTGTATTTCTCTGTGGATTGAGCGTTTCGATACTTTAACAGTATTTATACAGCACTTAAACCTGCTTTATAATAAAAAAAAAGACATGAAAATCTCACTTTTCACAATAAGGGACCGTTAAAACAGGGCCCTTAAGCTTGAGAAGCGGCTGAGGTGGAAAACTTAAACTAATAGAAGACACTTCTGATCAGGCACAAATCTCACCACTGTGTGACTTAATGTCTACACAGATGTATCCTGGTAGCTAATGTCACGATTCAGTGAGTTTTTTAAAACATTTCAAGTAATTTGCTAATTATTATCTATTTATCAGCAGCCACGGAAATAAAGCATATCAAATCATTTTGTATTTTTTTCCTGGAAATATATTAAATAAATGATCAGCTATTGGGAAACAGCGGAATATAATTATTAAATAATGTTTGTAATAAAGGAGTTTTTTGATACATTTTTGAGGTAAATATTGAGGTAATTTGGCAGTAATACCCAAGAAATTTGAAATAGGTTACTTGCTAATTATCACCTAATTACCATGAAATTTGCAGACCTGTAAAATGAAGTGTTACTGTCCCATAATACAGGAATTGAGTTAAAATAACTATTCGTCTAAAATTCTACAGTTCTACAATTTAATTTAGCAGATACTCTTGTCAAAAGCGACGTACATCTGAGAGTTCGTACAACACAAGCAAGGATTTAGATAGGAGTGGACAACGTGAGTAAGTGCCGGCAACGGCTTCAATTCCGATCGGACACAGGTGGCGACAGGCCGTGCACAGAGGCAATGAACAGGGTGGATAGAAGCAGATTTCTTTTTGTTTGTCATCATCATCATCAATAACAGCATCAACAACGTCATCAATATCATCATCATCATCAATAGCATCAATGTCTTTAGGTGCGGAGGTGTTCATGAAAGAGCTGGGTCTGTAGCTTTTTCTTAAAGGTGGAAAGAGACTCTTCGGATCGAATGGAGTTCTGTAACTCATTCCACCACCGGGGGGACTACAGAGGAGAAGAGTCTAGCTAGTGACCTCGGGCCCTGTTGTGATGGGAGTACCAGGTACCCTTCATTGGCAGAGCATAGTGGGTGGGAGGAAGTGTAGACCTGTATGACGGAGTTCAGGTAGGACAGAGGGAGTGTAGACCTGGATGAGGGAGTTCAGGTAGGAAGGAGGGAGTGTAGACCTGGATGAGGGAGTTCAGGTAGAAGGGAGGGAGTGTAGACCTGGATGAGGGAGTTCAGGTAGGACGGAGGGAGTGTAGACCTGGATGAGGAAGTTCAGGTAGGACGGAGGGAGTGTAGACCTGGATGAGGGAGTTCAGGTAGGACGGAGGGAGTGTAGACCTGGATGAGGGAGTTCAGGTAGGAGGGAGGGAGTGAAGACCTGGATGAGAGAGTTCAGGTAGGAGGGAGGGAGTGAAGACCTGGATGAGGGAGTTCAGGTAGGAGGGAGGGAGAGTAGACCTGGATGAGGGAGTTCAGGTAGGAGGGAGGGAGTGTAGACCTGGATGAGGGAGTTCAGGTAGGAGGGAGGGAGTGTAGACCTGGATGAGGGAGTTCAGGTAGGAGGGAGCCGTTTTTGTTGCTGTTTTGTAAGCGAGCAACGGGGTTTTAAATTTGATGCGAGCGGCAACTGGGAGCCAGCGGAGGGATATGAACAGCGGAGGGATATGAACAGCAGAATGACGTGTGCTGTTCTGGGTTGGTTGAAGACCAGTCGCGCTGCTGCGTTCTGGATCACCTGCAGAGGTTTGAATGTGCATGCAGGGAGGCCTGCCAGTAGGGAGTTGCATTGTTGCATCGTCTACCATTAACGTAATGTATACACTATAAAATGTTTATTGTCGGGGTGCCCTGATAGCTCACCTGGTAGAGCGGGCGCCCCCATGTACCAAAGCTCAGTCCTTACCACACTGGCCCGGGTTTAAATCCGACCTGCGGCCCTTTGCTGCACGTCACCCCCTCTCTCTCCCCTTTCATGACTATCACTGTCTCTATCAATTAAAGGCAAGAAAAAGCCCCAAAAATATCTTTTAAAAATGTTTTAATAAACAGTAACTTTGGCAACAATCAGACCTCTCCTGTAGTTGCTGTAAAATTCCCATAAAACTAGCCTGACTACAGTAGTTTTTAGCATACTGTAAAACAGAGTACAGCAGTATACAGTTTTACTATGCTGAAGTACAACATCATAGCCTACTGTTATCTTTTTTGGCATACTCAACAATAATGTATATAGCTAGAGTCTGTATTATACTGTTATGGAAATTTTACTATAATTTATTTTACAATGCTACTGTACAACCTACTGTACTACTGTATTTATTACAACTAAATACTGTTATTCAGCTGTTGATGTAAAATAAGAAAAAGGACGACTGACGAATCATCTGCACAAAAAACAGAAATGTATTGTACAATTTGAACAATAAAGTAGCCTAATAACAATAACACAGAACAATAGTACACCGATATAAACATCATACTAGACTAAATTATCTATCAAACCTCCTTGAGTGTGAAGTGAAAGTCACAAGGAGATTTGCTGAGCTCTGATGTTAAAAATTAACAATAAAACAAAAAAACATTGTACTCAAATCAAGGACAGTGTTTCATTTGAAGGTGAAAGTTTGTGATTGTTTTTTTCACAGACAGTATTACTGTATTATTTACAGTAATATTTCCCAGAATGCACTGAAAGTCGAAAGTAACATACTGTACACAGCTTATACAGTAATAAACTGTTACAGTACACAATACAGTATTATAGTACAGAAGTTTACTTAATTTTGTAAGTTAAATTCTGTAGTTTTCATTTTGAGACTTATTTCAGAATAAACATGAGGTCTCGTGAACAGAGCAGTAGCTTCCGTCTGTTCTTAACTCTCTGATATCTGTATCGTCATCCTCTCTCTACGTACCTCCTCTTCCTCTTTTACAAAGCTGACTTTGGTCTTTGGGAAAAGAAGGTGAGTTTTCTTTGTCTCCCTCCAATACATACTGTATGCTAAATATCACTCAAAGTTGTAATAAATGTATCAAATTTAATAATATTCAACAAACAAACAGCCTGATCCTTTGAAAATAGCCCAGTTGTTATGGAAACCAAGTACGCAATGACACTTATCTGCCCCAGTCTTTAGCTAAACTCAATGAAAAGATTTCAGATGGACTTTATATCTGTGAAATAATATTAGCTAACACTCTGCACTTCAGCAGATATGAGTCGGCTTATTATGTTTTTATACATTCCATTCTTTCTTGTAGTTTGAAGGAAATACTAACTGTGCAAATTTGATTACGGTTTGTGTGCACATTCATATTCCCCCGAGGGTGAACTTTTCTCTTTTTTGACTGTAGTTCGAAATTAGTTCTTTTCAGATTCAGTTTATTTTTCTGATAGACAGGTGACATTCCTCACATTAAAGCTAGGGTCGGTAATGTTGACAAAACAGCAAGAGTACACTAGATTTAAAAAAAATTATCCAACCTAAAAAAACATCCCAGTGTTGCCAGCTCTTCTCCAATGAAAGTAGCTAGCAGCTCCAACAGTCCCTAAATCTAGAGAGAAAGTCACCAACACTGACAGTCCGTCCCTTCAAGCCTCCCTCCAAAGACACTCTCCCAGAATGACCAACCCTAGCTTTAAAGCTTCAGTAGTCAGTATATTTTTGGCATCATTGGGCAAAAATTCCATAATAACCTTTCAGCATATTGTAATTCAAGTGTTCTGAAAGAAAACTAGACTTCTGCTCCTCCTCATGGCTCTGTGTTCAGGCTTTAGAAAATCTAGCCCGTGACGGGAGACTTTGACCAATCACAGATGGTATTCCTTCAAGATACTCCAACATGGCTGCTGGTTCACAAACTTTCTCATTTTACAGCTAAACTGTGCACCACAAAATTATTCTGAAAACATTTGAGGAGAGAATTAGGCATTAACGTAACATAATATTGATTCATATTTGATCAGCGCGGCGTAGTTTGACCGTTTGGTCGGAGTTGGCGAGTGATTGACAGCCGGCTCTCATAGACAGCAGATGGACAGCAGACCTCAGATCAGCTCCGACTGCTTGTTTTCCTTCGGTCTGTGAAATCTTGCAGATGCCGTTAGGAGCACCGGAGGACACAGAGGAACATGATTTTTGTCAGGTTACCTGTTTTATTTACTACTGCCACGATATAGCGACCGTTTTATAAAAATAACTTTTTTTATTCATATTTGCTCCAATCGCGCCTACTTCAGCTTTAAAGGGACTATTTGTAACTTTCAGAAATGCTTCTTAACAGCGACACCTGTGGCCGTGAAATCAACGAAAGTCAGCGTCGAGCTCGCGCTTGCTCGCTCTAAATAGACATGAACGAGCATCGCTCAAAACAGTGAGGTGACACACGTCAGCTAAAACCACAATATCACTCTATATTTCAGCTGCTTGGCAGTAATGTTAGCTGACCAGACGAAGGTCTCTCCATGAACATGATTTAGATCTGATCCTAGTGTTGGCTTTTCCTGCCTCAGCGCAGGCTGAGGCAGCGGGGCTCCGCAGGGTGTCTCCCTGCTCTCTCCGCTCGCAGCCGGAGTGAGCAGGAAGACACCGGCACCCGGTCGGTAACGAGACGACGACGTAACATTGATCATTGACGCATCACTTCACAAGACACGAGAAAGCTCTGTTGGTCCGGAGGAGCTGCAGCATTTATTTATGCACAAACGTCCACTGTACATTCACTAGATATTCTCAGAGCTAAACTAACTTTTCTGCAGTGTGGAGTGTACGCGCATTCACTTCAAGAGGTGGAGCGAGTACACAAGAACGCGCATGCTGTCTGAGTGAAGGCGAGCAGGCAGAGGAGACGAGGCTCCGGCCACATGCGAGCGCGCATATGCGAGCGCGCATATGCGAGCGCGCATATGCGAGCGCGCATGTGTCCCGACCCGGTACATTTATACGCTTAAAAAGTTACAAACAGTCCCTTTAAGAAAAAACTTTACCTATAATAACTCGTTCTTTAACGTTAATATAATTGTCATGGTAGAGCTAATTTTATTTCTCCTGGTAACATGAATGAACAAAGCTACGGTATGTTTGTCTTTAGCGACATGTTGCTATATTTCAACCTGCTACACTGTAAAAACTAGACTCTCAAAGCAGCTTTCCAGCACATTTGGGCGGAGTCACAGTGTGTTTGCATTCAGGTAGCCCACTAAACCCCAACTGAAAGTCACGCACACGCACACACACACACACACACACACACACACACACACACACACACACACACACACACACACACACACACACACACACACACACACCAGCCTCTGTGCAGACCATGAAAAGCCACTGTGGCATTAATCCTCCCTGGTTTAGAGCCACAGGGCTAATGAGAGCCCCCCCGACCTCTAGTCCTAACAGGAGTGTGAGTGTGTGTGAATGTTGTGGTGGCTGTGGGAATTTAGTCACATGGGTTTGGCTCCTCTCTCTCTCTGAGGCTGCTTAATTGCCCTGTTTCCTGTGATATGCCCGATAGTTCCAGACGGTGCATCTGTGTGTGTATATACATGTGTGAGTGTGACTACAACCATGTGTTTGTGTGTGTGTGTGTGTGTGTTTGCTCGTGCTCTGACTCGCCTGAAGGAATCTTCTTGCACAGTGCTTGATGTCTGCAGTGAATTGTCAGGGCCAAAGAATTCAGGCACCACATACCAGAGCACCTTAGATAGAAAGGCTCATAGAAATGGTGGAATATGATACATGAAGCGTAGCATTAGCTTTAAGGAAAACGTCCTTTATTTGTTTTACAACCTGGGTATTATTTTTACAGTTCTTGCCATCATGTCTATTGAACACGATAACACTTCACCCGCCAGCTTCATTGCAGAGTTAGAACATGGGGACACCACTATACACTGCTCTGTAACATGTGCTTTGGGGCAAAGAATCACTATATTTTTAATAGGTTTTAACAATTTCCATTTAAAGCAAATAGCTATACCATGTTTTTTTGGAAATACAAGTCATACATAATAAAGCAAAAAAAAGAAAATAATACAATTGAAACTATGCTCACTGGTGTCTTGTAAGGGGTCCTTTGGAAGTATAATGCTCTGTCTATAAGGGGAACGCCAGCGTTGTGGCTGCTGCTGGACTGCTGCTGCCAGCCCTTTCTTCCTACGTTGAGTTTGCCTTTCATAATGGCCTTTTCAGTTCATTATATATGTAATTTATATTTATTTTAGACAGAAAAAGTTGAAGAAGCGTGTGCTCATTGTAAATAATATTAATAATCCACAATTAAAAGCCAGTACTTTATTCATTTATGGAGCTCTCCAAGTCACTGCATGTTCTACAACACTGTTCTGCACATATTTCAGAATAAAAGCCTCGTGATAAAAATGAAGGAATTCTGTCCACAGAAAAAACGCTCGAGGGCTTTTATTTTGAAATGAAAGCAGGAAGTGTTGATTTTACAATAAATCTTTACTTTTTTTTCACGTCCGTATTGACATATTCTACAAATACACACATTGAAAGTGTAGTAATGTTGCTGACACAATGTCAATATACAGTAAAAAAAATCACTTTCACTGTCTTGTTGCTGTGATCTGCGCACAACTCATGGTGAAAATAGGCAAGACCTTGAATATCTAGAAGAGACGCAGCTGACATGCAGCTGAGTCGCGCTGCTCACGCGGGCAGCGTGGTTGCTTTAACCTGTTAACATGGACGCGGAAATAAAAAAACAACAGGTTCCGCAGCCGCCACGTGCTGCTTAATGTGCCTGTCACGGGCGTAAGGTTCATGATTAGACCCCACGGGGTAGCCTACTGTAGGTTTATCAACGATCCTGAAGGCTCATCTCTTGTTTACTGTCGGGTTTTTCCCGTTTGTGGAAGACAATGTGTGGATTATATATATCCCATCTGGTGTGGGAACTGAGGATTGTCTGTATAGAAACATTTTAATAGTGCACTGCATAGTACACACAATACAATCCTTTTCCATATCATGCCGTAAAGACTTCAGTAGCTGACAAAGTTAGCAGAGACAACTGGGTAATAGCCTACTACATGTAGATATTTTATCACTGACCATTTGGAAAATAAAGTGAATGTTCAGCAACTATTGGTGAGTGGGACCCATTGTGTTATTTATGCTGATTAGACAGCTGGATTCTGACATAAAAATCTTACCTGGAGCACCTTTACAGTTCATAAACAGCTGCTCAGGGGGCCTTGTAAAAGAACATGATAAATTCCTAACCTCACACACTGCACACGTAGTGTACAGCACGTATGGACTGTGCATATTTAAACCATTTCACATGTCTATCCAATCTGTCCGCTGGTACCAAGATATCTAGAACCAATCATGAATGACAGACTTTACCCCGTGTGCTACTGGATGAATTTCAGTTTTTAAATACTCCAACAATTTAAAAAGCATTCCTCAGGTTTGTCCTTTTTTTCACTGGTGGTAACTGATGAAATGCCAGAAGGTAGAATCTGGCTGAATTAGCTTTATTTGTACCACTGATATCTAAGTATTTGGGAATTAAAAGATGTAAAACTCCTTTATTTATTCTTGCATGCTAAAATTGAACAGAATACAGATTGGTAATTAATCAAAAGTTTGTTTATACCATCAATTTTGTAATTGTAATTATGTCTCATCTGACTGTCCTTGAATGGAAATGTTTTCAATGAAGCTTTGTAACGCTTGCATTTTAAAGTTTGTCAGTTTAACACTTAATTGCAGGTTTGTAAAACACTATTCATCAATCATGAAGGTACTGTAAATGCTGCACTGTCAATGTTTGGCTATCTATTGAATATATTGTGTATTTATATCACTGGTGTATTCTAGTTTATTGTAGTGGGTATACTGTGATGATGTGCCGTTAAATAGCACTGGGAACAGGCTAACAGCAAGAATATGTTTTTCTTGCATTTTTTAGATGGAACGGAACAGGAATTGTGGGGAGAGAGAAGGGGACTGGAAATGATGAAACAAAAATGTGTGACTGGTTGATTAGAGCAAGCCGTCTTAAAGCTGAAGTAGGCGAGATTGGAGCAAATATGATTAAAAAAAGTTATTTGTCGGTCGCTATATCGTGACAGTAGTACATGAAACAGGTAACCTGAAAAAAATCTTGTTACTCTGTGTCTTCCGGTGTTCTCCGGTGTCCTCCAGTGCTCTTGACGGCATCTGCAAGATTTCACAGACCGGAGGAAAACAAGCAGTAAGAGCTGATCTGAGGTCTGCTGTCCAGCTGCCGTCTATGAGAGCCGGCTGTCAATCACTCGCGAACTCCGACCAAGAAAAAACCTGAAAACAGAGCCATGAGGAGGAGCAGAAGTCTAGTTTTCTCTCAGAACACTTGAATTACAATATGCTGAAAGGTTATTATGGAATTTTTGCCCAATGATGCCAAAAATATACTGACTACTGAAGCTTTAAAGCTAGAGTTGGTAAGCTTCAAAAATATTTTTTTGTTATATTAGTTGAAATTCTCATTACATTCCGACAGCAATCAATAAATCAAATGCTCTGACAAAAATAAAATAAAAGATATATAATGATTGGACGGGCTACCTGTCCGTCTACCTACCTGCCGTGCACTCGTTGCGGATCTTCGGAGCCTTCCACAAGCTGCTAGCTTGACCACTGTGAGTACTAACAATAACCATGTCCGTTGTTTACGTTCTTTATGATAATTTTGGGGGAATGTCTTTAGAGGGAGGCCTGAAGAGACGGACTGTCAGCGTTGGTGACTTTCTCTCTAGATTTAGGGACTGTTGGAGCTGCTAGCTACTTTCATTGGAGAAGAGTTGGCAACACTGGGAAGTTTTTTTAGGTTGGATCATTTTTTTTAAATTTAGTGTAATTTTGCTGGTTTCTCAACATTACCAACCCTAGCTTTAATGTGAGGAATGTCAACTGTCAGAAAAATAAACTGAATCTGAAAAGAACTAATTTCGAACTACAGTCCAAAAAGAGAAAAGTTCACCCTCTGGGGAATATGAATGTGCACACAAACCTTAATCAAATTTGCACAGTTAGTATTTCCTTCAAACTACAAGAAAGGATGGAATGTATAAAAACACAATAAGCCGACTCATATCTGCTGAAGTGCAGAGTGTTAGCTAATATTATTTCACAGATATAAAGTCCATCTGAAATCTTTTCATTGAGTTTAGCTAAAGACTGGGGCAGATAAGTGTCATTGCGTACTTGGTTTCCATAACAACTGGGCTATTTTCAACAGATCAGGCTGTTTGTTTGTTGAATATTGTTAAATTTCATACATTTATTACAACTTTGAGTGATATTTAGCATATGTATTCGAGGGAGACAGACAAAGAAAACTCAACTTCTTTTCCCAAAGACCAAAGTCAGCTTTGTGGAAGAGGAAGAGGAGGTACGTAGAGAGAGGACGACGATACAGAGATCAGACAGTTAACAACAGACGGAAGCTACTGCTCTGTTCCCGAGACCTCATGTTTATTCTGAAATAAGTCTCAAAATGAAAACTAGAGATTTTAACTTTCAAAATTAAGTAAACTTCTGAACTATAATACTGTATTCTCAACAGTTTATTACTGTACAAGTTGTGTACAGTATGTTACTTTAGATTTTCTGTGAACCCCCAACCTTAAAGTTCAAACTGCGCCTATGTTTCACCCCCAAGGGGTTCCTGGAGGCCACCCAAGGAGATTTGCTTGGATCACTTTTGGGCAGTCGCTCAACAGGCACTGGGAACCTATTATATACTGTAACATTGCACTGTGTAGGCAGTAATATACAGTATTTAGTTTAAAGATCAAACTGTACTTGACCCTCAGTGTGTGTTAGTATTAATGGCTCATTTAAAGATCATTGCAGACCTTGTGCTTTCCACGGCACTGCACAAACAACTGGGATTGACTTCAAGTTAAATGGTATCACCCTGAATGCCTGACTTCATTTCCCACACTAGTAATCCTCCAGGAAATTCTCTAACTGCAAGTGTGTGTGTATATATTTGGCCTGACTGGAACCTTTCTCGGTTCAGGCTACAGAAACACCAGTATTTGTGTGGAGTTAAGTGTGCATGGGTACACTAAAAGAAGCATGACTTCATGCCCTTCATTATGGTTATTAATGCTTCATTAATGAAGCACAGTGTCTGTGTGTCTGCACCAGCATGAATGAATTGTCAGAGACTCATTTCTGCTTATGCTTATTATTCATATGGATTATTTGTTGTAAATACAGATGTTCTTTCTTCATTTGTGAAGAATCCATAAAATGGCCAATGTCAACAAATAAAGAAAGATCATCATATTTATGTGTCTTTAGACACAGTCTGTGTCCTAGATATTTTAAGCATGAAATGTAGAATGGAGCTAGTGTTATGTTTAGTCCAGCTGTCACTCAGCGTGATCGACATGTCACTCACCAAACAAACTTCACTTACTGTAACTACTCAGCCTTTCCCATGTATTGTCATCTCCCTCACTTACCTACTCTACCTGTCGTTCTCCTTACTTACCTAGTCCGCTCACCACTATCTTTGCCTCTTTTCCACCTATGTCATACAGCTTCATCTACCTGTCACTGCATGTGCACGATACATTAGTTACTAGGGCTGGGAAGATTCACCTATCTCCTGATTCAATACTATCACGATTCAATATGTATGCGATTTTGAAGTATTGCGATTCTACAAGTATTGCGACTTGAAAATCGCGATTTATTGTGATTTCCGTTAACTTTTGTACCACTAGACCATGGGAATAAGTTAAATCATACACTTCTAGGGCCTTTTACTTTGGAAAATCTAAAGTAATCCCGTAAAAAGAAGTAAGTAAAGTATAGTATTTATTAAATTTTTTCCAGCAACCCAAAAATCAAAGAATAAAGACATTTTCCTTACAAATCTGTGGTATTTTCTTTTTAATTTATAAGGAACATGTAATGTTTTATATTTCTGGTAAATATAATACAATCAATCTTATTTCCATATATGTGTTTTGTATACAGTTCCCTTTGTTAACACCTTATTTTGAAAACCGGACGTAGTCACACGTGTATACTTCTTCTAACTTCTCCAAGGTCATTGCGAGCTCTCCCTTCAGCTCCGTTCTCTTTATGCATCCATGGTCAGCTCCATCCGGACCGTTTGAATACATTCAACATAAATGCCAGTATACGGGTGCTCTACAGTTGTAGCGTCGGCCCGCTTGACCACGGAGATGAGAGCGACTGCCGGCTTGACCGCATGTTTCCTGTCCATGACAGAGTGAGCATGCAGCTTTAGCCTTGATGTCTAGCTCTGCTTTTCCTGCAATGTGTAAAACCCAAAGTGTTTCCATACTTTACTGGATGTGTAGTGTTTACCACTTTGGATTTAACATGTGAGGGTGCAGGTCGTATCCGCTGTTTTTCCGCTTTTTCGTTTCAGCACGCTGCGGCCGACTGCGGATTGATTTGGTTGACGGATACAGATATGGATATGGCGTCACGGTACTCTGACTACAGTACAACAATAAAATCGGTAACTTCCTTCCACCTCCGCATAGACTCAATGAAGCAAATATATTGATCCTGGTATTAAAAAAATCTATTTCAAAATCAGTGAATGGATTTTTTTTCCCCACCCCTATTAGTTACAGTATAATAACTAAACTAAGCTCCTGCAAACTGCACACCAAATAACCGGTAAAAGCATGATTACTGTTTGAAATGACCATTACTGAACCAAAACCTTTTTATGCAAGATGGAAAACATAAATCATCATTGTAATTTCTTCTTAATTGTAACCAGCACTTGACTGACAAGAAGATAACAGGATTCGCCAAGGGTGTTGAGTGCCCAACATTTTTCTCCAGATTACTGGAGTTTCTAAAGCCCTCTGGCTTTGCACATGTTGGTAGCCCCACCTCAGGTTACGTCTTCCTGAAAGTGCCTTGGATTCCAGAGTAACTCAACAACCCCTGAGAAGCTTGTTTTTGCTGACCTCCGGTGGTTTAACCTCTCACCTTGCTGTGGTGAAATACAGGAGCAGCAAAACACTGCTTCTCAGCCTGGTGCTAAATAACTCTTTATCCAGCTTATTCTCGGGGGGGGGGGGGGGGGCGTTACTGTAGAAATGATTATGGGCCTAACTTCCATCGAGGTAGCGGAAGTAGCAGTAAGCTAGTTAGTCCCATAGGACAACCATTTTTAAACCCCTTTTTAACAGATATTTAACTAACGTTAAATTTGCGTTTTCTAAAATGTCCTTGCAGAGCTCTGGTACTTGTTGTGCTGTTCGCGGCTGTACTAATATTCAGACAAAGCTAAATTTGTGGCTTCAACAACAGTGTGTTGAACATGCACCCAAAACAAAAAGGGATTGTTTTTGTGACCAACGGTACAGTTTCCATCGCCTACCTTCAGACGAGGAAGCCAGAAGACTGTGGCTGAGAAACCTAAACTTGAAGAGACCACCCTAAACCCCGTATGTGTGCTCATTTCATTTTGTCGACAAAAATCTAACGTAGGAAAACCTGTATTCTACTTTGTGGTTGGGCTACGAAAGAGCAGCGGAGAAGAGATGTCAGGTCCTTAAAGGGACCAACAGCAGTGCCAGGAGAACATCAGGTATGATTTCATGTGTAGGGAGGACATAGCATTGTAGCGTTGGTTCAATGACAGCCAGCTACTTTCACTACTTTCTGTACAGTTTAAAATGTAAGGCAGTTTATGACATGGAGTGCAGGGCAGCGTTAGTCTAAAAATAGTTTAAGTACGGTTATCTGTGTGTAGAAAATAAAACAAAACCGTGTTACTGTGGAAGTACTTTGACCAAAATTTGATATAAGGAACACACACCTAGAAAAAATCTAAATAATAATAATAATGGACCCGCTCTTTAAATAGCAGGCACCTCCATTGCACCTTCATTATGCTAGACCTGCTCTACTCTGCTGCGGGCTTCGGGGGGGTGGTGGTTGAAGCAGCTCTGTACCATCTGCACCATCCCACGAAGGTGTGGAGGGCGCTCTTCCTGAGGGCTTGGTTTTAATAGGGTAACTTTATTAACTTCCACTGTTATTTAGAAATATGTGGAAATAAACAGCAAAACTCCATCGTTCCACAGAGTGGAGCTGCAACACAAAGCAAAGCAGAAAGATCTATTTAAATGTGTTAATCTACAGTTATGTTGTCATAAACTGAACTATTCTGCAGAGGCATTTTGGGTTCAGAATATATGAATGAATAAAAAAAAAGAGTTAATAAGATCCAGGTCCAGGTGGTGAACCTCTGTGGATCATCAGGACACGGCTGATCCTCTCAACACATCCACTTTTCTGATCACTCAGACTCTGACAGAGATCACTTCTTCAATCTGATAAGAGAAGAAGAGAACAGAAGTCATGAATCAGTGTTTACAGAGACTCCCTTCATCAGCTGTCAGTCAGTGATGCAGCACACAGTTCATTTATAAAACTATCATTGGCAGAACCAACCTCCATATCTCCGCTCACTACTCAATATCTCCAACAGTAACCGCAATTTATGCCCTAGCAAATTCATCAGTATGGTCGTTCCTAAAGTCTGCACCTCCTTTGGTCGTCACTCATTCCAGTTTGATGCTCCTAGTGACTGGAACAAGTTACAAAAGACACTAAAACTCCACACCCTCATCCCGTTACCCTCCTTTAATAACTCATTACAAGAGATAGTTTCTGATCACTGCACCTGCTTCTGAATTTGCCTCTCTGGAACACAGCACATATATATTTATATATCTATTGTTGTATATACTGTATATATTGTGATGTTTTAATTTTGTCTAATGTTTTATTGCACTTATCGTACTTATGTTCTATTATCTAATATCTTGTATGGCCTTGCCTTCTGTCACTGCCTCTTGGCTAGGTCGTCATTGTAAATGAGAATTGGTTCTCAGTTGACTTATCTGGTTAAATAAAGATAAAATAAAAATAGAAATAAATCATCCAGTGTAAAGAGCAGCAGGGACTTCAGTCTGTGTAGCGTAGAGTTTCCTTTCAGCTCTCATGTTAACGTACTGGAGTGAACACACTGAGCTCAGCACTCACAGACCTGCAGAGACTTTGGGCATCAAGTCTGTAGATTTCACTGAAGTACACAGTGGAAATAAACTGCTGAGAGTCCTGAACACATCATTACTGCAGAATCAGAGAGACATTCACTGCTCACTTTAATGATGGATTTACTGCTGTTAGGGTTCAAAGGTGTTGAAAAATTTCAGCAGAGGTTCTGGTCTGTATAAAGACCACGTCATGGTTACTAAATGTAACGATGGTTCTATGAAATAAGAGCCAGTGATTTGAGGCTTCAGTCAGACTGATCTCAGAGCTGTGACAAAGATGAACTGATCATTGAGAGAACAAACACTTTCTGATCAGATTTGATGGTACGACAGTTTGATGGATGAGGACCACTGTCTCTATACATGTTGTGATGCTGTCAGCTGTAATCCAGCTTCATTTCCTGGAGACGTGAAGACAACAACAACATCTTCTTCACATCAACTCTAACACATGATCACAACAAGCTTCTGGCTGATCTGATTGGCTGACTGTTCTCTCTCTCTCTCTGTGTCACTGTTCTCCTCTCACAGCTTAACGGAGGAAACACATCACAACAATACTGCTGAAACCAGCATGGACCGACTCCGACCCTCTACTGACCTCAGAGTCTCCAGTCTACAGTTTGAACTCTCCACAAGATCAGACAGCAGCTTCACTCCTGAATCCTGCAGGTCGTTTTTCCTCAGATCCAGCTCTCTCAGATAGGAGGGGTTGGACTTCAGAGCTGAGACCAGAGAAGCACAGCTGATCTCTGACAAACTGCAGCTCCACAATCTGAATAAAGAATAAATGATGAAGATAAAAATCACTTTATAAACCAATCAGATGTGTTCAGGTTTTAAATGTGTAGCTCAATATTACTATGTCCTAATCAATGAGCTTTTCCCTAAAATGAGTAGAGTGACTTTGTCATTGTGTTATTGTGGATCATCATAATGTCAGCCTTCTACAGACATCATCCAAATGTCACCACAACATTCATACACCTATTCATGTCAACACACATCAATAACATGCTGCTGATCTCTGTGTTCATCTATGTGTGTGTGTGTGTGTGTGTGTGTGTGTGTGTGTATTTGTGTGTGCTGAATGATCAATATCAATGATTAGACATTATTTGTGGAATACGTTGAAATTAACAGAAACCAGAGAAATATTTCTACTTCATGAAGTAAACTTGATCAATATAAAACCAATATTAGTTCAGATGATCTTCTGTATCCAGATGTGACCATTTACCAAAAAATTATAAACATTAATTTACTTTAACAACTAACAGTGGACATTTTCTACAGTTTCTTTAAAGGGACTGTTTGTAACTTCTTACATGTATAAATCACCCGGGTCGGTGTCCCATGCGCGCTCGCGTGTGGCTACGCTGTTGAGACTCAGACTCCAACACAAACTACACGGAAGCACCTAAACCTCAAAGTTGTCTCTAGTGAAGCCCGTCTGTTAAACAGTGTTGGCCGCGGTCGGAGTATGCGCTGGAGACCGTAGCTTTGGTCTCCAGGGCCGGAGTCTCTGCTGTACTCTGCTCCTCTGCCTGCTTGCATTCACTCAGCCTGCTCCATCTCACGTGCATGCGCGCACACTCCACACTGCAGAAGACTTCGTAGCTCTGAGAATATCTAGTGAATGTACAGTGGACGTTTGTACAGAAATAACTGCTGCAGCTCCTCCAGACCAACAGAGGTTTCCTGTGTCTTGTGAAGTGACGGGGCTCCGCAGCGAGAAATGTTATCGTCTCCGACCGGGTGCCGGTGTCTCCCTCCCACCACGGTCGGGAGGCTGAAGCAGGAAAAGCCAACACTAAGATCAGCAGTGATTCATGGAGAGACCTTCATCTGGTCAGCTAACATTGCTGCCAAGCAGGTGAAATATAGAGTGATATTGTGGTTTTAGCTGACGTGTGTCGCCTCAGTGTTTTGAGCGATGCTCGTTCATGTCTATGTAGAGCGAGCACAAGCGCGAGCAACAGGACGCTGACTTTCATTGACTTAACGGCCACGGGTGTCGCTGTTAACAAGCAATTTCTGATTCTTACAAATAGTCCCTTTAGGAAACACAAGTCTTTTGTGACTGCAGACTAAATTTAATTCAAGAAACATGAAAATATGAACAAGAAGACATTAACAACTTTATGGATGTAAGTTATGTTTGTACATAAATCAGGTTCAATTGTTAATTAAACCTATAAGATCTATAATAGTAACAGAGTCAGTGAACTGACCCCAGAGCCTCCAGTCTACAGTGTGGACTCTCCAGAAAACCACACAGAAGCTTCACTCCTGAATCCTGCAGCTCGTTTCCACCCAGATCCAGGACTGTCAGATGGGAGGGGTTGGACTTAAGAGCTGAGGCCAGAGAAGCACAGCTGATCTCTGACAAGCTGCAGCTCACCAATCTGAATAAAGAATAAATTATGAAAATAAAAATCACTTTATAATCCAATCAGATGTGTTCAGGTTTTAAATGTGTAGATCAACAGTACTATGTCCTAATCAATGAGCTTTTCCCTAAAATGAGTAGTGACTTTGTCATTGTGGATCATCATAATGTCATCATCCAATCATCCAAATGTCACCACAACATTCATACACCTATTCATGTCAACAAACATTAATAACATGCTGCTGATCTGTCAGGTCTGGAATTAAAGGATCAATACTATATTGATCCTTTAAACAGCTGCATTTGGTGTGTGTGTGTGTTTGTGTGTGTGTGTGTGTGTGTGTGTGTGTGTGTGTGTGGGCATGCATGCGTGTGTGTGTGTGTGTGTTCAGAAAGATCAATATCAACAATCAGACATTATTTAACAAAACACATTTAAATGAACAGAAACCAGACAAATATTTCTACTTCATGAAGTAAACTTGATCAATGTAAAACCAATATTAGTTCAGATGATCTTCTGTATCCAGATGTGACCATTTACCAACAATGATGAACATTAATTTACTTTAACAACTAACAGTGGACATTTTCTACACTTTCTTTAAGAAACACAAGTCTTTTGTGACTGCAGACTAAATTTAGTTCAAGAAACATGAAAATATGAAGAAAAATACATTAACAACTTTATGGATGTAAGTTATGTTTGTACATAAATTAGGTTAATTGTTAATTAAACCTATAAGATCTATAATAGTAACAGTGAGTCAGTGAACTGACCCCAGAATCTTCAGTCCACAGTGTGGACTCTCCAGAAAACCACTCAAGAGCTTCCCTCCTGAATCCTGCAGGTCGTTGTTACTCATCTGCAGCTCTCTCAGATGGGAGGGGCTGGACTTCAGAGCTGAGACCAGAGAAGCACAGCTGATCTCTGACAACCTGCAGCCCCTCAATCTGAATAAAGAATAAATGATGTAAGTTTAGAAGACAACGTTCCTGCTTGAAATCATTCAATGTTTAATAATGTGTTCAGAGCTGAAGAAGGTTTAGAATGTAGAAGTTTAGAAAATGTAAACTCCAAACACCTGAAGCCAACGGGATTCAAGATTCAAGATTTGGATTTGCCACATACTCATACAGGATGTGCAGTGAAATGCAAAGTGGCAGTGCTCACAAGATTGTGCGAAACAACATCAACTACACAAATAATTTTAAAATGTGATAAAAATTGTAGGGACAATGGCATTATTTACAATGAGAGGGGTCTATATACAATATGGAATATAAATATAAGTGTGTGAATATAATAATATTGAGTGTGTGTGTATTCTCTGGATGTGTGTGTGAACGTGTGTGGATAAGAGGGGCAGCGTGTGGCGCTGGATGCAGGTTAAAAACTGTAAAATACAAAAAGTGAAACAGAGCTCTCATTAATATGAATGACAACGTGCTGCTACTTCAATAAAGACGTAGTGACTTCACCTCTTAAACTCTGACAGCTCCACCAGTGGATCCATCTATACTAACTCATGTTGTGCAGCCAAACACAAATAAAAACCCACAGAAATTGATTCAAGATTCAACTCAAGATCTCAAAGTTTCAAAATCTGTCAAATATGTCAGAATGGATTTTAGGGGAAAGGGAAGGAAATCAGGCAACAAAAAAATTAGCAAAAAGTACACTTGCTACTTACACAACGTGGACGCTGGGCATGAAAATGACAACTTCGTTGGTCTGAAACTGTGCTTTGCGTCACTTTGCGCTGGGTGTAAGATAGGGCCCTCAGTGTGGATCAGTATAATATCAGCCTTGTGTCTGCAGTTTAGTGTCACCACAACTTTCACATCATATTAATCTCAGTACAGAAGTAAAAAATGGTGGCTAATAACCCAAGTAAACTGTGGGATACTATGAAGAAAATCACCAACATGGCTCCATCTCATAAAAATCTCAGCACCCCCAACGATCTGCAAAAAGCAAGGGAGCTAAATGACTTTTACCTGAGATTTGAAACAAGGGACTTTTCTTCTGAATGTAGAGATGTTTCTAACTCAATCTCTGTCTCTGAGCAGGACGCCAGGTTGGTGATGGAACCTCATCAAATAAAATCACTTTTTAAACAACTGTGTACTAAGAAGGCCACAGGGCCAGATGGGATATCTGCTTTTCTTCTTAAAACATGTGCAGAGGAGCTAACAACAGCATGGTGCCCCATCTTCCAAAAATCTGTGGACTCTCACACCATCCCCTCCCTCTGGAAGAAATCAATAATCACACCGGTCCCTAAAAAAACGTGCCCAAAGGTCAACAATGACTTCAGGCCGGTGGCTATGACATCCATTGTCATGAAGTGTTTTGAGAGGATTATGGTGACACTGCTCAGGAAGGAGGTGGAGGTGCATTTAGATCCTTTTCAGTTTGCCTATAAGCGAGGCCGCAGCACAGATGATGCTATTAAATGTATCACTCATTTGGTAAGTAAACATCTTGAGGATCCAAAAGCTTATGCACGTGTGTTGTTTGTTGACTTTAGCTCAGCCTTCAACACCGTGCAGCCGCACTTGCTCATGGGAAAGATGAGGGAGATGAGTGTAAATCCTTTCACCTTAAAATGGTACCTCTCCTTTCTGACAGACAGAACGCAGCAGGTCAGGGTCAACAGCGCCCTCTCAGACCCACCCAGGTCGATCAGCACTGGTGCCCCTCAGGGTTGTGTTAGCTCCCCAGTCCTCTTTACATTATACACAAATGACTATAAGCGATCCCATCCTGAGAACTTTATTATTAAGTTCTCTGATGACACAGCCATACTCAGCCTGCTACACAGGGATAGCAGCCCACTGGACGATTTCTCTGAAATAGAGGAATTTGTGTAGCGGTGTGACAACAACCATCTTGAGTTGAATGTGAGGAAGACAGAGGAGATGGTGTTTGACCCAAAGATGGTGGGTGACCTCAGGCCTGTGGTTATTAAAAATACACCTATCACACAGGTCTGTTCATACAGGTATTTAGGGGTCCACATCGACAACACTCTCAGCTGGAAGGTACATGTTGGAAACCTCTGCTCCAAACTTCAACAGCGGATGTACTTCTTACGCAGACTCAGGTTCTATGGAGTGGAGCAGAAGATCATGTTGCTTTTCTACCGGGCTGTCTTGGAAAGTATCGTAAGATACGGCATCACGGCCTGGTACGGTAACCTGACTGTGCAGTTGAGGTCACAGATTTCTCGCCTGGTGCAGACTGCCATGAAGATTATTGGGTTCAAAAACCACCCTACCCTCCAGATGCTTTATGAGCAGTCTGTCATCAGACAGGCACAGAACATTGTGTCAGACCCAACTCACATCTTACATCAGGAGTACCAACTTTTACCTTCCGGCAGGAGATATAGAATCCCACGGTGCAGATTGAACCGTTACAAACATTCATTCCTGCCGATGTCTATTAAACTCCTCAACAACTCGTAACATCAGGCTATCATAATGACAGTGCAATATGTTAAATTGGGACAGTGCAATATGTTAAATTGGGACAGTGCAATATGTTAAATAGGGACAGTGCAATATGTTGCATCTGTGTAATATTAGGCTATTGTCTGTGCAATATGGGCAACACGGTAGACGGTGCAGTGCACTACCGGTGCAATACCTGCCATGGTGTGTGTGATAGTGTGTGTGATAGTATGTGCCATTATGTACATGGACTTTGTATGTGTTGAAACATCTGTTTCTGTGAAACTGTTTCCCTGTCTGATGTGGAATTGTTTATTATTGTTGTTGATGCTGTTTTAATTTAGTGTTTGTAACTGCAGTTGGACGGAGTCCAGGAAACATTTCCCCACGGGGACAATAAAAGTATATCTTATCTTATCTTACCTCAGAGTCTTCAGTCTACAGTGTGGACTCTCCAGAAAACCACTCAAGAGCTTCACTCCTGAATCCTGCAGGTCGTTGTTACTCAGCTCCAGGTGTCTCAGACGGGAGGGGTTGGACTTCAGAGCTGAGGCCAGAGAAGCACAGCTGATCTCTGACAACCTGCAGCCCCTCAATCTGAATAAAGAATAAATGATGTAAGTTTAGAAGACAACGTTCCTGCTTGAAATCATTCAATGTTTAATAATGTGTTCAGAGCTGAAGAAGGTTCAGAATGTAGAAGTTTAGAAAATGTAAACTCCAAACACCTGAAGCCAACAGGATTCAAGATTCAAGATTCAAGATTTTGATTTGCCACATACTCATACAGGATGTGCAGTGAAATGCAAAGTGGCAGTGCTCACAAGATTGTGCGAAACAACATCAACTACACAAATAATTTTAAAATGTGATAAAAATTGTAGGGACAATGGCATTATTTACAATGAGAGGGGTCTATATACAATATGGAATATAAATATAAGTGTATGAATATAATAATATTGAGTGTGTGTGTATTCTCTGGATGTGGCCGCCCTATGTGTGTGTGTGAACGTGTGTGGATAAGAGGGGCAGCGTGTGGCGCTGGATGCAGGTTAAAAACTGTAAAATACAAAAAGTGAAACAGAGCTCTCATTAATATGAATGACAACGTGCTGCTACTTCAATAAAGACGTAGTGACTTCACCTCTTAAACTCTGACAGCTCCACCAGTGGATCCATCTATACTAACTCATGTTGTGAAGCCAAACACAAATAAAAACCCACAGAAATTGATTCAAGATTCAACTCAAGATCTCAAAGTTTCAAAATCTGTTAAATATGTCAGGAAGGATTTTGGGGGAAAGGGAAGAAAATCAGGCAACAAAAAAATTTGCAAAAAGTACACTTGCTACTTACACAACGTGTGTGCTAGGCATGAAAATGACAACTTCGTTGGTCTGAAACTGTGCTTTGCGTCACTTTGCGCTGGGTGTAAGATAGGGCCCTCAGTGTGGATCAGTATAATATCAGCCTTGTGTCTGCAGTTTAGTGTCACCACAACTTTCACATCATATTAATCTCAGTACAGAAGTAAAAAATGGTGTCTGACCCCAGAGTAATCAGTGTACAGTGTGGACTCTCCAGAAAACCACACAGGGGCTTCACTCCTGAATCCTGCAGCTCGTTTCCACTCAGATCCAGGACTCTCAGATGGGAGGGGTTGGACTTCAGAGCTGAGGCCAGAGAAGCACAGCTGATCTCTGACAACCTGCAGTCCTCCAATCTGAATAAAGAATAAATGATGAAGATAAAAATCACTTTATAATCCAATCAGATGTGTTCAGGTTTTAAATGTGTAGATCAACATTACTATGTCCTAATCAATGAGCTTTCCCCTAAAATGAGTAGAGTGACTTTGTCATTGTGTTATTGTGGATCATCATAATGTCAGCCTTCTACAGACATCATCCAAATGTCACCACAACATTCATACACCTATTCATGTCAACACACATCAATAACATGCTGAAGATCTCTGCGTGTGTATGTGTGTGTGTGTGTGTGTGTGTGTGTGGGCATGCATGCGTGTGTGTGTGTGTGTGTGTGTGTTCAGAAAGATCAATATCAACAATCAGACATTATTTGACAAAACACATTTAAATGAACAGAAACCAGACAAATATTTCTACTTCATGAAGTAAACTTGATCAATGTAAAACCAATATTAGTTCAGAGGATCTTCTGTATCCAGATGTGACCATTTACCAACAATGATAAACATTAATTTACTTTAACAACTAACAGTGGACATTTTCTACAGTTTCTTTAAGAAACACAAGTCTTTTGTGACTGCAGACTAAATTTAGTTCAAGAAACATGAAAATATGAAGAAGAAGACATTAACAACTTTATGGATGTAAGTTATGTTTGTACATAAATTAGGTTCAATTGTTAATTAAATATACAAGATCTATATTAGTAACAGAGAGTCAGTGAACTGACCTCAAGAGTCTCCAGTCTACAGTGTGGACTCTCCAGAAAACCACACAGAAGCTTCACTCCTGAATCCTGCAGCACGTTTCCACTCAGCTCCAGCTCTCTCAGATAGGAGGGGTTGGACTTCAGAGCTGAGACCAGAGAAGCACAGCTGATCTCTGACAACCTGCAGAGACTCAATCTGAATAAAGAATAAATGATGTAAGTTTAGAAGACAACGTTCCTGCTTGAAATCATTCAATGTTTAATAATGTAATTCATTTAATAAACCGGACGTAGTCACACGTGTTTACTTCCTCTAACTTCTCCAAGGTGGTCTCTAGCTCTCCCGTCAGCTCCGTTCTCTTTATACATCCATGGTCAGCTCCATCAGGGCCGTTTGAATGCATTTAACTTAAATGTCAGTATATGGGTGCTCTACAGTTGTATCGTCGGCCCATTTGACCACGGAGATGAGAGAGACGGCCGGCTCGACCGCACGTTACCGCAATATGATAATGTTTCCTGTCCGTGACAGAGTTAGCATGCAGCTTTATCCGTGATGTCTAGCTCTGCTTTCCCTGCAATGTTTGAAACACAAAGTGTTTCCATACTTTACTGGATGTGTAGTGTTTACCACGCTGGATTTAAAATGGGAGGGTGCAGGTCGTATCCACGCAGACCCTCCAACGTTTAATACTTTATCGTTTCAGCTCGCGGTGGCCGGCTTGTTTGTTTTGGTTGGAACGGATATGACGTCACGTCACTCAGACTACAACAATAAAAGCGGTAACTTCCTTCTACCTCCGCATAGACTCAAATGGAGTAAATATATCCATTCTGGCTTTAAAAAATCAATGTTGCCCAAAGTTACAGACTGTTTAGTACCAAATTCCCTCTTTGTGTTACTATTCCTCCTACAGCTCAACAAGGACATTTTCAAACACAACATACTAACTGGAGACATACTAAGGCTGGGCAATATATTAATATTATATCGATATCGTGATATGAGACAAGATATCATCTTAGATTTTTGATATCGTAATATCGTGATATGGCATAAGTGTTGTCTTTTCCTGGTTTTAAAGGCTACATTACAGTAAAGTGATGTAATTTTCTGAACTTACCAGACTGTTCTAGCTGTTCTATTATTTGTTATTGACACTTTGATTATTTATCAAATATCTCATTGTGTAAATATTTTGAGAAAGCACCAATGGTCAATCCTACAATATCGTCGCAATATCGATATCGAAGTATTTGGTCAAACATATTGTGATATTTGATTTTCTCAAAGTCACTCTGCCCTAATTCATCTAACTCAGACTGCTAAAGCCTCCGATTAGTTTAAGATCAACTTTACAGGTCATTTTACACAGAACAAGACTGTGGATTTTGCCCTCATCTCGTAACACTCAGGTTATACGGGGATTGCTTCACAGACAGAAGGAATGATGACATACATCAATAATTCTTTGAATGTACATATGAACATGTGAGTATTGTATGGAGATATAATTAAAAAAAATATGAACCTGCAAAGAGGTGTCTGATGCAGAATATTTATTTGGTTGTTGTTGCAATATAAATGTCTGCGGCTTCAAATAATTAGACAATACTGACATGAAAACAGAGCACAGTTAGATCTGCTGTCAAAAAGAATGTGGGAATAACTTAGAACCACAGAAACCTCTAATTTGATGATGTCATTCATAATCATCACTTACTTGCCTTTAAGTTGGTGCAATACGTGTTTGTTGAAGAGTGCTGCACCTTTAGACATGTTCAAATAGAGTGCTACAGGAATTTGTCCTAAAACCCAGAAATGAGTCAGCATTTAAGCACTTCCTGTTCCCTCGTCTGGAAGTCAATGGGTTTTTTTAATGTGTTTTTAGTTTGATGCCTGAAATAAGGTCTGTGGTTAAAGGTCCAGTGTGTAGGATCTGGCGGTATCTAGCGATGACGTAAGGAGATTGCAACCAACTGAAGCCTCTCCTGTGTGCCAAGCGTGTTGGAGAGCTACGGTGACCGACGAAAAAACAAGAATGTCCCTCTCTAGCGCCATCTGGAGCAGAGCCAGTGCAGAGAGAGTGTGTGTGCAAACTACATAAGTTACAGTCAGTGAACTGACCTCAGAGTTTCCAGTCTACAGTTTGGACTCTCGAGTCCAGCAGACAGCAGCTTCACTCCTGAATCCTGTATGTTGTGGTTGTCACTCAGGTCCAGCTCTCTCAGATGGGAGGGGTTGGACTTCAGAGCTGAGGCCACAACTTCACAGTGAGTATCTGAGAGTTCACATTTAGAAAGTCTGTCATGACACACAAATTAAAAAATATGTTATTATGAAAGAGGACAGTTTATATTTACTTCATGCATTTGATGACTAAACAGTTTGATATATACTTCTTTGATTAACATTTGCTCCTCACATCAGTGGTTCATTTAATCTTATCTCACTGTTTGACATGAAACAATAATTCTCATCACTCTCTCTCTAACCTGCAGACTTTTAATATTTGTTTTTCTTTAATCTTTCAGATGGAGAGAGAGAACATGTAGTTACATTGCTTTTTAACATGGTGTGTTTATTAGAGTCTCTTTTGGCTTGAACAGGTTAAATTAAAATGAGTTTTGGTCAAATGTTATCTCATTTTGATGTTTAAATCAATTTGATTAAAAAATATTGTGCTTTTTTTCTGTGATATTTCTGTTTTTTTTCAGAATTATATGAAGATTCTTCTCAACATCTGAAAGAAAAAAATATTGTCTCTTATATAATAAAAAAATAAGTAAAGCCATTTTTCTGAGTTGCAACTCTTTTTCATCATCCAAACATAGATGGTAGCCAGAGATGACATATCTTCTTGCTCAATCAGTACAACATGAAGTTGCATTTTGAGAAATATAAATCTTTTAGCAGAACATTTTGTCTTCATCTTCAATGCATCATCGTCCAGCAGGTCAGCTTACAGTAAAAACAGTCTCTTACTTTGTGTCTGAGGGTCCAGGTTCAGTACTGAAGTTCAGAGGAGAATGTTTGGACCAGTCACTCTTCATAGACAGACAGCTGGGTACTGGAGACTCTGCTCTCTGTCTGTACTGAACTCTGCAAACACCAAGATGGTTGAACTCATATCACATGAATCCTTGATAAATTGTCTGATGTTAAAGCCATCTAATTAGCTCTAAATACACAAACTACTGCTACTGTCAATAATTAGGAAGTTTAAAAGTTTGTAGCTATAGCCTATTTGATTACATTACATCTTTTCTAGGTGACTGACAGCTGTCACAGATATTAAGAGGAAAATGGCACAAATCATTTAACTTTGTCTGTGTCACAAAAAGTTTGTTAAATTTTAGTTGGCAAATAAACTTCAATAAAAACTTTAACATACAAACAAAATCAACAGAAAACATTGGCGGAGATAGCTGAAAAATGAGTCATGTAAATGAGTTAGTAGCAGCTCTCTTACTTTGTGTCTGAGGGTCCAGGTTCATTACTGAAGTCTGGAGGTCTACCTATGGACCAGTCACTCTTCATAGACAGACAGCTGGGTGCTGGAGACTCTGCTCTCTGTCTGTAATGAACTCTGCAAACACCAAGATGATTTTATTCATATTGCTTGAATCCTTGATAAATTCTCTTTTTTAGGTCATTAAGGCAGCTCTAAACACACAAACTACTGCTACTGTTGACAATAACGAGGGTTAAAAGCTTGTAGCAGTTTTCTTAGATTAGACTACATCTTTTCTAGGTGACTGACAGCTGTCACAGATACTAAGAGGAAGAGTTTATTTGACGAAGTCTGTTAAATTTTAGTTGGCAAATACATTTGTGTAGACATTTTTAATATAGCAGCTCTCTTACTTTGTGTCTGACGGTGCAGGATCATTACTGAAGTGTAGAGGAATATCTTTAGATATTACTAAATCAAGCCCCCAGAAAGAGCGCCGGGATTTGAAACAAATTTTCGCTGAACCTTTAACCAGCACAACATATTTGTGAGGTCCTGCCAGCAAGCTGTTCGTGACTGAGGGGATAGATGGACTGGTACCACGGGAACATGTCAGAGTCTTCATGTTTTTTATAGGTCTCGCACTGAGAAGCCACCAGTGTGTCCGTGTGAGGACGAGAATCTGAGCCTCGCTCTCGATGAAACACCAACACAGAGAGCAGAGGACAGAAGCAGCGTCCCCGTAAAGGACACCAAAACATAGCAGCATAGTTTGTTTTCTGTTCAGTTGGCTCAGACGCTGTGAAAAAACACTTATAATGGCAGGGAAAACCCTGGTTTTTATCAATTGTATCCACATTTTGGTAAATTCCACGATATTTCGAATTTTTAAAGTTGATTCCATTTTTTATTATCAAATTCAAATCACATGGACTACAGAACTCCTTATTTACATGTTGGCAGAGTCCCCTTTGTTCACGTTTGTTTATGTGCTAAAAGTGTGATTAAAGGTTCTTTCACGCCTGTAGTTGAGTTCATTTGGACCGGACCAAGAGAAAAAATAATCCATTGTTACATTTTAGTTCTGGTCCGGTTCCTGTTCACACTGACTTTTTACAAACCAACCAGAGGAGTAAACAGGAAGTCATAGAGACTGACAGGTAACTCTCTGATTGTCATCCTGCATCATCAGGACCCACGTGGGGAAATCAAATTCTGTGACTGACAGAATTTTTTGCAGCACTTTATTGCTTCTGATGTGTATATTTGTGTTCTTTGATTAATACATACTAATAAATTGGCCACATGTTATGATGAATAATTATAAACAGGTCTCTTCATACAAATACCTGGGAGTTATGATAGACTCCACCCTATCATAGACCCCTCACATTGAATTTACTTGTAGAAGATACAGCAGCGCATTTACTTTCTTCGCAGACTCAGATCATTTGGAGCCAGTAGCCAGATTATTTTTCTATTTTTCAGTTCCGTGATTCAGAGTGTCCTGTTGTACTGCAGCACAGCCTGGCTCGGTAGTATATCTGTAAAACTTAAAACTAAACTTTATAGCCAAATCAAAATCTGCGCGAAGATCATTGGCCAACCTGTGACAGCCTCCTTTCAAGCAACTCACAACAAGAGCATGCTCAGACTTGCCAACAGCATCTCTTCTGATACCTTACATGTTTTAAATGGGGAATATCAACTTCTGCCATCCAAGAAGCGATTCAGAGTCCCTACGTTTAACCGCATCAGGCTAAAGAACGCTTTTGTTCATCAGTCCATCTTGCTGTTAAATAATAATTAATGTGCTGCTAAAGACATGTAAATCCAGAGGACAGATGGTAATTTTGTAATGGGTTATGTATGAATAATTGTGATGTGTTTTGTTTTTTTGTCTGATGGGTCTTACTTGTCTGTCTGTTTATGGTAACAGTATGTCTATTGTATGTGTACTTTTTCTCAAACTGAGCTGCCTATGGATGCAAAATGAATTTCAGTGCAAACTGACAATAAAGTTGTATCGTATCATATTGTAATAGTAGAGACAGGACTGTACAAAAGCCCCTTTGCACGCTTTCAGATGATTGGTGCGAATGCATAGTGCGAACGTCGGGGAGCGCACGGACACGTGCATGAGGCGTATTACTTTGGGATCGCTGTCACACACTTTTTAATGGAGTTCATGAACTGACAAAGTACACAGAGTTAGATACAAGCACAGCAGTTTTAACCGCTGCCGTGCTTCTATACATGACGTTAAATACAATCAATAAGATCACTTCCTGAACAGATTTCACCATCAGCAGATGGATTTATTAGTAGTTTAGCTTTTGAAATAATGCTAAAATCACATCTCTGCTGGTGGTTGGTTCGCTTGCTTTCACATCTGAATCAAACAACACCAGAGTTTGCTTGGAAGCGGACCGAGACAAAACTTTTAAGGTGGACCAGAGTTCGGTTGTTTGGTCTTCACCAGAGTTTGAATGAGCTTTCACATCACCCTAAACAAACTGTACTAACCGGGCAAACAGACCTGAGTTTGTTTTAACCGAACAGAATGGGTTATGAGTGAAAGCAACCATAGCGACCTGTTTCCCAAGCAAGGGAGTAAATAGAGAGAGAGAAAAAGCACAACAAAACGTAATCCGCTCACGCCCGTTGATGATGTTTTTCTTCTTTAGTTGGTCATATATCACGGCTAGTTAGCAATACAACCCAAAGTTCTACCAAAGTTCAGTATCACTTTAACTGTGATTAGAAGTTACTGGTGAGCCAGACCTTTGTCCAGCGATATCTCTGTCAATTTTACTGCAAATGAAAATATTCTGCAACATTTTGGAATATTTAGCTCCTATTTGGTGGCCATTTTGAAAAAAATGGCTGACACAGCACCCAGGGGCCAAATTTGCAGTGCCCCAATATCTATATATTTTCATAACATATAAACCTACATCTGTGCCAAATGTGTTTCTTCTATAGAAAAATGCACAATTGTTACAAATATTTCAGTTTAGCTGCCCCGCTACCACCCTGCCTCAGTCTACAGTCTCCATCCTTCTGCTCTGTTATTCATTTACAGGAAATCTTTGACCTTAGAGTTTATCTATGAGGGTGTGTGTGTTACTCACACAGATCAGCTTTTTAACACGCTGTGTTTACGAGAATCTCTTTTGGCTTGAACAGGTTGAATTAAAATGAGTTTTGGTCAAATGTTATCTCATTTTTATGTTTAAATCAATTTGATTAAAACAAATGTGCTTTTTTTGTAATATTTCAGTTTTTTGTTTTCAGACTTATATGGCTAAGATTCTTTTCAACATCTGAAAGAGAAAAATATTGTCTGTTATTAAATAATTTAAGCCATTTTCCTGAGTTGCAACTCTTTTTCATCATCCAAACATAGATGGTAGCCAGAGATGACACATCTTCTTCCTCTGTTAGTACAACATGAAGCTGCATTTTGAGGAATATTAATCTTTTAGCAGAACATTTTGTCTTCATCCTCAATGCTTAATTTTCCACCAGGTAATCTTATAGTAAAAACAGTCTCTTACTTTGACTCTGAGGTTCCAGGTTCATTACTGACGTTTGGAGGTTGATCTTTGGACCCGTCATTCTTCATAGACAGACAGCCAGAGACTAGAGACTCTGCTCTGTCCTCCTCTTCCTCCACACCACCACTCATCTTCTGATCTGAAGTCAGTCTGAGAGGTGAAACAGGAACACTGACTGTGAGCTCAGAACATTTAACAAAAACAAGTTTGTGCAAGAGTCACAGGCAAGACTGACAGAACAGGAAGTAACACACATTATACAGTATAATAAAAGCATCCAGCATTCACCTGGTCAGTTCTCTTTAAATCTCTGCTTGTTTTCTTGGGTTACAGCAGGTTTAATGAGGATTATTCAGCCAGTCATGACTTTGTGTTCACAGATGAATCAAACTGTTGAGTTCATTCTAACATTTCTCTCCTCTACAGTCCACAGGGAGAAAACTGACTCAGAGACTTTGACAGTGAAATAATAAAATGTTGGAATAACACTCACCCTGCTTCAGTCTTCAGTCTTCATCCTACTGCTTTGTTCACTCAACATGGAGTCACTGAACACTTTAAGAGTCAGGGTTCTCTTCCTGTTCATGTACCTGGATCACCTGCTGAGTGTTGCTCCTCCCCTCTCCATTTACAGGAAGTCAGGTGAGTTTATCTGAGTGTGTGTGACTGTGTGAGTGTGTGCGTGTGTGTGTGTGTGTGTGTGTGTGTGTGTGTGTGTGTGTGTGTGTGTGTTTGTGTGCACTCACGCAACTGAAAGGTGTTCAAGTTTATTACTAAACAGTGAGGTGATGAGGTGTGTGAATCAGTGTTATCAGTTTGTCAGCAGATGGATGAGTGGTTGTGTGGTGAATGGAGGGTGTAAAACCTAATCTAGTAACATAGCCGAAGCCAACCAAACAAGAACATGGTGGTGCAGGAATGGAGAGATCTCAGCTTTATGTTTAAATCATGTTAATAAATCTATTTAGTATAAAACTTAAGTATTTTTTCTGTTCTGTTCTGGTCTGTTGCATAATACAAAATAATTTAAGCCATTTTCCTGCGTTGCAACTGTGGAACTCTTTTTTATAATCCAACCACAGATGGTAGCCAGAAATGACACATCTTATTGCTCAGTTAGTACAATGTGAAGCACAATTTTAAAATATGTTTTATTATTATATGAGTTACATTTGTTTACATTGATGTTTCTTCCAATATACAATTCCAATATCATACAAAAGGTGTGAATGTTTTGCTTGTGTTTTAGAGCAAGGACGTGCCGTTTCCAGCAACCTGGATTTGGATATACAATCACAACTTGGTAAACTGATTAGAAATATTTGTTTTTATTTTGCGACAGATGTTCAGAAGAGTCTTTGTGGAGTCTTTAAAACAGCTGTAAGTGTTGCTGATGAAGGATTTTATGGATTTTTCAAAGATAGTCAGAAAATAGTTTGCTTAGCTCTGTGACTTGAGTTTAAAGGTCTAAAGACATGAGAGGCACAAACTGTAGCTACTGGGACTGTGAAGTTTACTAGAATATACTGCTGCACTTATTATAACATATGAACATGCAGTTTTCTCTCCCTGCTGAGGAACACTGAACTTTTATTTATTGTGTGAGATGTTAAAGAGGTTCAGTCAAAGACAGTTGTTGAATATTAATATGACAAAATACCTGCAGTCTCATCTTTACTACAATGATGAGTTCACTGTCCAGTGCAGTAACAGATATTTGTTCATCTTAAGATGTGGACAGAAAACCACAGAAACATGTTTAAGTTTTAAAAAATGAAAGTGACCGCTAACACTAACGTTAGCTACGTTTCTTTGTTAATATCGCAAAGTTAGCTAACTTATTTTAAAATGAGTTGACTCAAAATACTTAAACATAGATGGAATAAATAAACTTGTTTTGTCTTGGAAAAGAAAAAACGAGAATATCCGCCTCACGGTTGTCTGCTTCCCCCAACCAGTCAAGTTGCAGTTTACATCCATGTCTGTCGGAAATGTCATCACTTCATCATTTTATCATAATAAACATTTGTGTGAAATTGTCATAATTAGCATATGAATTCTTGAGTTATGGCCAAAAATGTGTTTTGTGAGGTCACAGTGACCTTTGACCTTTGACCACCAAACTCTAATCAGTTCATACTTGAGTCTAAGTGGGCGTTTGTGCAACTTGTTTGCTGAGTTTAATTTCAAATCCAGTTTCCATCATTTTAAATCAAGTTTAACTACATTATGATGACACTTAACCTTTACAAAAACAAGTCAGTCAGAAAGAAAGCATTCACATCATCAGTTCAGTGTTCACTGCATCCATTCAGATAAACCACCTTTGGGGTAAAACAGAGGGAACGGTGACATCTGGCAGAAAGCAGTTCCAGCAGGAACAACAGAACATGAAAGGTGGTGATATCGACCTCTTCAACACTGATTTCTGAGGGGAAAAAGCTCCACGGGCGACTTTATGTGTCTGTGTTCAGTCATGTAACATGAAAACTAGCAGAGTATCTCATAGAACTGTAATTTTCCAGTGTGTACATGATTAGTGAATATAAAATCTAGAGTATGCATCTTAATCACTTCTGTTGGTTTATTTTACATCAAACATTATTGTTGTGCCTTTCAAGACTTTTATTTTATTTTCTCACGTCTTATTTGAGCAATTATATGTAATCAAACGAGATGGAAATAATTACTTTATAGTTAAAAAGAAATTCATGTGTAAATTCATATTATTTGTCAGTTCCTGTCATTCCACGATGTCACTTCCTTTGTAGTCACTTCCTGTGTAGTCACTTCCTGTTTAATAGCTTCCTGTTTAGCTCTACCTGAGCTGCATCTCATTTCACCATTTTTCGCCTCCTCGTCTCCTCGCTCCTCGGCCGTCCGGCTGTGACCTGGAAATCGATCTCAGCGCTCCATCTTGAAGGACGTCCCAATTCATAAAATGCGCATCGAGGAGCGAGGATCGAGGAGCGAGGAGGCTTGCTGGAGGAGCTATGAGCGAGGATACACCAGTGCATCCTCCAGTGTCTCCTGCACGGAAGTTTATCACCGACCGACACGCCCCCTTATTGGATATCAGTTATTGATTGGACGCCGCGCCGATCAGACTGATCTGATACATCAACATCACTAGAGTTTCATACCAGAGTGAAGACGGATCACAGATTAACAGTTTTATATTTTAGTTGTCTTCTGATTCACCATCTAGTTATAATCTGTGTTAACTGTAGGTGTGAACAACAGACGGATCATGTTGATGGTGAAGTGTTCCAGCAGCAGAAGGACCTGCAGTATCTCTACTTCACACACCGTCACTGAAGGAGTCTGACACTGAGAGGGGTTTATAAAAGCTGACAATGAACAGACTTAAAATAACTTTCTTCATTTATTAGAAAGAGTTTTCTTTTGATGATCTGTTATGATCATTCACTTTTATTAAGTATCCAGTTAAAGTCAGAGAGAGAAGGAGGGTCTGTCTTTTATACCTTTTACATCATTTATCCTCATTTCCATTCAGTCACATGTGAAGCTGATAATTCCTGAGCGTCGGGTTTGATATGAGTTATATCATTTCACTTTTCCCTCAAACATTCAGACTAATACATAACTTCTACTGTCAGAATATAAATTAATACAGACGCTAATAATGAATAAATAATATAAAGATATTGTGCCAGTAGAGATGGTTCCTGGTCCTCTAAGCAGGACTCAGTCCACAGTAGAGATGGTTCCTGGTCCTCTAAGCAGGACTCAGTCCACAGTAGAAATACAGACTGCAGCTGTTATTAATGTGCAGGTGTTTGTTAAACAGGTAACAGGCTACAGAGAGGAAACACTGCTGCTCTGATAACTCTGTTTCTTTATTACTATTAGATCAGTTCAGACATAAAAAGCTGTTGAAGCCAACTGACAGCTGATCCAGATGTGATCAGCTGCTGCTGTCATCAGAAACGGACGTCGCTTCACGTGACGCTTCAGAGGAAACGACGTCTCATGTCTCTAAAAACATATTTCCTCGTTTCCTCTCTCCTCGAGTCTTTTCCTCGCCTCCTCCGCTCGCATCTCCCGTGGGTGGGACTAAGACGCGAGTCGAGGAGTCGAGGAGTCAAGCCGTATAAAAGCACTAATGGGAAAGACCAGCAAAAAGAGATGTCCTGAAGTCAAATATATCAGTCATTGTCAGGAAGTATTTATTAAATTTTTTCCAGCAACCCAAAATTATAAAGAATAAAGACATTTCCCTCACAAATTGGTGGTATTTTCTTTTTTCATTTATAAGGGACATGTAATGTTTTATACTTTTGGTGAATATAATACAATCAATCTTATTTACATATAAGTGTTTTGTATACAGTTCCCTTTGTTAACACCTTATTTTGAAAACCCGGACGTAGTCACACGTGTATACGTCCTCTAACTTCTCCAAGGTCGTCGCTAGCTCTCCCATCAGCTCCGTTCTCTTTATCCATCCATGGTCAGCTCCATCGGGGCCGTTTGAATGCATTCAACATAAATGTCAGTATATGGGTGCTCTACAGCTGTAGCGTCGGCCCATTTGACCACGGAGATGAGAGTGACGGCCAGCTCGACCGCACGTTACTGCAATCATTAACGTTTCCTGTCCATGACAGAGTTAACATGCAGCTTTAGCCGTGGCGTCTAGCTCTGCTTTTCCTGCAATGTGTGAAACCCAAAGTGTTTCCATACTTTACTGGATGTGTAGAGTTTAGCACTTTGGATTTAACATGTGAGGGTGCAGGTGGTATCCACTGTTTTCCGCTTTTTCGTTACAGCACACTGCGGCCGACTGTGGTTTGATTTGGTTGACGGATACAGAACGGATATGGCGTCACGGTACTCTGACTACAATACAAAAATAAAATCGGTAACTTCCTTCTAACTCCGCATAGACTCAATGAAGCAAATATATTGATCCTGGTATTAAAAAAATCTATTTCAAAATAAGCGAATGGATTTTTTCCCCCCACCCCTATTAGTTACAGTATAATAACTAAACTAAGCTCCTGCAAACTGCACACCCGCCGGTATGTAATTTAATGACAGCCAGTTACTTTCACTATTTTCTGTACAGTTTAAAATGTAAGGCAGTTTATGACACGGAGTGCAGGGCAGTGTTAGACTAAAAATTGTTTAAGTACGGTTATCTGTGTGTGGGAAATAAAACAAAACCTTGTTACTGTGGAAGTATTTCAACCAAAATTTGAATGTTCGGATTTCAATATATTAGGAACACACACATAAAAATAAATAAAAATAAAATAATAATGGACCAGCTCTTTAAATAGCAGGCACCTCCGTTGCACCTTCATCATAATGGATCTGCTCTATTGTGCTGCGGGCTTTGGCGGGGTGGTGGTTGAAGCGGCTCTGTACCCTCTGCAACATCCCACGAAGGTGTGGAGGGACCCTTCCCATCACATACTACCATGGACGTACAGTATTAAGAGACCTGGATACAGCGTTGGAGACGGCGCCCCGTTCGGTCCTATGAAAGTTGCTCAGTGGCGCATGAAGCCAAAATGGCTCGACTTCCGATTGGAAAAGTACCCGGATCTTCCGGCGATCTTCCACACAAATTGGTCCCATAGAGCAGGCATAGTAGCGTCTGCTCAGTCACATAGCTCGGTCACATGAACAGAGGAAGGGAAATTACTCTGGATTCAGCTATTAGTGCATTTTACAACTTTTAGGACCTAATTATTTAAATAAGGGCTATTAGAGTGTTCATACTGGGAAGTTGATTCACCTCAAAATAAACTATCCGCTGAGTTACAGACGTCTCTTTCCCAATGTAAGTCTATGGGAAAAAGTATTTTTTGGCCCAATGGAATCACGTGACGGTCACAGAAGTTGTAGTACTGCTGCCCGGCGCTCTTCCTGAGGGCTTGGTTTTAATAGGGTAACTTTATTAACTTCCACTGTTATTTAGAAATATGTGGAAATAAACAGCAAAACTCCATCGTTCCACAGAGTGGAGCTGCAACACAAAGCAAAGCAGAAAGATCTATTTAAATGTGTTCATCTACAGTTATGTTGTCATAAACTGAAATATTCTGCAGAGGCATTTTGGGTTGAGAATATATGAATGAATAAAAAAAGAGTTAATAAGATCCAGGTCCAGGTGGTGAGCCTCTGTGGATCATCAGGACACGGCTGATCCTCTCAACACAGCCACACAGGCCACTCCTTCCAGCTGATGAGAGAAGAAGAGAACAGAAGTCATGAATCAGTGTTTACAGAGACTCCCTTCATCAGCTGTCAGTCAGTGATGCAGCACACAGTTCATTTATAAAACTATCATTGGCAGAACCAACCTCCATATCTCCGCTCACTACTCAATATCTCCAACAGTAACCGCAATTTATGCTCTAGCAAATTCATTAGTATGGTCGTTCCTAAAGTCTGCACCTCCTTTGGTCGTCACTCATTCCAGTTTGATGCTCCTAGTGACTGGAACGAGTTACAAAAGACACTAAAACTCCACACACTCATCCTGTTACTTTCCTTTAATAACTCATTACAAGAGATAGTTTCTGATCACTGCACCTGCTTCTGAATTTGCCTCTCTGGAACACAGCACATATACATATATATATATATTGTTGTATATACTGTATATATTGTGATGTTTTAATTTTGTCTAATGTTTTATTGCACTTATCATACTTATGTTCTATGATCTAATATCTTGTATGGCCTTGCCTTCTGTTGCTGCCTCTTGAACCAGGTCGTCATTGTAAATCAGAATTGGTTCTTAATTGAGTTATCTGGTTATATAAAGATACAATTAAAAAATAAATAAATCATCCAGTATAAAGAGCAGCAGGGACTTCAGTCTGTGTAGCGTAGCCGGCTTCCTTTCAGCTCTCATGTTAACGTATTGGAGTGAACACACTGAGCTCAGCACTCACAGACCTGCAGAGACTTTGGGCATCAAGTCTGTAGATTTCACTGAAGTACACAGTGGAAATAAACTGCTGAGAGTCCTGAACGCATCAATACTGCAGAATCAGAGAGACATTCACTGCTCACTTTAATGATGGATTTACTGCTGTTAGGGTTCAAAGGTGTTAGAAAACAGGGTCTCAGTGACATTTGAATTACAAATGATTACTGGACTTCAGCAGAGGTTCTGGTCTGTATAAAGACCACGTCATGGTTACTAAATGTAACGATGGTTCTATGAAATAAGAGCCAGTGATTTGAGTCTTCAGTCAGACTGATCTCAGAGCTGTGACAAAGATGAACTGATCATTGAGAGAACAAACACTTTCTGATCAGATCTGATGGTACGACAGTTTGATGGATGAGGACCACTGTCTCTATACATGTTGTGATGCTGTCAGCTGTAATCCAGCTTCATTTCCTGGAGACATGAACACAACAACAACATCTTCTTCACATCAACTCTAACACATGATCACAACAAGCTTCTGGCTGATCTGATTGGTTGACTGTTCTCTCTCTCTCTCTCTGTGTCACCGTTCTCCTCTCACAGCTTAACTGAGGAAACACATCACAACAATACTGCTGAAACCAGCATGGACCGACTCCGACCCTCTACTGACCTCAGAGTCTTCAGCCTGCAGTTTGGACTCTTCACAAGATCAGACAGCAGCTTCACATCTGAATCCTGCAGCTCGTTTCCACCCAGCTCCCTCTCAGATAGGAGGGGTTGGACTTCAGAGCTGAGGCCAGAGAAGCACAGCTGATCTCTGACAACCTGCAGTCCCACAATCTGAATAAAGAATAAATGATGTAAGTTTAGAAGACAACGTTCCTGCTTGAAATCATTCAATGTTTAATAATCTGTTCCGAACTGAAGAAGGTTTAGAACGTAGAAGTTTAGAAAATGTAAACAGGATGCAGGTTAAAAACTGTAAAATACAAAAAGTGAAACAGAGCTCTCATTAATATGAATGACAACGTGCTGCTACTTCAATGAAGACGTCGTGACTTCACCTCTTAAACTCTGACAGCTCCACCAGTGGATCCATCTATACAAACCCATGTTGTGCAGCCAAACACAAATAAAAACCCACAGAAATTGATTCCAGATTCGACTCAGGATCTCAAAGTTTCCAAATATGTCAGGATGGATTTTGGGAATATGTGAACAAAAGATATGTAAGATAAGACATCTACAATATAATTTATAATTTAGGAATAGTGGAGTCATAAAATCAAAACATCTTCAGTTTAAACTTTTCAGTCAGTATAAGCATCATATAGCTTCATAAGATTTACTTAAAAAAACAACAAAAAAAAACAAATACTGAATATATTTATTATTGTCTGATAACTGAAATAGAGATTATTTTTTTCTTTATATTTATGTATTTATTTTATCATCATTTCTTTAAAAAAAAAAAAAAAAACGTGATGCAAGTCAGGTGTTGTGATATATTAAGGTTTTAATTGTGTAGCTTAACATTGCTCTGCCGCAGTCAATGGACTAAACCACTGTAGAAGAAAATGTACTTTAGCATTAAGATACTCAGCGTGGATCAGTATGATATCAGCCTTATGTCTGCAATTTAGTGTCACCACAACTTTCACATCATATTAATCTCAGCACAGAAGTAAAAAATAGTGTCTGACCTCAGAGCCTCCAGTCTACAGTGTGGATTCTCCAGAAAACCACACAGGAGCTTCACTCCTGAATCCTGCAGGTCGTTTCCACTCAGATCCAGCTCTCTCAGATGGGAGGGGTTGGACTTCAGAGCTCGGACCAGAGAAGCACAGCTGATATCTGACAACCTGCAGTCCTCCAATCTGAATAAGATGAAAAAAGTAAATACAAATCATTTCATAATTCAATCAGATGTGTTCAGGTTTTAAATGTGTAGCTCAATATTACTATGTCCTAATCAATGAGCTATTCCGTAAAATGTGTAGAGTGACTTTGTCATTGTGTTATTGTGGATCATAATGTCAGCCTTCTACAGACATCATCCAAATGTCACCACAACATTCATACAACTATTCATGTCAACACACATCAATAAGATGCTGCTGATCTCTGTCAAGTCTGGAATTACAGGATCAATACTATATTGATCCTTTAAACAACTGCATTTAGTGTGTGTGTGTGTGTGTGTGTGTGTGTGTTCTGAATGATCAATATCAATGATCAGACATTATTTGTGGAATACGTTGAAATTAACAGAAACCAAAAATCACTTCATGAAGTAAACTTGATCAATGCAAAACCAATATTAGTTCAGAGGATTTTCTGTATCCAGATGTGACCATTTACCAACAATGATAAACATTAATTTACTTTAACAACTAACAGTGGACATTTTCTACAGTTTCTTTAAGAAACACAAGTCTTTTGTGACTGCAGACTAAATTTAGTTCAAGAAAGATGAAAATATGAACAAAAGGACATTAACAACTTTATGGATGTAAGTTATGTTTGTACATAAATTAGGTTAAATTGTTAATTAAACATATAAGATCTATAATAGTAACAGAGAGTCAGTGAACTGACCTCAGAGTCTCCAGTCTACAGTGTGGACTCTCTAGAAAACCACACAGGCGCTTCACTCCTGAATCCTGCAGCTTGTTTTCACTCAGCTGCAGGTCTGTCAGATGGGAGGGGTTGGACTTCAGAGCTCGGACCAGAGAAGCACAGCTGATATCTGACAACCTGCAGTCGTCCAATCTGAATAAGATGAAAAAAGTAAATACAAATCATTTCATAATTCAATCAGATGTGTTCAGGTTTTAAATGTGTAGCTCAATATTACTATGTCCTAATCAATGAGCTATTCCGTAAAATGTGTAGAGTGACTTTGTCATTGTGTTATTGTGGATCATCATAATGTCAGCCTTCTACAGACATCATCCAAATGTTACCACAACATTCATACACCTATTCATGTCAACACACATCAATAACATGCTGCTGATCTCTGTCAAGTCTGGAATTACAGGATCAATACTATATTGATCCTTTAAACAACTGCATTTAGTGTGTATGTGTGTGTGTGTGTGTGTGTGTGTGTGTGTGTGTGTGTGTGTGTGTGTTCTGAATGATCAATATCAATGATCAGACATTATTTGTGGAATACGTTGAAATTAACAGAAACCAAAAATCACTTCATGAACTAAACTTGATCAATGCAAAACCAATATTAGTTCAGAGGATCTTCTGTATCCAGATGTGACCATTTACCAACAATGATAAACATTAATTTACTTTAACAACTAACAGTGGACATTTTCTACACTTTCTTTAAGAAACACAAGTCTTTTGTGACTGCAGACTAAATTTAGTTCAAGAAACATGAAAATATGAAGAATGTTATGTTTTTACATAAATTAGGTTAAATTGTTAATCAAACCTATAAGATCTATAATAGTAACAGAGAGTCAGTGAACTGACCCCAGAAACTCCAGTCTACAGTTTGGACTCTCCAGAAAACCACACAGGAGCTCCACTCCTGAATCCTTCAGGTCGTTGTAACTCAGCTCCAGCTCTCTCAGATGGGAGGGGCTGGACTTCAGAGCTGAGACCAGAGAAGCACAGCTGATCTTTGACAACCTGCAGTCCCACAATCTGAATAAAGAATAAATGATGTAAGTTTAGAAGACAACGTTCCTGCTTGAAATCATTCAATGTTTAATAATGTGTTCAGAGCTGAAGGTTTAGAACGTAGAAGTTTAGAAAATGTAAACTCCAAACACCTGAAGCCAACAGGATTCAAGATTCAAGAGTTTTATTTGTCACATGCTCATACAGGATGTGCAGTGAAATGCAAAGTGGCAGTGCTCACAAGATTGTGGAAAACAACATCAACTATACAAATAATGTTTAAATGTGATAAAAATTGTGGGGACAATGGCATTATTTACAATGAGAGGGGTTTATATACAATATGGAATATAAATACAAGTGTGTGAATAGAATAATATTGAGTGTGTGTGTATTCTCTGTATCCGACCCTATGTATGTGTGTGTGTGTGTGTGTGTGTGTGTGTGTGTGTGTGTGTGTGTGTGTGTGTGTGTGTGTGTGTGTGTGTGTGAACGTGTGAACGTGTGTGGATAAAAGGGGCAGCATGTGGCGCTGCATGCAGGTTAAAAACTAAAATACAAAAAGTGAAACAGAGCTCTCATTAATATGAATGACAACGTGCTGCTACTTCAATAAAGACGTAGTGACTTCACCTCTTAAACTCTGACAGCCCCGCTAGTGGATCCATCTATACTAACTCATGTTGTGCAGCCAAACACAAATAAAAACCCACAGAAATTGATTCAAGATTCAACTCAGGATCTCAAAGTTTCCAAATATGTCAAATATGTCAGGAAGGATTTTGGGGGAAAGGGAAGAAAATCAGGCAACAAAAAAATCAGCAAAAAGTAAAAAATGGTGTCTGACCTTAGAGTCTCCAGTCTACAGTGTGGATTCTTCAGAAAACCACACAGGAGCTTCACTCCTGAATCCTGCAGCTCGTTTCCACCCAGAGTCAGGTATCTCAGATGGGAGGGGTTGGACTTCAGAGCTGAGACCAGAGAAGCACAGCTGATCTCTGACAAACTGCAGACACTCAATCTGAATAAAGAATAAATGATGGAGATAAAAATCACTTCATAATCCAATCAGATGTGTTCAGGTTTTAAATGTGTAGCTCAACAGTACTATGTCCTAATCAATGATCTTTTCCCTAAAATGAGTAGAGTGACTTTGTCATTGTGTTATTGTGGATCATCATAATGTCAGCCTTCTACAGACATCATCCAAATGTCACCACAACATTCATACACCTATTCATGTCAACACACATCAATAACATGCTGCTGATCTCTGTGTTCATCTATGTGTGTGTGTGTGTGTGTGTGTGTGTGTGTGTGTGTGTGTGTGTGTTTGTGTGTGTGTGTGTGTGTGTGTGTATGTGTGTGTGTGTGCGTGTGTGTGTGTGTGTTCAGAAGGATCAATATCAATGATTAGACATTATTTGTGGAATACGTTGAAATTAACAGAAACCAGACAAATATTTCTACTTCATGAAGTAAACTTGATCAATGTAAAACCAATATTAGTTCAGAGGATCTTCTGTATCCAGATGTGACCATTTACCAACAATGATAAACATTAATTTACTTTAACAACTAACAGTGGACATTTTCTACACTTTCTTTAAGAAACACAAGTCTTTTGTGACTGCAGACTAAATTTAGTTCAAGAAACATGAAAATATGAAGAATGTTATGTTTTTACATAAATTAGGTTAAATTGTTAATTAAACATATAAGATCTATAATAGTAACAGAGAGTCAGTGAACTGACCTCAGAGTCTCCAGTCTACAGTGTGGACTCTCTAGAAAACCACACAGGTGCTTCACTCCTGAATCCTGCAGCTTGTTTTCACTCAGCTGCAGGTCTGTCAGATGGGAGGGGTTGGACTTCAGAGCTGAGGCCAGAGAAGCACAGCTGATCTCTGACAACCTGCAGTCGTCCAATCTGAATAAGACGAAAAAAGTAAATACAAATCATTTCATTATTCAATCAGATGTGTTCAGGTTTTAAATGTGTAGCTCAACATTACTATGTCCTAATCAATGAGCTTTTCCCTAAAATGAGTAGAGTGACTTTGTCATTGTGTTATTGTGGATCATCATAATGTCAGCCTTCTACAGACATCATCCAAATGTCACCACAACATTCATACAACTATTCATGTCAACACACATCAATAACATGCTGCTGATCTCTGTCAAGTCTGGAATTAGAGAATTAGATAACAAATCAGGCTTGTTGGACTGTTGGTAAGAAATTACTTCATAAGTTCAACTGAAACTAATATGAAGATTCAGCAGTCTGAGTCCGACAAATCAAGTGTGTGTTTACTAGGAATGGGATGATTCAAATATCTCCCGATTCAATACAATCTCGATTCAATATGTATTGTGATTTTTAAGTATTGCTATTCTACAAGTCTTTTGATTAGATTTTGCGATTTATTGTGATTTTTAATAACTTTTGTAGCAATAGACCATGGGAAAAAATACACTTCCAGGGACTTTTACTTTGGGGAAAATATCTAAAGTAATCCAGTAAAAATGTTGGATTTTCAGCATGAATGTAGTCAGAGATGTCCTGAAGTCAAATATATCAGTCATTGTCAGGAAGTATTTATTAAATTTTTTCCAGCAATCCAAAAATATAAAGAATAAAGACATTTCCCTCACAAATTAGTAGTATTTTCTTTTTAATTTATAAGGGACATGTAATGTTTTATACTTCTGGTGAATATAATAAGTCAATCTTATTTCCATATATGTATTTTGTACATACAGTTCCCTTTGTTAACACCTTATTTTGAATACCGGACGTAGTCACACGTGTATACTTCCTCTAACTTCTCCAAGGTGGTCTCTAGCTCTCCCGTCAACTCTATTCTCTTTATACATCCATGGTCAGCTCCATCACGGCCGTTTGAATGCATTTAACATAAATGTCAGTATATGGGTGCTCTACAGTTGTATCGTCGGCCCATTTGACCACGGAGATGAGAGTGACAGCCGACTTGACCGCAGGTTGCCGCAATACGATAACATTTCCTGTAGCTTTATCCGTGATGTCTAGCTCTGCTTTTCCTGCAATGTCGGAAACCCAAAGTGTTTCCATACTTTACTGGATGTGTAGTGTTTACCACTTTGGATATAAAATGGGAGGGTGCAGGTCGAATCCACGCAGACCCTCCGCCGTTTAATACTTTATCGTTTCAGCTCACGGCAGCCGACTGGTTTGTTTTGGTTGGAACGTCACTCAGACTACAACAATAAAAGCGGTAACTTCTTTCTACCTCCGCATAGACTCAAATGGAGCAAATATATTGATTCTGGCATTAAAAAACCTATTTCAAAATCCTAAAAAAGAAATTGCGATACATACAGTACTGTAAGTGAATTTTTTTTTTCCCCATCACAAGTATTTACCAACGTCATAGACTGTTTAGTACCAAATTCCCTCTTTGTGGTACTGGCTGTTTCCTGGTTTTAAAGGCTACATTACAGTGAAGTAATGTAATTTTCTGAACTTACCAGACTGTTCTAGCTGTTTTATCATTTGTCATTTACATTTTGTCATGAGATCCACATTACTGATGATTATTTATCAAAAGTCTCATTGTGTAAATATTTTGTGAAAGCCCCAATGGTTAATCCTACAATATCGTCGCAATATCGATATCGAAGTATTTGGTAAACAATATTGTGATATTTGATTTTCTCCAAGTCACCCTGCCCTAATACATAAAACTCAGACTGCTAAAGCCTCCGATTAGTTTAAGATCAACTTTACAGGTCATTTTACACAGAACAAGTCTGTGGATTTTGCCCTCATCTGATAACACTCAGGTTATACGGGGATTGCTTCACAGACAGAATGAATGATGACATACATCAATAACTATTTGAATGTACATATGAACATGTGAGTATTTTATTCAGATAGACTTGAAAAAAATATGAACCTGCAAAGAGGTTTCCGATGCAGAATATTTATTTGGTTGTTGTTGCAATCTAAATGTCTGCGGCTTCAAATAATTAGACAATGCTGACATGAAAACAGAGCACAGTTAGATCTGCTGTCAAAAAGAATGTGGGAAATAACTCATAACCAGAGAAACCTCTAATTTGATGGTGTCGTTCATAATCATCATTTACGTGCCTTTAAGTTGGTGCAATACGTGTTTGTTGAAGAGTGCTGCACCTTAAGACATGTTCAAATAGAGTGCTACAGGAATGAGTCCTAAAACCCAGAAATGAGTCAGCATTTAAGCACTTCCTGTTCCCTCGTCTGGAAGTCAATGTTTTTTTTGAGTGGGTTTTTAGTTAGATGCCTGAAATAAGGTCTGTGGTTAAAGGTCCAGATCTGGCGATATCTAGCCGTGAGGTGAGGAGATTGCAACCAACTGAAACCTCTCCTGTGTGCCAAGCGTGTTGGAGAGCTACGGTGGCCGACGCAAAAACAAGAATGTCCCTCTCTAGAGCCATCTGGAGCAGAGCCACTGCAGAGAGAGTGTGTGTACAAACTACATAAGTTACAGTCAGTGAACTGACCTCAGACTCTCCAGTCTACAGTTTAGACTCTCGAGTCCAGCAGAAAGCAGCTTCACTCCTGAATCCTGCATGTTGTGGTTGTTACTCAGGTCCAGTTCTCTCAGATGGGAGGGGTTGGACTTCAGAGCTGAGGCCACAACTTCACAGTGAGTATCTGAGAGTTCACATTCAGAAAGTCTGTCATGACACACAAATTAAAAAATATGTTATTATGAAAGAGGACAGTTTATATTTACTTCATGCATTTGATGACTAAACAGTTTGATATATACTTCTTTGATTAACATTTTCTCCTCACATCAGTGGTTCATTTAATCTTATCTCACTGTTTGACATGAAACAATAATTCTCATCACTCTCTCTCTAACCTGCAGACTTTTAATATTTGTTTTTGTTTAATCTTGCAGATGGAGAGAGAGAACATGTAGTTACATTGAGGCTTCCCTAATGTCCCAACTGTTTTCCATAAATGGGAAAATTCAGTGATTGCTGCCAAACGGTAGAGGAATTTAACAAATTGCGTAATAATATTAGACTTGTACATAATTAAACATTCATATAACTAGATATTTTGATGACTGCATGGCGTTTTGTCATTAACACTCTTTTCTGAGCATCACATGTATTCAGCTCACAAACACAATTAACGAACCAATAAGGTTTCATTATTTTCAACATAATGTCATCAGAAAGATGTTATCAGTGTATCAGCATTAAAAACATAACATTGATCTTTGGTGTGTATAAGATCTCTTAAATAGTCAGAATTCTACCATTCTGCTGTTATATATTCATCGGACCGCTGTTATTGGTGGAAGCTGTGTATTTCCTGCTACTACTCTTCTCTACACCAACAAGAGAAAGAAACACCTGAGTTTCTTTCTGTGAGTAACAGAATAAAAGGAAAGACTTAAAATCAAGATTATGGAACACAACTTGAATTCATTAGCAATAAAATGCACCATTGCTCGATTCAACACACTCAGGGGTTTTACAAAGACAATCGTTGTCTCTTATGACCCGTAGTTTACGGTGGCTAATGCTAGAGTTGGGTAGATTTTCGGTTTTGCCGGTCTGGTCCGATGTACAAGCTTAAACCGGTTTGATTTTATGCTAAACGGCGGAACCGACATTTATCATTATGACACATTCTGGCAAATTAAAAAGTAGCCTACCTCAACAACCTGTGCCAACAGAGTCACAGTGTTATATCCAGCCTGTATTCCATTACTAATAATCAATATGACAACGTGATTAACGTAATATTATGATATTATGATGGTTCATAAACAGACTAACGGAGTCAGTGGTGTCCGACAGGCCATGAGCCGAGAACGGCAACATGAAGGAGATCAAACGTTAGTAGAGGAGGTAGGGGGAAGAGGTTTGTTGACTAGGAAGTTCATGTGTTTTTTTGGGGTGACAAGACGAGACATGGCAAAGAGATGAGCCCAAAAACACAAAAGGTAACGTGTAATGTTGTGCCGCTTCTTCTTCTTTAGTGTTTATTGGCGAATGGCAAACCAGCTTAGAGGTGCATTACTGCCACCAAGTAGACTGGAGTCGCTCCACTCTCATTCATGGGCTCAGCTTCAGTTGCTGAGTCAAGTTTGACACCTAGTGGTAAAATTCGGTATACCTGTCCGGTCAAATAACACTAATAACGGTACCTGCAGGAAAATACCTCCGATAATTAAATCCATGCTCTACTTTATAACTGTGGTGGTTGTGTCAAAGCAAGCAACTAATACACCTATTTGGAAATTACCTCCGCTAAGTGTATTTCACCAATGTTTCTGACTGCTAGTAACAGCTACCGGGGTATGTTTTTTCCTGTGAAACAGACTGTACTTCACCGGTGTTCCTAACCGCGAGTAGCCGACATGCTCTGAACGGACACTGCACTGTCTGGATTAAATTAGAAGAAGCAGAAATGAGAAATCGACTCGCACCCCCGCCTCGTCCTCCCCGCTGCCGGGAGGCTGCTTTGCCGGGAGTAGAGTGTACTGCAGCTCCAGAAGACGTACCCCCAGTTAGCAGTTAGCTCAAATTCAGCCAGTGCAAACCCCAGCACAAGGGCTCTGATCCCAGGACCGCCCCAACTCCCCTCCAGACCAGCAAACGTTCTGTTGCTGCCGTTACACCGGTTAGACCCAGCGCTCCATCAGCCAGCTGATCTTTTGTTTTTTTCATTTGTTTTACCAAGTTCACATGTCGCCTCCATCACCCAAAAAGATAAATAAGAAAAAACTGTAAGATGTAACAAATATTAGAAATAAATAGAATAAATGTGTTCATTAACTTGACAGCTAGAAATACAATCTACTGAAACATTTTTTGAACTCAACATTTGAAACAGCTCAAGAACCTCTGTGACAAAATACAACTGACATATTTATGTAATAAACACGTGGAACTAGGGCTGGGCGATATTGCCTAAAAATAATGTAGCGATATTTTTAGGCTATATCGCGATACACGATATATATCGCGATATTTTCAAATATCCTCTAAGCACTTCATAAATGCTCAATTTAACCCTTTGATGCACAGAATCACACCAATATGATGATTCTTGTAGTCCCTGCAGCACACTGCATTAAAACATTCTTGTTTATATTCATTAGTTATTTCTTTTGGAACAATTTTAATGTCGTGCTCTAGCAGTGGTGGACTGTAGGCTACTCAAGTACTGTACTTAAGTACGGAGCAGGGGACCGCCCCTCCCCGCAGCGACAAAGGGAACAGCGAGCCCTCAACGGCCCCCGCGGAGCCACGAGCCAATCCCCCCTCCCTGCCCGGGGCTTACCGAGCCGAACTAGAGCAGTGTGCGGACTGTTGGAGGAAATGCGCCCGGTGAGGGCCAGCCAGCCCACTGAGAAGTGTAAAAGTATTTTCGGTTCATTATGAAACTGTTCATGGCACACATGTAAAGAGGCGGATGGAGCGGCTTTCACAAACGCAGACTGCCGCTTGCAACGGCGTTTATAAACGCCAACTGGCGATATAAAGCTATATTATAACATCAAACGGGAGGGGAAGGGGGTTTTGTTTACTTTAGTGGATTTTTTTGCTGTGGTGGAGAAAACGTTACCAGCGGTAACACAGCTGCTCCCGCTTTGCAGCGATCCAGCCGAAAACCAAAGCGGCTTCTGGTTCACTGTGCTGTTTGTTACATCGCCAACACAATGGCATAATGCCGCACATGTAGTTACAAATGACTAAAATCCATCCAGCAATGCTTGTTAGAAAATAGTGTTTTCCATGAAACACCCGTCAGAGTTAAGTCCGGAGCTGGAGGCGAGGAGATATTTGACAGAGGCGGCCGCCTCGTAATCCTCTCTGCAGGTAAAACCCTGCACACACTCACCCAGGAGAGAACTCTGGATGCATGGGGGCAGAGTCTGTGACGTGTCTGTGAGAGGGAGCCGGAGGAGAGAGAGGGACAGGAGGACATGCCAAAGCGAGTCTCATGCCGGCGGGGTGGCTTAAAAACATTACATGACAATTTGTATTCGATGTTCGTGATATAGTCATTTTATATACCGCGCGTGGGACAAGCAGCGATACATCGACTATATTCAATATATCGCCCACCCCTACGTGGAACACTTATAAAAATATTATATTTTAAGAATAATTTTATAGTGTGTATATTTGAAAAACTAAACTACTAATCCACACTGATCTATAAAGTTAATCACATCTGGACTTACAGAGCTTTTCTGCAGTTCCTCACAGCTGGAATCAGTCTCCGTCGTCCCGCGTCTGTTGTATTGTAACTCTCAAGGTCCAACTCATCCAGAATCTCCTCTGACATCTGCAGCATGTAGGCCAGAGCTGAGCAGTGGATCTCAGAGAGTTCCTTCTCTGATCTGTTCTCTGACTTCAGGAACTCTTGGATCTCCTGATGTACCGACTGGTCGTTCATCTCCGTCAGACAGTGGAAGATGTTGATGCTTCTGTCAGGAGAGATATGATCTCTGTTCATCGCCTTCAGGTTGTTGATGATTCTCTGGATGATTTCTGGACTGTTGTCTGTCTGACCCAGCAGGCCTCCTAAGAGCCTCTGGTTGGACTTCAGAGAGAGGCCATGAAGGAAGCGAACAAACAGGTCCAGGTGGCCATTTTTACTTTCGAGGGATTTCTCCATGGCTCTCTCCAGGAGTGAATAAAGATGTGTTTTTCCCAGGAAGTCCTCCAGTACCCCTGTTTTGCTGTTTGTGTAACAGTGGAACATGTAGACTGCAGCCAGAAACTCCTGAATGCTCAGATGAACAAAGCAGTAGACTGTTTTCTGGAAGATCACACACTCTCTTTTGAAGATCTCTGTACAAACTCCTGAGTACACCAAGGCCTCTTTGACATCAAGACCACACTGCTCCAGGTCTTCTTGGTAGAACATGATGTTTCCTTTCTCCAGCTGTTCAAACGCCAGCCTCCCCAGCTTCAGAAGAACTTCCCTGTCAGCCTCCGTCAGCTCCTGTGGACTCGTCTCATGTCCTTCACCCTCATACTTCTGCTTCTTCCTCTTAATCTGAACCACCAGGAAGTGTGAGTACATATCAGTCAGGGTCTTGGGCAGCTCTCCTCTCTGGTCTGTAGTCAACATGTGGTCCAGAACTGTAGCAGTGATCCAGCAGAAGACTGGGATTAGACACATGATGTGGAGGCTCCTGGATGTCTTGATGTGTGAGATGATTCTGTTGGACAGCTCTTCATCACTGAATCTCCTCCTGAAGTACTCCTCCTTCTGGGCGTCAGTGAAGCCTCGTACTTCTGTTACCCTGTCAACACATGCAGGAGGGATCTGATTGGCTGCTGCAGGTCGGGAAGTTATCCAGACGAGAGCTGAGGGAAGCAGATTCCCCTGGATGAGGTTTGTCAACAGCACGTTGACTGATGACTTCTGGGTGACATCAGACACAACCTCGTTGTTGTGGAAATCCAGTGAAAGTCTGCTTTCATCCAGGCCGTCAAAGATGAACAGAACTTTACAGACAGCGAGCTTCTCTGCTGTGACCTTCTGTAATGTTGGATGGAAAACATGGAGCAACATGAGAAGACTGTACTGCTCATCTCTGATCAAGTTCAGCTCCCTGAACGAAAGCAGAATCACCAGACTGACATCTTGGTTTTCCCAGCCCTCTGCCCAGTCCAGAGTGAACTTCTGCACTGAGAAGGTTTTTCCAACGCCAGAGACGCCGTTCGTCAGAACGACTCTGATGTGTCCCTGTTGGTCAGGTAAGGCTTTAAAGATGTCCTGGCACTTGATTGGGGTGTCATGGAGGGTCTTCATCTCGGAAGCTGTCTCAAGCTGCCTCACCTCATGTTGGGTATTAACCTCTTCACTCTGTCCCTCTGTGATGTAGAGCTCAGTGTAGATCCTGTTGAGGAGGGTTTCACTTCCTGTTTCATCAGTTCCTTCAGTCACACATGCACATCTCTTCTTCAGGCTGATCTTATGTTCATCTAAAACCTCCTGCAGACCTCTATCTGCTGAAAGAGAGAGACACGTTTGAGACAAAACAAAGAAACTCCAATGCTAACATGAAAATATCAATATAACAACCTATAAAGAAGTAAAGGTTATAAAGTCATCATCCCATCATCTTGAAGTCAAAACTAACGTCAAGGTGATTTTTATATTTATTGTTAATAGATTTTATTTTTAAAGATAAGCACCAGAAATGCTCATTTCTCTCTCAGCCTCTGACTGTGTGTTGGTGTACATGTTTGATTGACAGCAGAGGAGGCGGAGACTCAGCTGCTCGCCAGCAGCTCTTCATCTAAACAGCTCACTGTGGCTGTTCCGACCTCCCTGTAATATTTAAAACTGATCAAATATCCCGGAATATGTTCATGTCTTGTTGGCAGATATACTGCATTTCCTGAAGCTGCTTCAAAATAAAAGTCTCCTGCTAGTGGAGGACTATTATGTGAAGCAGAAGGAAATGTTGAGTTTTCAGCAGTAAATAAAAAAAACTGATGTGACTACAGCTCAGCTCGGTTTGTCTTGCAGTGGTAACGCATGTATTCATGACTTGGCACATCGCAGAACAGAAAACAGGAAAAGACAAAAAGTAAACAAATGTGCTGAAATCTGAAACTTACAAACTGAGAGCAGACAGTGTTTTTTTTAGCAGAGGAACTGCAGTGACAGGACCCTGTTAAACATCTAAACTAACCAATATTGACATTAGATATTATATATTAACACTTTTTAAGATGTTTAATGTGCTGCAACTGACGAGCTAATCATCACTCTACTGTAGCCTGAAAACTGATGTTAGCAGTGCAGCTTTCCTCAGTGGGTGTTTGTTTGGTCACTTGTTCAACGTGTCGCTCTGCAGGACCAGACGTGTGTTTGTAAGTTAGAGAAGGAGACTTTAGCAGGAAAGCTAATGTGGCCTGTTGTTCAAAGTCTGTGTCTCTTGTTGTGTCTCAGGCTGCTGTCTGGCTGTTAGTCAGTGTGACTGTCTGTCTGTGATAGAACAGTGATGTTGTTGCTTTACACAGAGTTTAATAGTTCTCCATCTTCATCTATGCAGATGGAAAACAAACATCATTCTGATTGGTTAATGCAAAGACGGAGTGCTATCATAAAAACAAAACAAAAATATAAATGTATTTCTTTTGGGTTCAGATTTTCTCTCAAAGGAGAACAAAGTACAAGTGATGCAGAGCAGATATGTATGGTGGAGAAGATCTTAAACAGTTGTCACAACAATAGTCAGTGTATTTGTCAGTAAGATATAGTTTTTTTAATCACTTGATCCAGTGTCGCATGTTTATTTATTATTATGGGTTTTATCATGTGTGTATATGTATTTCTTATATTGTTTTTATTGATGTTGTGGTGTTGCATGTTTTCCAGTTTTATTATTGCATGGGTTTTTATATTTCATATCTGGTTTTACTGATTTGTTTTTAATTTGGATCAAGGTGATTAACGGATGAGAAACAGCTGTGACAAATTGATTCACACACCCCTGACAGCTCCGTATTGGCAGACAGAGACGCTGTGCTTCTTTTAAGTTGATTGTGGACAGGTGCGCAGGAGTTGAACAAAGGTAGAGAACAAGCAGGCACGAGGGAACGAGGATGCGGAGCTTGACACGCGAGTTTGGGACAGAGGCGGCTTCACCGGTGCGTTTTGCCACAAGAACACGGGCCGCTGTGGGACGAGCTAGACGGAAGTGAAAAGACTTAGTTCAACGCCTACTAAACGATAAGTAAAGGAAAGTGAACCAAGCAATCTCTGGTGTGTGCGTGTGAGCTGCTACTTTGTGTGCGCTGGCCACTGAGGTTCCCTTTTTCTCTCCGTAGCGTCAACGACGGACGAGGGTGCAGCAGAGCTGCAGGGCCGGAACAGAGGAGCCGACGGCCTCAGGACCCCCTTCCCCCTTTGACATCTTGAGACTTAAATACTCCCCTTTTTTTAACTATTTATTGCCCGCTGTGCCATTGGACTTTAGCACCTCCATTCTAAGGACATTTGTTGTAGTTTTATCTCAATTGCCACTGTTTTATCTGATTTTATTTATCTGTTTTATGATAGTTTAAGCAGTTTAAATAAATCTTTTAAACTGTTTATATTGCATTGGGTCCTCCTTAACAGTGGAAACACCTTTTATTGCTGGTATCCAAATATAACTTCACACACTTTTGTGACATATTAAAACAACAAGTCCTGTTTTCAGACATGAAGACATCATCAGACAGATCTACAGTCTTACTTTGTACAGTGCTGGTCTGACTGGCTGTCTGAGGTCCAGGTTTTGTTCTGGATCTTGACAGCAGCTCCTCCAGTGTAACATGACTCCTCTTCTTCTCTCTGTGGAGACATTACTTTATTACTAAAATTATTTGTTGATTGTTGGTGAAAAATATCATGACTTTGCCGAAACCGAAGCTCAGATGATCACAGAGAAGAGTTAAAGTGGTGTTACTTTTCTGTTTGAATTCAGCATTCAGTCTAATGAAAATGTTCCTTTATTTTAACTCCTGCTTTAATAAACAACAATTGGCTGCTTTTCCTATCTGACTGTCTTATTAAACATTTAGTAATCTGGCTGAAGTTTGTTTATTAAAGGGGAACAATGGCCATTTAAAAAAAAAAATCATTATTTTGGAGATAAAATAATTATATAAAATATGTAACTTGCTGATGTACGCACATATTGAGAGGGCGCCCTGGGAAACCACAAGGTGGCAGCGTCATCACAGTAAACATGAACTGCCTGCCAGTGGTGATATGAATGGAGTATAGAATTTCAACATTTGCAATATAAATAAACATCTTGAATTTATTGTGTTAACAATAAACAATTATAAGACACAGAAACGGTCTCTTACTTTTCTGACTTCTTTAGTTTTCCAGTAGTTATAGTTTATGCAACTGCTGTCCACTGAAACGGAGAAATCCATGACAGGATTTGGGCAGCATCTAGCTTGTAGTTTCCACAGTGATGAACAGCACACCAGTAAGGTATCTCGGATTATTTCCATCTGTGCTCTACCTGGTCAACAAAAGTCTAGGAAGGTATTTATTGAATTAGTTATAGCTAACGTTATTTAACAAACTAACTAGTTATAGCTACCAATATGTCGTGCCTGTTGCTAGCATGGTCGCTAGCCGCAGGATGACCTTCACAACGTGCGCTGAAATCCTGTCATGGATTTCTCCGTTTCAGTGGACAGAACTTGTATAAACTATAACTACTGGAAGATGACAGAAGTCAGAAAGGTCTGACACAGTTTCCCTGTTTTATAAGTGTTTATTATTAACACATAGAATAGATTCAGAAAGTAACAGCATGTTTATTTATATATAAATTCTATACTCCATTCATATCACCACTGAGGTGATTGAACTGAGGTTACAAGTGGTCTAAATATTGAGGTAAACCAGCAGTCTGAGACACACAGCATGTAACACTGGTGTCATGGTGTTCCTTTTTTTAATGTCAATATGTTTTCTGACACTTTCTACTGTCAACTATCAAATGAAGGCATGAATTCAAATATTCTGAAAAACAGAAGTGACCATTTCATGCCATTTTTTTGTCAGCAGATACTTTTACACCAGAGATGTTTGTTTTTCACCTTCAGAAACAAGATGTGGTGCAGAGAATCTAAGCTCAAAGGTCCACATAATAATGATCCAAAGCTTTCAATTGCAAGCTCTAAATCATTAGTAAGTGGACCTTTGAGTAGAGTTTTCCTTCACCATATTTTACATATGTAGTAAAAGAACAAACTCAAACCATCAACACATATAATCAAGGTGAGCAAATAATTTCTACAGATGATTTTTCACCACATGTTGCACAATTATGATGTGCACTGATTCAAGATGACACCCAGTAGGTCATAACAGCTGATTTTAGGTGAAGTCAAACCAACTAAATATTTTGAGGACAAACTTGAGAAAATGAATTACACATTTGAAGCACATTCTTGCAGATTTTGAATAGTTGCAGATCTGTAGACCATTTCACAGTTGTTAACGTAAACATTCCAAATGTGTCCCAGTTTATTTCCTGTTGCAGTGGATCTGAATGAAAACATGATTTAAATTGATGATAAATTGTGAATTGGAGGTTTTCAGGTGTTTTGCTACAGAAATACCATCAGTAGTTTGTGTGTTTGTGTGTGGTCCATCTTAGGTTGAAACAGTATCTGCACTAATAGTTCTGCATCAGGAATATAAATCTTTTAGTCTCAATACATCATCGTCCACCAGGTCAGCTTATGTAGCACCTGAAAGAAATATAATTTTTTATAGTATATTAGTTACATTTATTTAACCTTTCATTCAGTAATATGCTGTAATATTCAGTCTTTTGTTTGAGTGTGTATAATTACACCCGCCAGCAGGGGGCAGGGTGAAACTCTCTGTGGTAAATGACTACCAGCGAAGTAGAAGAAGTTTCTGTTGTTAGACGGAGCCCTTGGTCTGTGAAGAGGGTGTGCACAGTGCTGTATCGACAGCTTATTTTGTTTTGCCAGTTCTGCTGGTGATTAATAAAAGTTGAACTCTCTCTTCTCTTACTTTGTGTCTGAGGGTCCAGGTTCATTACTGAGGTCTGGAGGTCTACCTTTGGACCGGTCACTCTTCATAGACAGACAGCTGGGTACTGGAGACTCTGCTCTCTGTCTGTACTGAACTCTGCAAACACCAAGAGGATTTTATTCATATTGCTTGAATCCTTGATAAATTCTCTTTTTTAGGTCATTAAGGTAGCTCTAAACACACAAACTACTGCTACTGTCGACAATAAGGAGGGTTAAACGTTTGTAGCTGTTTTCTTAGATTAGATTACATCTTTTCTAGGTGACTGACAGCTGTCACAGATACTAAGAGGAAAATGGCACAAATGATTTAGCTTTGTCTGTCTTACAAAAAGTTTACATTTTTGTTTGCAAATATACTTCAATAAAAACTTCAACATAAAACCTAAATCAACAGAAAACATTGGCAGAGATAGCTGAAAAATGAGTCATGTAAATGAGTTAGTAGCAGCTCTCTTACTTTGTGTCTGAGGGTCCAGGTTCATTACTGAAGTGTGGAGGTTTACCTATGGACCAGTCACTCTTCATAGACAGACAGCTGGGTACTGGAGACTCTGCTCTCTGTCTGTACTGAACTCTGCCAAGATGATTTTATTCTTATCACATGAATCCTTGATAAATTCTCTGATGTCAAAGCCATTTCAGTAGCTCTAAACACACAAACTACTGCTACTGTCAATAATCTAGTTTAAAAGTTTGTATTAGTCCTCTTAGATTACAGCTTTTCTGGGTGACTGACAGCTGTCACAGAGACGAAGAGGAAGAATGCACAAATTAATTCTCTTCCTGTCACGAAAAAAGTCTGTTAAACTTCCGTTAGTAAATACATTTTAGTAGAAATGTAATATACAAACACACAATCAACAAAATCATGGCATTGGCATGGCATCATTTTGTTTTTACATCGTTCTGTATCTTCCCAGCAGTGTTCCTTATGTATTCAAATCTGAACACTACGTATGTATGTTTTAACGTCGAAATGCTGTTTTCCCTTCAAGCCCTTCTAAAAACGTTTTCCCACATCGTGACCTGACTTAGGTTTCTGCATGATGACACTGCCACATGTACTGTATATATACTTCCTTATAGTCAGTATAAAGTTACTGTTTATGTGAATGGAGTCTGGTGGCTTTGAAGACAGTGATAAAACGGCCTAAGTTCCCCACAGAAAGGGCTGTCTGATGGCGAGGTAAAGCAGAGAAAATATTCGAAATATAGCGTACACTTAAAGAAATATATATATATATATGTATATATATATATATATACATATATATATATATATATATATATGTATATATATAAACAGTATATTAGGTGGCAAAAATATTTTTTTCTGCTGCTCCCGTCCACAGCTGCTTTACCTCGCTGTCAGACAGTCCTTTCTGACGGGGAACTGAAGCCGTTATATCACTGTCTTCAAAGCCACCAGACTATTAGACTATTTGACACTATTATTAGATTAGATTACATCTTTTCTAGGTGACTGACAGCTGTCACAGATACTAAGAGGAAGAGTTTATTTGACGAAGTCTGTTAAATTTTAGTTGGCAAATACATTTGTGCGGAAAGTCGAATATAGCAGCTCTCTTACTTTGTGTCTGAGGGTCCAGGTTCATTACTGAAGTCTGGAGGTTCACCTATGGACCAGTCACTCTTCATAGACAGACAGCTGGGTACTGGAGACTCTGCTCTCTGTCTGTACTGAACTCTGCAAACATAAAGATGATTATATTCATATTGCTTGAATCCTTTATAAATTCTCTTTTTTAGGTCATTAAGGTAGCTCTAAACACACAAACTACTGCTACTGTTGACAATAAGGACGGTTAAACGTTTGTAGCTGTTTTCTTAGATTAGTCAGGCCCATTTGCGCTGGTGTCGACAACACAGACAATGGAACATGAACATGTGGGGGAATGTCATGTTCAGTGATGAGTCTAGGTTCTGTCTGCCAAAGTTGGATGGCAGGGTCAAAGTATGGAGACGACGCGGAGAACGCTATGCTGATTGTTGCACCGATGGAGTAACATCTTTTGGTGGGGGCAGTGTCATGGTGTGGGGCGGCATCTCCCTCACTGACAAAACAAGGCTTGTCATCATTGAAGGCCATCTCAATGCAGGTAGATATCGGGATGAAATTTTGCAGCCAGTGGCGATCCCATATCGCCACAATCTGGGACCTAACTTCATCCTCCAAGATGACAACGCTCGTCCCCACAGAGCCAGGGTTATCACAGACTACCTCCACAATGTGGGAGTAGAGAGAATGGAACGGCCTGCCAAGAGTCCACACCTCAACCCAATTCAACACTTGTGGGATCAGCTTGGGCGTGCTGTACGTGTTAGAGTGACCAACACAACCTCGTTGGCTGACCTGCAACGAATCCTGGTTGAGGAATGGAACGCCATCCCACAGCAACGTGTGACCAGGTTGGTGACCAGCATGAGGAGGAGGTGCCAGGCTGCTGTGGCTGCGTATGGATCTTCCACCGCTACTGAGGCTCCTGACGGTGTATTAAATGAATAAAGTGTAAAATTGCCAATATGTCTTGTTTGTTCCATTGTTACTGATAGAGAGTTCAATCATCCAATCCACCAAACAACTCAAAACAAGAGTCAATACCAACAGGAGAATACACTGTTTACCATTGACGGAGCATTTTGGCAAATTTTTCTTGGGCGCTACCCACATAATCAGCTGTGCTGCTCATCCCACAAATGCATGATCCTTACAAGTTGGACATCATTGTGAAGGTAAATAAACAGGCTTTCCAACGATGTAAAATACAATGCCAATTAGCATTGTAACAACAGAGAAATAATCGACCAAACACAAGTTATGGAACTTTGTTTTTCCAGTTTATATATACAGTATATTAGGTGGCAAAAATACATTTTTCTGCTGCTTCTGTCCACAGCCGCTTTACCTCGCTGTCAGAAAGCCCTTTCTGACGGGGAACTGAAGCCGTTTTATCGCTATCTTCAAAGCCACCAGACTATTAGACTATTGGACACTATTATTAGATTAGATTACATCTTTTCTAGGTGACTGACAGCTGTCACAGAAACTAAGAGGAAGAGTTTATTTGACGAAGTCTGTAAAGTTTTAGTTGGCAAATACATTTGTGTAGCAAGTCGAATATAGCAGCTCTCTTACTTTGTGTCTGAGGGTCCAGGTTCATTACTGAAGTCTGGAGGTCCATCTATGGACCAGTCACTCTTCATAGACAGACAGCTGGGTACTGGAGACTCTGCTCTCTGTCTGTACTGAACTCTGCAGACACCAAGATGATTTTATTCTTATCACATGAATCCTTGATAAATTCTCTGATGACAAAGCCATTTCAGTAGCTCTAAACACACAAACTACTGCTACTGTCAATAATCTAGTTTAAAAGTTTGTATTAATCCTCTTAGATTACAGCTTTTCTGGGTGACTGACAGCTGTCACAGATACGAAGAGGAAGAATGCACTAATTAATTCTCTTCCTGTCACGAAAAAAGTGTGTTAAACTTCAGTTAGTAAATACATTTTAGTAGAAATGTAATATACAAACACACAATCAACAAAATCATGGCATTGGCATGGCATCATTTTGTTTTTACATCGTTCTGTATCTTCCCAGCAGTGTTCCTTATGTATTCAAATCTGAACACTACGTATGTATGTTTTAACGTCGAAATGCTGTTTTCCCTTCAAGCCCTTCTAAAAACGTTTTCCCACATCGTGACCTGACGTAGGTTTCTGCATGATGACGCTGCCACATGTACTGTATATATACTTCCTTATAGTCAGTATAAAGTTACTGTTTATGTGAATGGAGTCTGGTGGCTTTGAAGACAGTGATAAAACGGCCTAAGTTCCCCACAGAAAGGGCTGTCTGATGGCGAGGTAAAGCAGAGAAAATATTCGAAATATAGCGTACACTTAAAGAAATATATATATATATATGTATATATATATATATATATATATACATATATATATATATATATATATATATACATATATATATATATACATATATATAAACAGTATATTAGGTGGCAAAAATATTTTTTTCTGCTGCTTCCGTCCACAGCCGCTTTACCTCGCTGTCAGACAGTCCTTTCTGACGGGGAACTGAAGCCGTTATATCACTGTCTTCAAAGCCACCAGACTATTAGACTATTTGACACTATTATTAGATTAGATTACATCTTTTCTAGGTGACTGACAGCTGTCACAGATACTAAGAGGAAGAGTTTATTTGACGAAGTCTGTTAAATTTTAGTTGGCAAATACATTTGTGCGGAAAGTCGAATATAGCAGCTCTCTTACTTTGTGTCTGAGGGTCCAGGTTCATTACTGAAGTCTGGAGGTTCACCTATGGACCAGTCACTCTTCATAGACAGACAGCTGGGTACTGGAGACTCTGCTCTCTGTCTGTACTGAACTCTGCAAACATAAAGATGATTATATTCATATTGCTTGAATCCTTGATAAATTCTCTTTTTTAGGTCATTAAGGTAGCTCTAAACACACAAACTACTGCTACTGTTGACAATAAGGACGGTTAAACGTTTGTAGCTGTTTTCTTAGATTAGATTACATCTTTTCTAGGTGACTGACAGCTGTCACAGATACTAAGAGGAAAATGGCACAAATGATTTAGCTTTGTCTGTGTCACAAAAAGTTTAAATTGTAGTTTGCAAATATACTTCAATAAAAACTTTAACATAAAAACTAAATCAACAGCAAACATTGGCAGAGATAGCTGAAAAATGAGTCATGTAAATGAGTTAGTAGCAGCTCTCTTACTTTGTGTCTGAGGGTCCAGGTTCATTACTGAAGTCCGGAGGTTCACCTATGGACCAGTCACTCTTCATAGACAGACAGCTGGGTACTGGAGACTCTGCTCTCTGTCTGTACTGAACTCTGGAAACACCAAGATGATTTTATTCATATCACATGAATCCTTGATAAATTCTCTGATGTCAAAGCCATTTAATTAGCTCTAAACACACAAACTACTGCTACTGTCAATAATCTGATTTAAAAGTTTGTATTAATCCTCTTAGATTACAGATTTTCTGGGTGACTGACAGCTGTCACAGAGACGAAGAGGAAGAATGCACAAATTAATTCTCTTCCTGTCACGAAAAAAGTGTGTTAAACTTCAGTTAGTAAATACATTTTAGTAGAAATGTAATATACAAACACACAATCAACAAAAGCATGGCATTGGCATGGCATCATTTTGTTTTTATATCATTCTGTATCTTCCCAGCAGTGTTCCTTATGTATTCAAATCTGAACACTACGTACGTATGTTTTAACGTCGAAATGCTGTTTTCCCTTCAAGCTCTTCTAAAACCTTTTTCTCACATCGTGACCTGATGTAGGTTTCTGAATGATAACGCTGCCACATGTACAGTATATATACATCCTTATAGTCAGTGTATTAACGCTACACACAGTAACTTAGATGGCGGTCGGCGTGCTCCCAGTTTGGAGAAGCAGACAGGAGTCCCGGCAGGAAGCTAAGCGATGTACTGCTGTGGACACCACGTTAGTTCAGATCAGAAAGTCACACAATAACACAAACAAATTAACCGATGGATGCAGCGGTAGACCAGCTACTCCTGTGTTCTGAGAGGTAAAGTTACTGTTTTTGTGAATGGAGTCTGGTGGCTTTGAAGACAGTGATAAAACGGCCTAAGTTCCCCACAGAAAGGGCTGTCTAATGGCGAGGTAAAGCAGAGAAAATATTCTAAATATAGCGTACACTTAAACAAATATATATAAACTGGAAAAACAAAGTTCGGAAACTTGTGTTTGGTGGATTATTTCTCTGTTGTTAAAATGCTAATTGGCATTGTATTTTACATCGTTGGAAAGCCTGTTTATTTACCTTCACAATGATGTCCAACTTGTAAGGATCATGCATTTGTGGGATGAGCAGCACAGCTGATTATGTGGGTAGCGCCCAAGAAAAATTTGCCAAAATGCTCTGCCAATGGTAAACAGTGTATTCTCATAAGGCTACCAGGAAGCCTGCAATGACTGCCCTTCATCGTCAGGCCCATTTGCGCTGGTGTCGACAACACAGACAATGGAACATGAACATGTGGGGGAATGTCATGTTCAGTGATGAGTCTAGGTTCTGTCTGCCAAAGTTGGATGGCAGGGTCAAAGTATGGAGACGACGCGGAGAACGCTATGCTGATTGTTGCACCGATGGAGTAACATCTTTTGGTGGGGGCAGTGTCATGGTGTGGGGCGGCATCTCCCTCACTGACAAAACAAGGCTTGTCATCATTGAAGGCCATCTCAATGCAGGTAGATATCGGGATGAAATTTTGCAGCCAGTGGCGATCCCATATCGCCACAATCTGGGACCTAACTTCATCCTCCAAGATGACAACGCTCGTCCCCACAGAGCCAGGGTTATCACAGACTACCTCCACAATGTGGGAGTAGAGAGAATGGAACGGCCTGCCAAGAGTCCACACCTCAACCCAATTCAACACTTGTGGGATCAGCTTGGGCGTGCTGTACGTGTTAGAGTGACCAACACAACCTCGTTGGCTGACCTGCAACGAATCCTGGTTGAGGAATGGAACGCCATCCCACAGCAACGTGTGACCAGGTTGGTGACCAGCATGAGGAGGAGGTGCCAGGCTGCTGTGGCTGCGTATGGATCTTCCACCGCTACTGAGGCTCCTGACGGTGTATTAAATGAATAAAGTGTAAAATTGCCAATATGTCTTGTTTGTTCCTTGTTACTGATAGAGAGTTCAATCATCCAATCCACCAAACAACTCAAAACAAGAGTCAATACCAACAGGAGAATACACTGTTTACCATTGACGGAGCATTTTGGCAAATTTTTCTTGGGCGCTACCCACATAATCAGCTGTGCTGCTCATCCCACAAATGCATGATCCTTACAAGTTGGACATCATTGTGAAGGTAAATAAACAGGCTTTCCAACGATGTAAAATACAATGCCAATTAGCATTGTAACAACAGAGAAATAATCGACCAAACACAAGTTATGGAACTTTGTTTTTCCAGTTTATATATACAGTATATTAGGTGGCAAAAATAAATTTTTCTGCTGCTTCCGTCCACAGCTGCTTTACCTCGCTGTCAGAAAGCCCTTTCTGACGGGGAACTGAAGCCGTTTTATCGCTATCTTCAAAGCCACCAGACTATTAGACTATTGGACACTATTATTAGATTAGATTACATCTTTTCTAGGTGACTGACAGCTGTCACAGAAACTAAGAGGAAGAGTTTATTTGACGAAGTCTGTAAAGTTTTAGTTGGCAAATACATTTGTGTAGCAAGTCGAATATAGCAGCTCTCTTACTTTGTGTCTGAGGGTCCAGGTTCATTACTGAAGTCTGGAGGTTCATCTATGGACCAGTCACTCTTCATAGACAGACAGCTGGGTACTGGAGACTCTGCTCTCTGTCTGTACTGAACTCTGCAAACACCAAGATGATTTTATTCATATTGCTTGAATCCTTGATAAATTCTCTGATGACAAAGCCATTTCAGTAGCTCTAAACACACAAACTACTGCTACTGTCAATAATCTGGTTCAAAAGTTTGTATTAATCCTCTTAGATTACAGTTTTTGTGGGTGACTGACAGCTGTCACAGATACAAAGAGGAAGAATGCACAAATTAATTCTCTCTCTGTCACGAAAAAAGTGTGTTAAACTTCAGTTAGTAAATACATTTTAGTAGAAATGTAATATACAAACACACAATCAACAAAATCATGGCATTGGCATGGCATCATTTTGTTTTTATATCATTCTGTATCTTTCCAGTGGTGTTCCTTATGTATTCAAATCTGAACACTACGTACGTATGTTTTAACGTCGAAATGCTGTTTTCCCTTCAAGCTCTTCTAAAAACTTTTTCCCACATCGTGACCTGATGTAGGTTTCTGCGTGATAACGCTGCGACATGTACAGTATATATACATCCTTATAGTCAGTGTATTAACGCTACACACAGTAACTTAGATGGCGGTCGGCGTGCTCCCAGTTAGGAGAAGCAGACAGGAGTACCGGCAGGAAGCTAAGCGATGTACTGTTGTGGACGCCACGTTAGTTCAGATCAGAAAGTCACACAATAACACAAACAAATTAACCGATCGACGCAGCGGTAGACCAGCTACTCCTGTGTTCTGAGAGGTAAAGTTACTGTTTTTGTGAATGGAGTCTGGTGGCTTTGAAGACAGTGATAAAATGGCCTAAGTTCCCCACAGAAAGGGCTGTCTGATCGCGAGGTAAAGCAGAAAAAATATTCTAAATATAGCGTAGAATTAAACAAATATATATATATATATATATATATATAAACAGTATATTAGGTGGCAAAAATAATTTTTTCTGCTGCTTCCGTCCACAGCCGCTTTACCTCGCTGTCAGACAGTCCTTTCTGACGGGGAACTGAAGCCGTTACAGTATATCGCTCTCTTCAAAGCCACCAGACTATTAGACTATTAGACACTATTATTAGATTAGATTACATCTTTTCTAGGTGACTGACAGCTGTCACAGATACTAAGAGGAAGAGTTTATTTGACGAGGTTTGTTACATTTTAGTTGGCAAATACATTTGTGCGGAAAGTCGAATATAGCAGCTCTCTTACTTTGTGTCTGAGGGTCCAGGTTCATTACTGAAGTCTGGAGGTTCACCTATGGACCAGTCACTCTTCATAGACAGACAGCTGGGTACTGGAGACTTTGCTCTGTCCTCCTCTTCCTCCACATAATCACTCATCTTCTGATCTGAAGTCAGTCTGACAGGTTAAACAGGAACACTGACTGTGAGCTCAGAACATTTTACTTGCATAAACAAGTTTGTGCAAGAGTCACAGGCAAGACTGAGAGAACAGAAAGTAACACACACACACACACACACACACACACACACATAACACGCAGAGTATACAGTATAATAAAAGCATCCAGCATTCACCTGGTCAGTTCTCTTTAAATCTCTGCTTGTTTTCTTGGGTTACAGCAGGTTTAATGAGGATTATTCAGCCAGTCATGACTTTGTGTTCACAGAAGAATCAAACTGTTGAGTTCATTCTAATATTTCTCTCTACAGTCCACAGGGAGAAAACTGACTCAGACACTTTGACAGTGAAATAATTAAATGTTGGATTAACACTCACCCTGCTTCAATCTTCCGTCTTCATCCTTCTGCTCTGCACTCAAAATGGAGTCACTGAACACTTTAAGAATCAGGGTTCTCTTCTTGTTCATGTACCTGGATCACCTGCTGAGTGTTGCTCCTCCCCTCTCCATTTACAAGAAGTCAGGTGAGTTATCTGTGTGTGTGTGTGTGTGTGTGTGTGTGTGTGTGCGTGTGTGTGCGCGTGTGTGTGTGTGTGTGTGTGTGTGTGTGTGTGTGTGTGTGTGCGCGTGTGCGTGTGCGTGTGTGTGTGCGTGCGCTCACACAGATCAGCTTTTTAACTTGATGTGTTTATGAGTGTCATGACCCGGCTCGTGAGCCATGACAAGAGACGGCAGAGACACGGATTTAAACTGAAAGGTGAACAAGTTTATTACTAAACATACAATAACCAAAAAACACAGTGAGGTGATGAGGTGTGTGAATCAGTGTTATCACTTTGTCAGGAGATGGATGAGTGGTTGTGTGGTGAATGAAGGGTGTTAAACCTAATCTAGTAACATAGCCGAAGCCAACCAAACAAGAACATGGTGGTGTAGGAATGGAGAGATCTCAGCTTTATGTTTAAATCATGTTAATAAATCTATTTAGTATAAAACCTTAAGATTTTTTTCTGTTCTGTTTTCTTTTACAGACTTATACAAATTAAATTCTTCTGAATATCTGGATGAAAAATGATTCCGTCTGTTGCATAATACAAAATTATTCAAGCCATTTTCATGCATTGCAACTGTGCAACTCTTTTTCATAATCCAAACACAGATGGTAGCCAGAAATGACACATCTTATTGCTCAGTTAGTACAATGTGAGGCACAATTTTAAAATGTTTTGTATTATCGTATGAGTTACATTTGTTTATATTGATGTTTCTTCCTATATACAATTCCAATATCATACAAAAGGTGTGAATGTTTTGCTTGTGTTTTAGAGCAAGGACGGGCCGTTTCCAGCAACTTGGATTTGGAAATACAATCACAACTTTGTAGAGTGATTAAAATGTATTTTTATTTTGCAACAGATGTTCAGAAGAGTCTTTGTGGAGTCTTCAAAACAGCTGTAAGTGTTGCTGATGAAAGATTTTATGGATTTTTCAAAGATAGTCAGAAAATAGTCTGCTTAGCTCTGTGACTTGAGTTTAAAGGTCTAAAGACATGAGGCACAAACTGTAGCTACTGGGACTGTAAAGTATACTAGAATATACTGCTGCACTTATTATAACATATGAACATGCAGTTTTCTCTCCCTGCTGAGGAACACTGAACTTTTATTTATTGTGTGAGATGTTAAAGAGGTTCTGTCAAAGACAGTTGTTGAATACTAATATGACAAAATACCTGCAGTCTCATCTTTACTACAATGATGAGTTCACTGTCCATTGCAGTAACAGATATTTGTTCATCTTAAGATGTGGACAGAAAACCACAGAAACATGTTTAAGTTTTAAAAAATGAAAGTGACCATTAACACTAACGTTAATTACATTTCTTTGTTAATATCGTAAAGTTAGCTAACTTATTTTAAAATGAGTTGACTCAAAATACTTAAACATAGATGAAATAAATAAACTTGTTTTGTCTTGGAAAAGAAAAAACGAGAATATCCGCCTCACGGTTGTCTGCTTCCCCCAACCAGTCAAGGTGCAGTTTAAATCCATGTCTGTCGGAAATGTCATCACTTCATCATTTTATCATAAAAAACATCTGTGTGAGATTGTCATAATTAGCATATGAATTCTTGAGTTATGGCCAAAAATGTGTTTTGTGAGGTCACAGTGACCTTTGACCTTTGACCACCAAACTCTAATCAGTTCATACTTGAGTCTAAGTGGGCGTTTGTGCAACTTGTTTGCTGAGTTTAATTTCAAATCCAGTTTCCATCATTTTAAATCAAGTTTAAATACATCATGATGACACTTAACCTTTACAAAACAAGTCAGTCAGAAAGAAAGCATTCACATCATCAGTTCAGTGTTCACTGCATCCATTCAGATAAACCACCTTTGGGGTAAAACAGAGGGAACGGTGACATCTGCTGGCAGAAAGCAGCTCCAGCAGGAACAACAGAACATGAAAGGTGGTGATATCGACCTCTTCAACACTGATTTCTGAGGGGAAGAAGCTCCACGGGCGACTTTATGTGTCTGTGTTCAGTCATGTAATGTGAAATCTAGCAGAGTATCTCATAGAACTGTAATTTTCCAGTGTGTACATGATTAGTGAATATAAAATCTAGAGTATGCATCTTAATCAGTTCTGTTGGTTTATTTTACATCAAACATTATTGTTGTGCCTTTCAAGGCTTTTAATTTATTTTCTCACGTCTTATTTGAGCAATTATATGTAATCAAACGAGATGGAAATAATTACTTTATAGTTAAAAAGAAATTCATGTGTAAATTCATATTATTTGTCAGTTCCTGTCATTCCACGATGTCACTTCCTGTGTAGTCACTTCCTGTGTAGTCACTTCCTGTGTAGTCACTTCCTGTTTAATAGCTTCCTGTTTAGCTCTACCTGAGCTGCATCTCATTTCACCATTTTTTGCCTCCTCGTCTCCTCGCTCCTCGGCCGTCCGGCTGTGACCCGGAAATCGATCTCAGCGATCCATCTTGAAGGACGTCCCAATTCATAAAATGCGCATCGAGGATCGTGGATCGAGGAGCGAGGAGGCTTGCTGGAGGAGCTATGAGCGAGGATACACCAGTGCATCCTCCAGTGTCTCCTCCACGGAAGTTTATATCCGACCGACACGCCCCCTTATTGGATATCAGTTATTGATTGGACGCTGCTGCTGATCAGACTGATCTGATACATCAACATCACTAGAGTTTCATACCGGAGTGAAGCAGATCACAGATTAAATGTTTTATAGTTTAGTTGTCTTCTGATTCACCATCTAGTTATAACCGGAGGGAGTGTAGACCTGGATGAGGGAGTTCAGGTAGGACGAAGGGAGTTTAGACCTGGATGAGGGAGTTCAGGTAGGACGGAGGGAGTGTAGACCTGGATGAGGGAGTTCAGGTAGGACGGAGGGAGTGTAGACCTGGATGAGGGAGTTCAGGTAGGACGGAGGGAGTGTAGACCTGGATGAGGGAGTTCAGGTAGGACAAAGGGAGTTTAGACCTGGATGAGGGAGTTCAGGTAGGACGGAGGGAGTGTAGACCTGGATGAGGGAGTTCAGGTAGGACGGAGGGAGTGTAGACCTGGATGAGGGAGTTCAGGTAGGACGGAGGGAGTGTAGACCTGGATGAGGGAGTTCAGGTAGGACGAAGGGAGTTTAGACCTGGATGAGGGAGTTCAGGTAGGACGGAGGGAGTGTAGACCTGGATGAGGGAGTTCAGGTAGGACGGAGGGAGTGTAGACCTGGATGAGGGAGTTCAGGTAGGACGGAGGGAGTGTAGACCTGGATGAGGGAGTTCAGGTAGGACGGAGGGAGTGTAGACCTGGATGAGGGAGTTCAGGTAGGACGGAGGGAGTGTAGACCTGGATGAGGGAGTTCAGGTAGGACGGAGGGAGTGTAGACCTGGATGAAGGAGTTCAGGCAGGAGGGAGGGAGTGTAGACCTGGATGAGGGAGTTCAGGCAGGAGGGAGCTGTTTTTGTTGCTGTTATGTAAGCGAGCAACTGGGCTTTGAATTTGATGCGAGCGGCAACTGGGAGCCAGCGGAGGGATATGAACAGCAGAGTGACGTGTGCTGTTCTGGGTTGGTTGAAGACCAGTCGCGCTGCCGCTTTCTGGATCACCTGCAGAGGTTAGCATTAGCTTTAAGGAAAACGTCCTTTATTTGTTTTACAACCTGGGTATTATTTTTACAGTTCTTGCCATCATGTCTATTGAACACGATAACACTTCACCCGCCAGCTTCATTGCAGAGTTAGAACATGGGGACACCACTATACACTGCTCTGTAACATGTGCTTTGGGGCAAAGATAACTATATTTTTAATAGGTTTTAACAATTTCCATTTAACCCATATATCTATACCATGTTTTTTTTGGAAATACAAGTCATACATAATAAAGCAAAAAAAAGAAAATAATACAATTGAAACTATGCTCACTGGTGTCTTGTAAGGGGTCCTTTGGAAGGATAACACTCTGTCTATAAGGGGAACGTCAGCAGTGCGTGGCGGCAGCCTCGCTGAATGGCTGCGTTTTTCACGTGTGTGACGTCCACACTTGCAGCGTTGTGGCTGCTGCTGGACTGCTGCTGCTGCTGGACTGCTGCTGCCAGCCCTTTCTTTCTACATTGAGTTTGCCTTTCATAATGGCCATTTCAGTTCATTATATATGTAATTTATATTTATTTTAGACAGAAAAAGTTGAAGAAGCGTGTGCTCATTGTAAATAATATTAATAATCCACAGTTAAAAGCCAGTACTTTATTCATTTATGGAGCTCTCCAAGTCACTGCATGTTCTACAACGCTGTTCTGCACATATTTCGGAATAAAAGCCTTGTGATAAAAATGAAGGAATTTTGTCCACAGAAAAAACACTCAAGGGCTTTTATTTTGAAATGAAAGCAGGAAGTGTTGATTTTACAATAAATCTTTACTTTTTTTTCACGTCCGTGACATATTCTACAAATACACACATTGAAAGTGTAGTAATGTTGCTGACATGATCTCAATATACAGTCAAAAAATCACTTTCACTGTCTGTTGTTGCTGTGAACCACGCGTAGCTCACGGTAAAAATAAGCAAGACCTCAAATATCTAGAAGAGACGCAGCTGACACGCAGCTGAGTCGCGCTGCTCACGCGGGCAGCGTGGTTGCTCTAACCTGTTAACATGGACGCCGAAATAAAAAAACAAAAAAGGTTCCGCAGAAGCCACGTGCTGCTTAATGTGCCTGTCACAGGCGTACGGTTCATGATTAGACCCCATGGGGTAGCCTACTGTAGGTTTATCAACGAACCAGGCTCATCTCTGGTTTACTGTCAGGTTTTTCCCGTTTGTGGAAGACAATGTTGGGATTATATATATCCCATCTGGTGTGGGAACTGAACATCGTCTGTATAGAAACATTTTAATAGTACACTGCATAGTACACACAATACAATCCTTTTCTATATCATGCCGTAAAGACTTCAGTAGCTGACAAAGTTAGCAGAGACAACTGGGTAATAGCCTACTACATGTAGATATTTTATCACTGACCATTTGGAAAATAAAGTGAATGTTCAGCAGCTATTGGTGAGTGGACCCATTGTGTTATTTATGCTGATTAGACAGCTGGATTCTGACATAAAAATCTTACCTGGAGCACCTTTACAGTTCATAAACAGCTGCTCAGGGGGCCTTGTAAAAGATCATGATAAATTCCTAACCTCACACACTGCACACGTAGTGTACAGCACGTATGGACTGCATATTTAAACCATTTCACATGTCTGTCCAATCTGTCCGCTGGTACCAAGATATCTAGAACCAATCATGAATGACAGACTTTACCCCGTGTGCTACTGGATGAATTTCAGTTTTTAATTACTCCAACAATTTAAAAAGCATTCCTCAGCTTTTTTTTCACTGGTGGTAACTGATGAAATGCTAGAAGGTAGAAGCTGAATTAGCTTTATTTATACCACTGATATCTAAGTATTTGGGAATTAAAAGATGTAAAACTCCTTTATTTATTCTTGCATGCTTAAATTGAACAGAATACAGATTGGTAATTAATCAAAAGTTTATTTATACCGTCAATTTTGTAATTGTAATTGTTCCATCTGACTGTCCTTGAATGGAAACGTTTTCAATGAAGCTTCGTAATGCGTGCATTTTAAAGTTTGTCAGTTTAACACTTAATTGCAGGTTTGTAAAACACTATTCATCAATCATGAAGCTACTGTAAATGCTGCACTGTCAATGTTTGGCTATCTATTGAACATATTGTGTATTTATATCTCTGGTGTATTCTAGTTTATTGTAGTGGGTATACTGTGATGATGTGCCGTTAAATAGCACTGGGAACAGGCTAACAGCAAGAATATGTTTTTCTTGCATTTTTTAGATGGAACGGAACAGGAATTGTGGGGAGAGAGAAGGGGACTGGAAATGATGAAACAAAAAAGTGTGACTGGTTGATTTTAGCAAGCCGTCTTAAAGCTGAAGTAGGCTAGATTGGAGCAAATATGATTAAAAAAAGTTATTTGTCGGTCGCTATATCCTGACAGTAGTACATGAAACAGGTAACCTGAAAAAAACCTTGTTCCTCTGTGTGTTCCGGTGTACTCCGGTGTCCTCCGGTGCTCTTGACAGCATCTGCAAGATTTCACAGACCGGTGGAAAACAAGCAGTAAGAGCTGATCTGAGGTCTGCTGTCCAGCAAACTCTGATCAAACGGTCAAACTAGGCAGCGCTGATCAAATATGAATCAATATTCTGTTACTGTAATGCCTATTGCTTTCCTCAAATGTTCTCAGAATCATCTTGTAGTGCACGGTTTAGCTGTAAAATGAGAAAGTTTGTGACGCCGCCGTTATGGTGAAATCTGTTGAAGGAACGCCAAGTTCCGGTCACATGACCGGAGCACAGCCAATAGGAACGCTCTCTCAATGAAATGACCTGTGATTGGTCAAAGTCTCCCGTCACAGGCTAGATTTTCTAAAGCCTGAAAGCAGAGCCATGAGGAGGAACAGAAGTCTAGTTATCTCTCAGAACACTTGAATTACAATATGCTGAAAGGTTATTATGGAATTTTTGCTCAATATATGCTATTAGACACCACCGGGTATCCTACTGCAGGTCTATCAACGAGCCTGCAAGGCTAATCTCTGGTTTACTGTTGGGTTTTGCGGTTTGTGGGAGTTCGGTTTCTATGGTAATTCTCGCAATATTCCATCACTCATTGGGCAAATTAGTCAGGGTATAAAAATGGACCGCGTGGTGGCTGTTTATTAATTTTTGTGTAAACAACATCTCTGTTGCACACATTACATTTCCTCTTGATTTTTTTTATTTCTGTGAACCCCCAACCTTAAAGTTCAAACTGCGCCTATGTTTCACCCTCAAGGGGTTCCTGGAGGCCACCCAAGGAGATTTGCTTGGATCACTTTTGGGCAGTCGCTCAACAGGCAGTGGGAACCTATTATATACTGTAACATTGCACTGTGTAGGCAGTAATATACAGTATTTAGTTTAATGATCAAACTCTACTTGACCCTCAGTGTGTGTTAGTGTAAGATTAGATTTATTTTTATAAAGACATATTTTATACAGTGTACATTTTGTATTCTGCTCTTTAATTTAGAGCATGGAACTATATGGTTTGGCGCACCTTGCGTGCCTGTGGGAGGAGTGATGGTTTAGATTGGCGGAGGGATATGAAGTGATGGGCCACCTTGTGTTTTGTCCTAGGCTGAGTTGGGTGATTAAAATGTGGATCCTGTTGACCAGACCAAGCTCTCCCCGTGCTCTTATTCTACCCACAGCCCTACAGGAGTTTAATTAAGTTATAAGTAAGGTTATAGTTAAGGTAGTGAAAAGCCTGCCTTACACTGGTGGCAGCGGGTTTGTGGACTGCTTTCAGCAGAGTTTTGAGTTGTGCCGGGGACTAACGAGCGGACGGCCTGTAGACGACAGCGCCATTTTTTTCCCCCTCTCCCTCCTCACCGTGGACTGCTCCTGCTTCAAGCTAACGCTAATGTAGTGACTCGGTCAGTGTGCTGGTGGAATAAAACAAACTTTTTTTTTTGGACATTAAATCATCAAGATAACAACAAAGGAAGATATAAGTGAGTTACAGAGACTGGCAACGTGGACATAACTTTTTCTGCTCTCCTCGTGGATTTTCACGCTGCTTCATGTGGAGTGCTGCTTGTGAACTTCTCCGCGTGGGACGGTCGCATGGTAAAGTTGTTGACGTGTTACTCTGGATGCTACAACGTCAAAGTGGACTGGCCTAGCTCACCAAAGCTAAGACTGTTAAGCTACATGTGCCTATTCTGAACTTTCACTACACTTTGAAGAGCCGTGGCCCTGTCAGTTTAAACAGTGATCGCTGTAATTAACCATGACCAGTCAAAGTGACGTTTGGAACCAACTGCCCTTCCCTCCCGGCTCTAGCCATGTTATGCCACAGTACTGTAAGGGGGATTTTCCTCATGCTTTTATGGGAGATGGAAATGAGGATTTTTCAAAATGGTGCAGACGTTTTGAAGTGACTGTAGAGGCTACTCCTAATTATGATGATGAAGACAGTTTGGCTAAGCTGCTACCTACACGCCTTGGTGGTGCTGCTTTTAGCTACTGGGATAGCCTACCTGATGCAACAAAATCTGACTACACTGCAGTTAAAGAAAAACTGAAAGCTGTTTTTGGACAGACTGCTTATCTGTCTACATTTCAAAGTTACGTCAATGCACGCACTCGCCTGCCTGGTGAGGCTCTTCCAGTATTTGCTGCTGAAATTTGCAGACTAGTGGAGGAAGCTTTTCCCACATATGGACAACATGCTAAAGATGGAGAAAAATTCAGACGCTTCATCTCTGGAATTGAGCCATATCTTCAGCTGCGTTGTCATGAGCATGGTGTGAAGACACTGGAAACTGCTCTTCAGTTTGCACTACAGATTGAGACTGCCCATCATGCTAGCAGGGTGTTTTCATCTACCAACACTCTGCCATGTTTTTCTCAGGCATCTGGCGCATCTCCTGCCCCTCCCTTAACATCCACTCACCTTTCTGCATCTTCCACTTCTCTCGGTGTCCACTCTGCCACCTCAGATGATCTTCGAAAAATGCAGAAGACACTGGATACACTTTCAGAAAAAGTTGAGCAGCTACAGCTAGAGGTGCAACGCCAGCGACATGATACACGACGCGGCTCATCAGACTACAGATCTCATCAGCGGAGCCCCACTCCTGATGGTGGACGAGGCCGCAGCCATTACTATTCCTCAGACAGAAACACCTACAGAGACTCTTCCTATGACCGATACTCAGCTCGTGATCGCTCCTACAGACCTTCAAGGTATGAAAGAGACAAGTATGACAGACGGGATTCCCACAATCGTTCTGGATCATCTGAGCGCCATGCACGTGGCTACAGCCCATCAACCAGGGACTACACCGAGCGTGGCCGCTCTCCTGAACGCCGTGAGGACAGACATCCCTCTCATCGCTCTCATCACTCTCCTAGTCCTGGACATGTACGCTTCCATTCTCCTTCTCACACCAACCAGGTAAACTACAAGTAGTTGACAATGGGGGCCAATTGCCAGCTATTGACGTTACCCAGGCCCATGAAGACAGTAATGCCACGCCTACTGACTTTACCAGAGACAGTTTATCTGGGATTGATGTGTCGAAAAGATATGTGTCAGTTGTGATTGAGGACACTGTTGTGCATGCTTTTGTTGACACTGGAGCTGACATTTCAGTCATCAGTGAAGATTTTAGGATGTCTACACCTTCTCTCCACAAAAAGCCCATTATGAAACAGTTTGTTCCTCTCACTAGTGTCACAGGTGACCCTTTGGACTCAGTTGGCTCAATCTCAGTCAATTTAAGTATTGCTCACAAGCCAATGATACATGCCCTTCAAGTTGTCAGAAACTGTACTAAACCACTGATTTTAGGCTGGGATTTTCTGGTTGCTAACGGCATTATTGTAAATACTCGCAACATGGCTCTCATTGTAGATGACAAAGTAGTGCCACTGGTTAGCCCACACCAGTATGTCCCTAAACTGACTAATGTTACAGTATCTTCTACAGTTACAGTTCCAGCCATGTCAGAGATGGTCATCACTGCTAAACTAGATGTACCACTTAAAGGCCTAGTACCTCATGACTATGCAGGTGTGTTTGAGCCACACTACACTGATCATTCATCTGCTGGTTTTGCATGGACTGTGGCAAAAGCTGAACAAGGTTCCATCTATGTGAAAGTAGCTAATCCTTCTAGTGAGAAAGTCATGTTACATTGCGACACTCAGATAGGAACTTTTCACGCCACATCTGGCAGCAACAACGATGAATACAATGTGATGGAAAGTTCTGTCTGTAATATCAACATTCAGATGCCTTTGATCTCCAAGCCATCTGTACTGCCTGATATGTCAAACCCCGACCTTACAAGTGCACAACATAAGACACTGACAGACACTTTGACCTCATTCTCTGATGTGTTCAGTCAACACTCACATGACTTTGGAAGAACAGACCTGGTCACGCACAAAATCGTAACCAGCTCTGACACTCCCATCTCACAAAGAGCCTATCGTACCTCTCCTTCCATGAAAGCAGAAATCCAACGTCAGGTGGAGGAGCTTAAAGCTCAGGATGTCATTGAGGACAGTACGAGCCCTTGGGCCAGCCCAGTAGTCATGGTGAAAAAGAAAGATGGCACGTACAGATTTTGTGTCGATTTCAGAAAACTGAACTCAGTTACCATCACTGATGCACATCCTCTCCCGAGAGTTGATGATAGTTTGGATGCACTGTCTGGCTCTCAGTTTTTCTCCACCATGGACATGTCAAGTGGATACTGGCAAGTTGAAATGCATCCTGCAGACAGACCTAAAACAGCATTTACAACAAGTGATGGTCTCTACCAATTTAAAGTGATGCCCATGGGTCTGAAAAACTCACCACCAACTTTTCAGAGACTAATGGAGCTTGTCTTGAGAGGTCTCCATTGGACGACATGTGTCATTTACCTTGATGACATCATTTGTATGGGACGAAACTTTGATGATCATCTTCAAAACCTGACTGAGATTCTCACACGATTCAGACAAGCGGGTTTAAAACTAAATCCAAAGAAATGTGACTTTTGCAAATCTGCTGTTAAATACATGGGACACATTGTTTCACGTGATGGACTGGCACTGGACCCAGTCAACAGCCACCGTATAAGTGAGTGGCCTGTTCCAAGATCCCCCACTGAGGTAAGAGCATTTCTGGGATTGTGCTCTTATTACAGACGTTTTGTGCACAAGTATGCATTCATTGCTCTTCCTCTTCATAGACTCACACAAAAACATGTGCCCTTTGAATGGACAGAGGAATGTTCAGCTGCATTTCAGACATTAAAAGATGCACTCATCTCCCCTCCAATAATGGCTTTTCCAAACTTTCATCAGCCATTTATTCTCAGTGCAGATGCATCTAACTATGCAGTTGGCTCAGTGCTCTCTCAGGTTCAAAATGGACAAGAACGGGTTATAGCATATGCAAGTCATGTTCTGACCCGCACGGAAAAGAAATGGTCCACATATGACAAAGAACTCTGGGCCATTGTCTGGTCTGTCAGACACTTCAGACACTACTTGAGTTGTAATCCATTTACAATCATCACTGATCATCGTCCACTCCTCAGTCTACGGAAACTGGATGTCACACTCGACCCCACAGGACGACGAGGTCGCTGGGCTTTGGAGTTGGATCCTTATCAATGGACAATAATACACAAAGAAGGAAAGAAACACACAAACGCTGATGCAATGTCACGGATTCCCCTCTCACAACAGGACCCAGTGGTTCCGGAGGAAACAACGCCTCCCTCCCAGGATAACCACTCCTCTCCTGTCAAAATGAAAACGTCACCTCCAGTTCCACAGTTGCACAATTTGCCTGTGCAACCTCCTGCTGCCTCTACCACAACAGCTCAGGTGTGCTCTTCAGTAAAAGTCACTGCTGTTGTTCAAACAAATGAGGGTATTGAAATGTTGCAACACACACTTTCTACTCAAGGAAATGACATTTTATCTAAACAACTTTCTGACCCCATTCTCTCTGAAGTGTACACATGGGTACAGAAAAACAAACGACCATACCTCAGACATGTAAAAGGGAAAATTCTGAGAAAACTCTGGTGGCAGTTCCCTAAACTTGTGCTGTGTAATGACTTACTCTGTCGAGAGGCTCACATTGCACCAGGACAGCCAGTGGTGAACCAAGTGCTGATTCCCACCTCACTAATCACAGAGACAATGAACATTCTCCATGGTAATCCCAGTTCTGGTCATTACAGTGCTGAGCGCACATTCAAGAAAGCCCTAACTATGTGCTATTGGCCAACCATGAGGTCTGATATTGATAACTTTTGTGATACGTGTCATACATGTGAAGCTTACAGAAAACCTGTACCACAACACAGAGCTCCTCTGCAATCCATACAAGCAGAAAAACCTTTCCAGTTTGTGTGCACAGATATTACTGAGCTCCCACTCACATCACATGGACATAAGTATGTGCTTGTAGTACAAGATCATTTTACAAAGTATGTTAATGCTTTTCCTATGTCAGATCAGAAAGCTGCTACTGTAGCACAGCTACTTTGTGAGAGATACATTCCTGAACATGGAGTTCCAGAAGAACTATTTTCAGATCAGGGACGACAATATGAATCTGAAATCATTCAAACAATATGTCAGAGACTGAACATCAAAAATAAAAGAACCTCACCATATCACCCCCGTGGAAATGGGATGGTTGAGAGATTTAACCGAACTCTGAAACAACAGTTGGCTAAACTCATTCATCAGCATGGAGGTGAATGGGACCATTATTTGCCAGCAGTTGTTCTCTCCTTTAACTCAACTCCACATTCTAGCACTGGATACTCGCCTTATTTCCTTGCTCATGGCAGAGATCCCCGTGTTCCGGCTAATGTGGCTCTTTCGACGCCAGTGGAATCACAGACTCCACAGAACTACGGTTCAGAACTGGTGAAACGGCTTGACACCGTTTTTCAAGCTGTTCGCTCTCATCGTGAGGACCAGAGACTCAAGCGTGAGTACTACTTCAACAAGCATGTCAAGTTTAAACCTTATAAATGTGGAGATCTGGTCTGGATGGACGATCCCACTACACAAAGAAAGAAACTTGACCCTAACTGGACTGGACCATACAAAGTTGTCTCGTCAAATAACGAGGGACTTGTATACAAACTCTTGGATTTGAAACGTCCACAAGCTGGATCAAAAGTAATTCACTATGATCGATTGAAGCCTTATCGATCCACTTGGGATACATCTTCAGCACCAGTGAATCTACCTGTGCCTCAGCTACCTATGGACACTCTCCCGAGGTATACGTCATTGTCTGGTTCGCTCCCCATATACCCTGGACCATCTGACACTGGTCAGGCTTCTGCTCCTGCCTGCCTCTCTGTTCCCCTGCTGCGGAGACCTTCAGGACGGGTGTCACGAGTCCACCCGCAACAGATCCAAAGGACTAACACCGCTCCAGCAGTGCCTGTTGGGACACGGACCGGTGACCCATCAACGACACGTTCTGGACGGGTTGTTCGGAGACCCCAGCGGCTCTTGCTGTGAGCAATCTCTCTCCCACTCAAATGACAGATATGGACTGATTGTGAACATTTATTGGGACACTAGACATTTATTTCCTGATTATTGAGGGTTTGCATGCAACATTTTCAGATAGTCAGTGTTTGACAAAAACAAAAGAAAGCAAATAAAGGTACTAAAAGAAAAAGGAAAAAGAAAACCTGAAACAAATGTGAAAAAAAAAAGAAAGTTACTTTCCTGTATGTTATTGAAGTTTGTAAGTTATTTCCATTCATCTGGTTATGTGATGTGTTATTGTTTCCATATTCACTCAGCAGTTACAAGGTACTGATTGTCTCCTCTTTGTTTCAGTTTTAAGACTAGATTTATTTTTCTTAAACTCTGAAATGAGGACATTTCATCTGAAGAGGGGGAAGAATGTAAGATTAGATTTATTTTTATAAAGACATATTTTATACAGTGTACATTTTGTATTCTGCTCTTTAATTTAGAGCATGGAACTATATGGTTTGGCGCACCTTGCGTGCCTGTGGGAGGAGTGATGGTTTAGATTGGCGGAGGGATATGAAGTGATGGGCCACCTTGTGTTTTGTCCTAGGCTGAGTTGGGTGATTAAAATGTGGATCCTGTTGACCAGACCAAGCTCTCCCCGTGCTCTTATTCTACCCACAGCCCTACAGGAGTTTAATTAAGTTATAAGTAAGGTTATAGTTAAGGTAGTGAAAAGCCTGCCTTACATTAGTATTAATGGCTCATTTAAAGATCATTGCAGACCTTATGCTTCGCACGACACTGCACAAACAACTGGGATTGACTTTAAGTTAAATGGTATCACCCTGAATGCCTGACTTCATTTCCCACACTGGTAATCCTCCAGGAAATTCTCTAACTGCAAGTGTGTGTGTATATATTTGGCCTGACTGGAACCTTTCTCGGTTCAGGCTACAGAAACACCAGTATTTGTGTGGAGTTAAGTGTGCATGGGTACACTAAGAGAAGCATGACTTCATGCCCTTCATTACGGTTATTAATGCTTCATTAATGAAGCACAGTGTCTGTGTGTCTGCACCAGCATGAATGAATTGTCAGAGACTCATTTCTGTTTATGCTTATTATTCATATGGATTATTTGTTGTAAATACAGATGTTCTTTCTTCATTTGTGAAGAACCCATAAAATGGCAAATGTCAACAAATAAAGAAAGAACATCATGTTTATGTCTCCTAGATATTTTAAGCATGAAACGTAGAATGGAGCTAGTGTTATGTTTAGTCCAGCTGTCACTCAGCGTGATCGACCTGTCACTCACCAAACAAACTTCACTTACTGTAACTACTCATCCTTGCCCATGTATTGTCATCTCCCTCACTTACCTACTCTACCTGTCGTTCTCCTTACTTACCTAGCCCACTCAATACTATCTTTGCCACTTTTCCACCTATGTCATACAGCTTCATCTACCTGTCACTGCATGTGCACGACTCATTAGTTACTAGGGCTGGGAAGATTCACCTATCTCCTGATTCAATACTATCACGATTCGATATGTATGTGATTTTTAAGTATTGCGAATTTTAAGTATTGCGATTTATGTTAACTTTTGTACCACTAGACCATGGGAAAAAGTGAAATCATACACTTCTAGGGACTTTTACTTTGGAAAATCTAAAGTAATCCAGTAAAAAGAGATGTCCTGAAGTCAAATATATCAGTCATTGTCAGGAAGTATTTATTACATTTTTTCCAGCAACCCAAAATTATAAAGAATAAAGACATTTCCCTCACAAATTAGTGGTATTTTCTTTTTAATTTACAAGGTACATGCAATGTTTTATATTTCTGGTGAATATAATACAATCAATCTTATTTCCATATATGTGTTTTGTATACAGTTCCCTTTGTTAACACCTTATTTTGAAAACCGGACGTAGTCACACGTGTATACTTCCTCTAACTTCTCCAAGGTGGTCTCTAGCTCTCCCGTCAGCTCCGTTCTCTTTATGCATCCATGGTCAGCTCCATCGGGGCCGTTTGAATGCATTTAACATAAATGTCAGTATATGGGTGCTCTACAGTTGTATCGTCGGCCCGTTTGACCACGGAGATGAGAGCGACGGCCGGCACGACCGCACGTTACCGCAATACGATAACGTTTCCTGTCCATGACAGAGTTAGCATGCAGCTTTAGCCGTGATGTCTAGCTCTGCTTTTCCTGCAATGTGTGAAACCCAAAGTGTTTCCATACTTTACTGGATGTGTAGTGTTTACCACTTTGGATTTAACATGTGAGGGTGCAGGTCGTATCCGCTGTTTTCCGCTTTTTCGTTACAGCACACTGCGGCCGACTGTGGTTTGATTTGGTTGACGGATACAGAACGGATATGGCGTCACGGTACTCTGACTACAGTACAACAATAAAATCGGTAACTTCCTTCTGGTAATCAACAAATCTATTTCAAAATCAGCGAATGGATTTTTTCCCCCCACCCCTTTCAGTTACAGTATAATAACTAAACTAAGCTCCTGCAAACTGCAAACCCGCCGGTATGTAATATATTCAAACTAACCGGTATAAGCATGGTTACTGGTTGAAATGACCACTACTGAACAAAAACCTTTTTATGCAAGATGGAAAACATAAATCATCATTGTAATTTCTTCGTAATTGTAACCAGCACTTGACTGACAAGAAGATAACAGGATTCGCCAAGGGTGTTGAGTGCCCAACATTTTTCTCCAGATTACTGGAGTTTCTAAAGCCCTCTGGCTTTGCACATGTTGGTAGCCCCACCTCAGGTTACGTCTACCTGAAAGTGCCTTGGATTCCAGAGTAACTCAACAACCCCTGAGAAGCTTGTTTTTGCTGACCTCCGGTGGTTTAACCTCTCACCTTGCTGTGGTGAAATACAGGAGCAGCAAAACACTGCTTCTCAGCCTGGTGCTAAATAACTCTTTATCCAGCTTATTCTCGGGGAGCGTTACTGTAGAAATGATTATGGGCCTAACTTCCATTGAGGTAGCAGAAGTAGCAGTAAACTAGTTAGTCCCATAGGATAATCATAGTGGCTAACCGCCAACGGCGCTTCTTTTGAAGAGTAATTCGCCTTCAATTTAGTAAATCCTGCTTTATTTTTTAACAGATATTTAACTAACGTTAAATTTGTGTTTTCTAAAATGTCCTTGCAGAGCTCTGGTACTTGTTGTGCTGTTCGCGGCTGTACTAACAACCAGACAAAGCTAAATTTGTGGCTTCAACAACAGTGTGTTGAACATCCAGAAGACTGTGGCTGAGAAACCTAAACTTGAAGAGACCACCCTAAACCCCGTATGTGTGCTCATTTCAGCAGTGCCAGGAGAACATCAGGTATGATTTCATGTGTAGGGAGGACAAAGCATTGTAGCGTCGGTTTAATGACAGCCAGTTACTTTCACTATTTTCTGTACAGTTTAAAATGTAAGGCAGTTTATGACACGGAGTGCAGGGCAGCGTTAGACTAAAGATAGTTTAAGTACGGTTATCTGTGTGTAGAAAATAAAACAAAACCTTGTTACTGTGGAAGTACTTCGACCAAAATTTGAATGTTTGGATTTCAATATATAAGGAAAACACACACCTAGAAAAAATCTAAATAATAATAATAGTAATAGACCCGCTCTTTAAATAGCAGGAACCTCCATTGCACCTTCATTATGCTAGACCTGCTCTATTCTGCTGCTGGCTTTGGCGGGGTGGTGGTTGAAGCAGCTCTGTACCATCTGCACCATCCCACGGAGGTGTGGAGGGCGCTCTTCCTGAGGGCTTGGTTTTAATAGGGTAACTTTATTAACTTCCACTGTCATTTAGAAATATGTGGAAATAAACAGCAAAACTCCATCGTTCCACAGAGTGGAGCTGCAACACAAAGCAAAGCAGAAAGATCTATTTAAATGTGTTCATCTACAGTTATGTTGTCATAAACTGAACTATTCTGCAGAGGCATTTTGGGTTCAGAATATATGAATGAATAAAAAAAAGACAAATAAGATCCAGGTCCAGGTGGTGAACCTCTGTGGATCATCAGGACACGGCTGATCCTCTCAACACATCCACTTTTCTGATCACTCAGACTCTGACAGAGATCACTGCTTCCATCTGATGAGAGAAGAAGAGAACAGAAGTCATGAATCAGTGTTTACAGAGACTCCCTTCATCAGCTGTCAGTCAGTGATGCAGCACACAGTTCATTTATAAAACTATCATTGGCAGAACCAACCTCCATATCTCCGCTCACTACTCAATATCTCCAACAGTAACCGCAATTTATGCTTTAGCAAATTCATTAGTATGGTCGTTCCTAAAGTCTGCACCTCCTTTGGTCGTCACTCATTCCAGTTTGCTGCTCCTAGTGACTGGAACGAGTTACAAAAGACACTAAAACTCCACACCTTCATCCCGTTACCCTCCTTTAATAACTCATTACAAGGTACACAGCACATATATACATTATATATACATATATCTATTGTTGTATATACTGTATATATTGTGATGTTTTAATTTTGTCTAATGTTTTATTGCACTTATCGTATTTATGTTCGATGATCTAATATCTTGTATCACCTTGCCTTCTGTCGCTGCCTCTTGAACCAGGTCGTCATTGTAAATGAGAATTGGTTCTAAATTGACTTATCTGGTTAAATAAAGGTAAAATAAAAATATAAATAAATCATCCAGTATAAAGAGCAGCAGGGACTTCAGTCTGTGTAGCGTAGCCGGCTTCCTTTCAGCTCTCATGTTAACGTATTGGAGTGAACACACTGAGCTCAGCACTCACAGACCTGCAGAGACTTTGGGCATCAAGTCTGTAGATTTCACTGAAGTACACAGTGGAAATAAACTGCTGAGAGTCCTGAACGCATCAATACTGCAGAATCAGAGAGACATTCACTGCTCACTTTAATGATGGATTTACTGCTGTTAGGGTTCAAAGGTGTTAGAAAACAGGGTCTCAGTGACATTTGAATTACAAATGATTACTGGACTTCAGCAGAGGTTCTGGTCTGTATAAAGACCACGTCATGGTTACTAAATGTAACGATGGTTCTATGAAATAAGAGCCAGTGATTTGAGTCTTCAGTCAGACTGATCTCAGAGCTGTGACAAAGATGAACTGATCATTGAGAGAACAAACACTTTCTGATCAGATCTGATGGTACGGCAGTTTGATGGATGAGGACCACTGTCTCTATACATGTTGTGATGCTGTCAGCTGTAATCCAGCTTTATTTCCTGGAGACATGAACACAACAACAACATCTTCTTCACATCAACTCTAACACATGATCACAACAAGCTTCTGGCTGATCTGATTGGCTGACTGTTCTCCTCTCACAGCTTAACTGAGGAAACACATCACAACAATACTGCTGAAACCAGCATGGGCCGACTCCGACCCTCTACTGACCTCAAAGTCTCCATTCTACAGTTTGGACTCTCCACAAGATAAGACAGCAGCTTCACATCTGAATCCTGCAGCTCGTTGTCATCCAGATCCAGCTCTCTCAGATGGGAGGGGTTGGACTTCAGAGCTGAGGCCAGAGAAGCACAGCTGATCTCTGACAACCTGCAGAACCTCAATCTGAATAAAGAATAAATGATGAAGATAAAAATCACTTTATAATCCAATCAGATGTGTTCAGGTTTTAAATGTGTAGATCAACAGTACTATGTCCTAATCAATGAGCTTTTCCCTAAAATGAGTAGAGTGACTTTGTCATTGTGTTATTGTGGATCATCATGATGTCAGCCTTCTACAGACATCATCCAAATGTCACCACAAATCGAGCGTAGTGTTAGTTCAGGCAGGCCATAATGTCAAGCTCTGCTCATACAACGGCTATCAAGTGATAACAGCTGATCTTAAGCCAGCCCAATCAGCTGATGCATCAGCTGTCGGATCAGCTGATTCCTCTCTATGCATTTATTGATAAATTTCATACAGGGCGCCTTATTTAAGCTGCTTCAGCCGGCCTACCGTTGCTGGTTGAAAACCAAATCACGGCTCCAGTCGGGTCTTCTCATTAAGAGCTTTTTGAAATGTTTTTGGAAAACGTCCATGGCAAAACTCCACCAGCAGATCTTCTCAAATCCTGCGCTCCCAGGAAAGCCGCTGAGAAAAGGAAAGAAAGTGCCCGAAACTCCGCTGCAGTCCCATCTACGGCCGCTGAGCCGCCATCCAAAAGAGCACGAGATCCTGCGGTCCAAGCCCCGGTCCGAGCCCGGTTCGAACCCCAGTCCAAGCCCAGCAGTCCGAGCTCCAGCAGCCCGAGCTACGGCAGCATTAACAGCTCTTGTCTCCACACTCAAGGCTTTGGGGCCGATGGTCATCAACCGCTTATGAGCGTTATCTCCGGCCGGAGGCTCAAGACATCCTTGAAGCTCAAAAGCTATGAGTGCTCTGTAACTTGCTGGCTATATATAGTAAATGTTACGGCATATCTGCTTGATTCTCTCATTTAACTTTCTAGCCATATGCCTCAGCCTGCAACCTGTGAAGAATCAAAAGGCTTCACTGTATATCGTTTTAGTCTAATTAGCTTTCTATTAAGTCGTACCGCTGGCCCCTCCTGCTGGCTCTTCCATGTAGGCGCATGGAAGGCCAGGGAGGTTTTCTTGGTGTGGTCATTTTTTGGGGCTCCCTGCTTTTAGCTTTCCATGTATGCACATGGAAGGGCAAGGAGGTGTGCTCTCCTTGCCTTATGCTTTCCACGTATGCACATGGAGGGGCACAACCTGTGTAGATGCAGATGGCATCACTGTATGTCGTTTGAATCTGCACGGGTTTCTCTGGGTGCTCAGCTAGCTCCTCCTGTGGCTCTTCCATGTAAGCGCATGGAAGGCCAGGGAGGATTGCCTGGTATGGTTGTTTTGGGGGTCTTTGCTGCTGCTCTCCCTGCCTTTGGCTTTCCATGTCTGCACATGGAAGGGCAAGGAGGTGTGCTCTCCTTGCCTCATGCTAACACGTAGGCTCGTGGATCCACGCATGCGCGTGGATGGGCAGGGAGGTCCCAGAACAGAGCCATACCGCCAAATATAATGTATATACTGCAAATGGAATAAGTGTCTTTGACTAAAGTGGTCCTGACTGAACATTCATACACCTATTCATGTCAAAACACCTCAATAACATGCTGCTGATCTCTCTCTCTGTCTGTCTGTCTGTGTGTGTGTTTGTGTGTGTGTGAGTGTGTGTGTGTGTGTGTGTGTGTGTGTGTGTGTGTGTGTGGAATAATCAATATCAATGATCAGACATTATTTGTGGAATACGTTGAAATTAGCAGAAACCAGAGAAATATTTCTACTTCATGAAGTAAACTTGATCAATGTAAAACCAATATTAGTTTAGAGGATCTTCTGTATCCAGATGTGACCATTTACCAAAAAATTATAAACATTTATTTACTTTAACAACTAACAGTGGACATTTTCTACAGTTTCTTTAAAGGGACTGTTTGTAACTTCTTACATGTATAAATCACCCGGGTCGGTGTCCCAAGCGCGCTCGCGTGTGGCTACGCTGTTCAGACTCAGACTCCAACACAAACTACACGGAAGCACCAAAACCTCAAAGTTGTCTCTAGTGAAGCCCGTCTGTTAAACAGTGTTGGCCGCGGTCGGAGGATGCGGGGGAGACCGTAGCTTTGTTCTCCAGGGTCGGAGTCTCTGCTGTACTCTGGTCCTCTGCCTGCTTGCCTTCACTCAGCCTGCTCCATCTCACGTGCATGCGTGCACACTCCACACTGCAGAAGACTTCGTAGCTCTGAGAATATCTAGTGAATGTATAGTGGACGTTTGTGCAGAAATAACTGCTCCAGCTCCTCCAGACCAACAGAGGTTTCCTGTGTCTTGTGAAGTGACGGAGCTCCGCAGAGAGAAACGTTATCGTCTCCGACCGGGTGCTGGTGTCTCCCTCCCACTACGGTCGGGAGGCTGAAGCAGGAAAAGCCAACACTAGGATCAGCATTGATTCATGGAGAGACCTTCGTCTGGTCAGCTAACATTACTGCCAAGCAGCTGAAATATAGAGTGATATTGTGGTTTTAGCTGACGTGTGTCGCCTCACTGTTTTGAACGATGCTCGTTCATGTCTATGTAGAGCGAGCGCGAGCGCGAGCAACAGGACGCTGACTTTCATTGACTTAACAGCCACGGGTGTCGCTGTTAACAAGCAATTTCTGATTCTTACAAACAGTTTCTTTAAGAAACACAAGTCTTTTGTGACTGCAGACTAAATTTAGTTCAAGAAACATGAAAATATGAACAAAAGGACATTAACAACTTTATGAATGTAAGTTATGTTTGTACATAAATCAGGTTCAATTGTTAATTAAACCTATAAGATCTATAATAGTAACAGAGTCAGTGAACTGACCCCAGAGTCCCCAGTCTACATTGTGGACTCTCCAGAAAATCACACAGAAGCTTCACTCCTGAATCCAGCAGGTCGTTGTAGCTCAGATCCAGGTGTCTCAGATGGGAGGGGTTGGACTTCAGAGCTGAGACCAGAGAAGCACAGCTGATATCTGACAACCTGCAGACACTCAATCTGAATAAAGAATAAATGATGTAAGTTTAGAAGACAACGTTCCTGCTTGAAATCATTCAATGTTTAATAATGTGTTCAGAGCTGAAGAAGGTTTAGAACGTAGAAGTTTAGAAAATGTAAACTCCAAACACCTGAAGCCAACAGGATGCAGGTTAAAAACTGTAAAATACAAAAAGTGAAACAGAGCTCTCATTAATATGAATGACAACATGCTGCTACTTCAATAAAGACGTAGTGACTTCACCTCTTAAACTCTGACAGCTCCACCAGTGGATCCATCTATACTAACTCATGTTGTGCAGCCAAACACAAATAAAAACCCACAGAAACTGATTCAAGATTCAACTCAAGATCTCAAAGTTTCCAAATGTTTCAAATATATCAGGATGGATTTTGGGGGAAAGGGAAGGAAATCAGGCAACAAAAAAATCAGCAAAAAGTACACTTGCTACTTACACAACGTGGACGCTGGGCATGAAAATGAGAACTGCGTTGGTCTGAAACTGTGCTGTGCGCCGCTTTGCACTCGGTGTAAGATAGGGCCCTCAGTGTGGATCAGTATAATATCAGCCTTATGTCTGCAGTTTAGTGTCACCACAGCTTTCACATCATATTAATCTCTGTACAGAAGTAAAAAATGGTGTCTGACCCCAGATCCTCCAGTTTACAGAGTGGACTTTCCAGAAAACCACAAAGTAGCTTCACTCCTGAATCCTGCAGCTCATTGTCATCCAGATCCAGCTCTCTCAGATGGGAGGGGTTGGACTTCAGAGCTGAGGCCAGAGAAGCACAGCTGATCTCTGACAAACTGCAGCTCCACAATCTGAATAAAGAATAAATGATGAAGATAAAAATCACTTTATAATCCAATCAGATGTGTTCAGGTTTTAAATGTGTAGCTCAACAGTACTATGTCCTAATCAATGAGCTTTTCCCTAAAATGAGTAGAGTGACTTTGTCATTGTGTTATTGTGGATCATCATAATGTCAGCCTTCTACAGACATCATCCAAATGTCACCACAACATTCATACAACTATTCATGTCAACACACATCAATAACATGCTGCTGATCTCTGTCAAGTCTGGAATTAGAGGATCAATATCAAATCAGACTTGTTGGACCTCATTATTTCATTTATTACATGGCCTTCTTCTTACTGTATCTGGGAGCTTAGTAGATTTATGTAATTTACAGGAAAGGTCCACATTTGTTCAAGTTTGTCTTAAAACAACAGCCACATGTCATATGTACATTAAAAGAGTTATTGGTGGCAGTAATCATTCCTCCTGTGAAGTGGTCCCTTCATAACAACTACACTGTAAGAAATGACTTCATCAGTTCAACTGAAACTAATATGAAGATTCAGAAATCTGAGTCTGACAAATCAAGTGGGTGTTTACGAGGGCTGGGACGATTCAACTATCTCCTGATACGATACTATCACGATTCGATATGTATTGTGATTTTCAATTATTGCTATTCTACAGGTATTGTGATTCGATTTTGCGATATGTGGTGATTTTTGATATTTTTTTTAACACTAGACCATGGGGAAAAAGTTGAATCATACACTTCTAGGGCCTTTTACTTTGGAAAATATCTAAAGTAATCCAGTAAAAATGTTTGATTTTCAGTATGTATGTAGTCAGAGATGTCCTTAAGTCAAATATACCAGTCATTGTCAGGAAGTATTTATTACATTTCCCTCACAAATTAGTGGTATTTTCTTTCTAATTTATAAGGGATATGTAATGTTTTATACTTCTGTGAATATAATCAGTCAGTCTTATTTCCATATATGTATTTTGTACATAGACTTCCCTTTGTTAACACCTTATTTTGAAAACCAGATGTAGTCACAAGTGTATACTTCCTCTAACTTCTCCAAGGTCGTTGCTAGCTCTCCCATCAGCTCCGTTCTCTTTATACATCCATGGTCATTTAACATAAATGTCAGTATCTGGGTGCTCTACAGTTGTATCGTCGGCCCATTTGACCACGGAGATGAGAGAGACGGCCGGCTCGACCGCATGTTACCGCAATATGATGACGTTTCCTGCCCGTGACAGAGTTAGCATGCAGCTTTATCCGTGATGTCTAGCTCTGCTTTTCCTGCAATGTGTGAAACCCAAAGTGTTTCCATACTTTACTGGATGTGTAGTGTTTACCACTTTGGATTTAAAATGGGAGGGTGCAGGTCGTATCCACGCTGACCCTCCGCTGTTTTATACTTTCTCGTTTCAGCTTGCGGTGGCCGGCTTGTTTGTTTTGGTTGGAACGGATATGACGTCACGTCACTCAGACTACAACAATAAAAGCGGTAACTTCCTTCTACCTCCGCATAGACTCAAATGGAGTAAATATATAGATTCTGGCATTAAAAAATCTAATTCAAAATCGTAAAAAAAAATGGCTTTACATAGGTGAATCAATTTGTTTTCCAACCCCTAGTGTTTACCAAAGTTACAGACTGTTTAGTACCAAATTCCCTCTTTGTGTTACTATTCCTCCTGCAGCTCAACAAGGAAACTGTCAAACACAACATACTTAATGGATACATACTAAGGCTGGGCAATATATCTATATTATATCGATATCGTGATATGAGACGAGATATCATCTTCGATTTTTGATATCGTAATATCGTGATATGGCATAAGTGTTGTCTTTTCCTGGCTTTAAAGGCTAAATTACAGTGAGGTGATGTAATTTTCTGAACTTACCAGACTGTTCTAGCTGTTTTATTATTTGTCACTTACACTTTGTCATTAGATCCACATTACTGATGATTATTTATCAAATATCTCATCGTGTAAATATTTTGTGAAAGCACCAATGGTCAATCCTACATATTGTCGCAATATTGATATTGAAGTATTTGGTCAAAAATATTGTGATATTTGATTTTCTCCAAGTCACCCTGCCCTAATACATCTAACTCAGACTGCTGAAGCCTGCGATTAGTTTAAGATCAACTTTACAGGTCATTTTACACAGAATAAGACTGGATTTTGTCCTCATCTTGTAACACTCAGGTTATACGGGGATTGATTCACAGACAGAAGGAATGATGACATACATCAATAACTCTTTGAATGTACATATGAACATGTGATTATTGTATGGAGATAGAATTGAAAAAAAATATGAACCTGCAAAGAGGTGTCTGATGCAGAATATTTATTTGGTTGTTGTTGCAATCTAAATGTCTGCGGCTTCAAATAATTAGACAATGCTGACATGAAAACAGAGCACAGTTAGATCTGCTGTCAAAAAGAATGTGGGAAATAACTCAGAACCAGAGAAACCTCTAATTTGATGGTGTCGTTCATAATCATCACTTGCGTGCCTTTAAGTTGGTGCAATACGTGTTTGTTGAAGAGTGCTGCACCTTTAGACATGTTCAAATAGAGTGCTACAGGAATGAGTCCTAAAACCCAGAAATGAGTCAGCATTTAAGCACTTCCTGTTCCCTCGTCTGGATGTCAATGTTTTTTTTTAATGTGTTTTTAGTTAGATGCCTGAAATAAGGTCTGTGGTTAAAGGTCCAGTGTGTAGGATCTGGCGGTATCTAGCGGTGAGGTAGCTTCTCTACACTGGCTCCCTGTAAAATCCAGAATAGAATTTAACATCGTCCTCCTCACCTACAAAGCGCTAAACAGTCAGGCCCCATCATATCTTAAAGAGCTCATAGTACCCTATTACCCTACTAGAGCACTGCACTCCCAGAATGCAGCAGGGTTACTTGAGGTTCCTAGAGTCTCCAAAAGTAGAATGAGAGCCAGAGCCTTCAGCTATCAAGCTCCTCTACTGTGGAACCAGCTCCCAGTCTCGGTCCGGGAGGCAGACACCGTCTCCACATTTAAGAGTAGGCTTAAGAATTTCCTCTTTGATAACGCTTATAGTTAGGGCTGGCCCAAGTCTGGCTCAGGCTGCCTTGGACCAACCCCTTATTATGCTGCTAGAGGCCTAGACTGCCGGGGGACTTCCTATGACACATTGAGCTCCTTTCTCCTTCCGTATATATTCATGTCTCATTCATTATTACTAACTTGATTTCTTCCCCGGAGTCTTTGTGCTTTCACGTCTTGCAGGTATCCATGGATGGGGTTACACCTGGATCGTGGTTGCATCTGCTGCCACGTCTGCTGCCTGCTCGACACCCACTGCTACCATCATCATTATCAGCCTTTTTATTATTAGTAGTATTAGTTATATAGTTCTATTATTATTACAGCTATTAATTCTGATAGTTGTATTATCACTCTTTTACATCCACTGCTTTTGATTTTTGTTATTAGTCCTACTTGTATTAGTTCTTACAGCTGCTGTGCTATTATTGTGGTTGCTGTACATCTCTCCCCATCTCTTTTCTGTCTCTCTCTCTCTCTCTCTCTCTCTCTCTCTCTCTCTCTCTCTCTCTCTCTCTCTCTCTCTCTCTCTCTCTCTCTCTCTCTCAACACCCAACCGGTCGCGGCAGATAGCTGCCCACCCAGAGCCGGGTTCTGCTCTAGGTTTCTACACACTAAACGGGGAGTTTTTCCTGGCCACAGTGCACCCAAATTCAATGCTCTTGGTGGGATCTCTTGTTGGGTCTCTAAACTATAGAGTACGCTCTAGACCAGCTCCATATAAAAGCGTCTCGAAATAACTTCTGTTATGATTTGACGCTATATAAAAATAAATTGAATTGAATTGAATTGAGGTGAGGAGATTGCAACCAACTGAAGCCTCTCCTGTGTGCCAAGCGTGTTGGAGAGCTACGGTCGCTGACGCAAACAAGAATGTCCCTCTCTAGAGCCATCTGGAACAGAGCCAGTGCATAGAGAGTGTGTGTACAAACTACATAAGCTACAGTCAGTGAACTGACCTCAGGATCTCCAGTCTACAGTTTGGACTCTCGAGTCCAGCAGACAGCAGCTTCACTCCTGAATCCTGCATGTTGTGGTTGTTACTCAGGTCCAGATATCTCAGATGGGAGGGGTTGGACTTCAGAGCTGAGGCCACAACTTCACAGTGAGTATCTGAGAGTTCACATTCAGAAAGTCTGTCATGACACACAAATTAAAAAATATGTTATTATGAAAGAGGACAGTTTATATTTACTTCATTTGATGACTAAACAGTTTGATATATACTTCTTTGATTAACATTTGCTCCTCACATCAGTGGTTCATTTAATCTTATCTCACTGTTTGACATGAAACAATAATTCTCATCACTCTCTCTCTAACCTGCAGACTTTTAATATTTGTTTTTCTTTAATCTTTCAGATGGAGAGAGAGAGAACATGAAGTTACATTGAGGCTTCCCTAATGTCCAATCTGTAAGTGTGATCTGATCCCAGGTCTGTCTCCACAAAGTTAGCATGAGGCCTTCTTGATTAGAAAAGCATTTTCAAAACTCAGTGAATATGTAATAATAATACAGTTGAGGAAGTTGACCTCTCTTTGCTAGCTACCTGCTGCTGTCAGGTTCACGTCCATAAATGGGAAAATTCAGTGACTGCTGCTAAACAGTAGAGAAATTAAACAAATCACGTAATAATATTAGACCTGTTCATAATTAAACATTAATATAACTAGATATTTTGATGACTGCATGGCGTTTTGTCATAAACACTCTTTTCTGAGCATCAACTCAGGAGTTTTACAACGACAATCGTTATCTCGTATGACCAGTAGTTTACGGTGACCAATGCTACAGTTGGGTAGATTTTCGGTTTTGCCTGTCTGGTCCGGTGTACAAGCTTAAACCGGTTTGATTTTATGCTAACCGGCAGAACCGACATTTGTCATTATGACAGAATTAAATCAAATTAAAAAGTAGCCTACATCAACAACCTGTGCGAGATGAGACGTGGCAAAGAGATGAGCCCAAAAAACAGGAGGTAACGTGTAATGTGGTGCCGCCTCTTCTTCTTTAGTGTTTATTGGCGGTTGGCAAACCAGCTTAGAGGTGCATTACTGCCACCATGTAGACTGGAGTCGCTCCACTCTCATTCATGGGCTCTCTCCGGCTGCTGAGTCAAGTGTGACACCTAGTGGTAAAATTCGGTACACCAGTCTGGTCCGGTGTTTAGATAGATAGATAGATAGATAGATAGATAGATAGATAGATAGATAGATAGATAGTAACCTTATTGATCCCAAGGGAAATTGAAGTTGGCTTAATATCAAACCGGTTTGAAATATTTGACCCTGGCTCAACCCAAGCTAATGCTAATGTTAAAACTTTAGATTGATGCTGTTGTGCAACTGACGTTACTGAATCAGTTCACTGACTTGATATCTCCACTTGTGCTACCAAATCACTTTTACAGAATAATACATCCAGGGTCTGTGTGTGTTTTGATAGTTTGTTTATCTAACTATAAAGCTGTCTGTCTGTTTGTCCTTCGCATATCTTGACAACCGCTCATCCAATCGACTTCACACTTGGTGGGTGTATTGCTGGTAGCACAATGTCGAGTGTTAAGTTATTTGTACGGGCGGTCCTCAAGAAAGCTGCAAGCAGCAACACCACAACCAAGCATTCGGCCCGTTCTGAACAGACATGCTCTGAATGGACACTGCACTGTCTGGATTAAATTAGAAGAAGCAGAAACGAGAAATTGACTCGCACCCCCGCCTCGTCCTCCCTGCCTTGTCCTCCATGCCGCCGGGAGTAGAGTGTACTGCAGCTCCAGAAGACGTACCCCCAGTTAGAAGTTAGCTCAAATTCAGCCAGTGCAAACCCCAGCACCAGGGCTCTGATCCCAGGACCGTCCCAACTCCCCTCCGGACAAGAAAACGTTCTGTTGCTGCCGAGTTAGACCCAGCGCTCCATCAGCCAGCTGATCTTTTGTTTTTTAAAATTTGTTTTACCAGGTTCACATGTCGCCTCAATCACCCAAAAAGATAAATAAGAACAAACTGTAAAATGTAACAAGTATTAGAAATAGAATAAATGTTCATTAACTTGACAGCTAGAATCACAACCTACTGAAACATTTTTTTCACTCAACATTTGAAACAGCTCAAGAACCTCTCTGACAAATTACAACTGACATATTTATGTAATAAACACGTGGAACACTTAAAAGAATATTATATTTTAAGAATAATTTTATAGTGTGTATATTAGAAGAGCTAAACTACTAATCTACACTGATCTATAAAGTTAATCACATCTGGACTTACTGAGCTTTTCTGCAGTTCCTCACAGCTGGAATCAGTCTCTGTCGTCCCGCGTCTGTTGTGTTGTACTTCTTCAGGTCTAACTCATCCAGAACCTCCTCTGACATCTGCAGCATGTAGGCCAGAGCTGAGCAGTGGATCTTAGAGAGTTTCTTCTCTGATCTGTTCTCTGACTTGAGGAACTCTTGGATCTCCTGATGTACCGACTGGTCGTTCATCTCCGTCAGACAGTGGAAGATGTTGATAGTTCTGTCAGGAGAGATATGATCTCTGTTCATAGCCTTCAGGTTGTTGATGATTCTCTGGATGATTTCTGGACTGTTGTATGTCTGACCCAGCAGACCTCCTAAGAGTTTGTGGTTGGACTTCAGAGAGAGGCCATGAAGGAAGCGAACAAACAGGTCCAGGTGGCCATTTTTACTTTCAAGGGATTTCTCCATGGCTCTCTTCAGGAAGACATCCAGAGATGGGCTAAGATCGATTCCAAAAAAATTTTAGATATTCTGGAAAAAAGAGTTTAGCTTTGACTCTCTGTGCTTGTAATCTTCTCCAAGGAAGGCCTCCAGTACCTCTGTGTTGCTGTTTGTGTAACAGTGGAACATGTAGACTGCAGCCAGAAACTCCTGAATGCTCAGATGAACAAAGCAGTAGACTGTTTTCTGGAAGATCACACACTCTCTTTTGAAGATCTCTGTACAAACTCCTGAGTACAACGCGGCCTCTGTGACATCCAGACCACACCGCTCCAGGTCTTCTTGGTAGAAAATGATGTTTCCTTTCTCCAGCTGTTCAAACGCCAGCCTCCCCAGCTTCAGAAGAACTTCCCTGTCAGTCTCCGTCAGCTCCTGTGGACTCGTCTCATGTCCCTCACCGTACTTCTGCTTCTTCCTCTTTGTCTGAACCACCAGGAAGTGTGAGTACATGTCAGTCAGGGTCTTGGGCAGCTCTCCTCTCTGGTCTGTAGTCAACATGTGGTCCAGAACTGTAGCAGTGATCCAGCAGAAGACTGGGATTAGACACATGATGTGGAGGCTCCTGGATGTCTTGATGTGTGAGATGATTCTGCTGGACAGCTCTTCATCACTGAATCTCCTCCTGAAGTACTCCTCCTTCTGGGCGTCCGTGAAGCCTCGTACTTCTGTTACCCTGTCAACACATGCAGGAGGGATCTGATTGGCTGCTGCAGGTCGGGAAGTTATCCAGACGAGAGCTGAGGGAAGCAGATTCCCCTGGATGAGGTTTGTCAACAGCACGTTGACTGATGACTTCTGGGTGACATCAGACACAACCTCATTGTTGTGGAAATCCAGTGAAAGTCTGCTTTCATCCAAGCCGTCAAAGATGAACAGAACTTTACAGACAGCGAGCTTCTCTGCTGTGACCTTCTGTAATGTTGGATGGAAAACATGGAGCAACATGAGAAGACTGTACTGCTCATCTCTGATCAAGTTCAGCTCCCTGAACGAAAGCAGAACCACCAGACTGACATCTTGGTTTTCCCAGCCCTCTGCCCAGTCCAGAGTGAACTTCTGCACTGAGAAGGTTTTTCCAATACCAGCGACGCCGTTCGTCAGAACGACTCTGATGTGTCCCCGTTGGTCAGGTAAGGCTTTAAAGATGTTGTAGCACTTGATTGGAGTGTCATGGAGGGTCTTCATCTTGGAAGCTGTCTCAAGCTGCCTCACCTCATGTTGGGTATTAACCTCTTCACTCTGTCCCTCTGTGATGTAGAGCTCAGTGTAGATCCTGTTGAGGAGGGTTCCACTTCCTGTTTCATCACTTCCTTCAGCCACACATTCACATCTCTTCTTCAGACTGATCTTATGTTCATCTAAAACCTCCTGTAGAATACTATCTGCTGAAAGAGAGAGAAAAAAGTTTCAGACGAAATAAAGAAACTTTTTTATTTCCAATGCTAACATGAAAATATCAATATAACAACATATAAAGAAGTAAAGGTTATAAAGTCATCATCCCTTCTTGAAGTCAAAACTAACGTCAAGGTGATTTTTACATTTATTGTTTTTAGATGTTATTTTTAAAGATAAGCACCAGAAATGCAAATTTTTTCTCAGCCTCTGACTGTGTGTTGGGGTACATGTTTGATTGACAGCAGAGGAGGCGGAGCCTCAGCTGCTCGCCAGCAGCTCTTCATCTAAACAGCTCACTGTGGCTGTTCCTACCTTCCTGTAATATTTAAAACTGATCAAATAACGCAGAATATGTTCATGTCTTCTTGTGTAGACGTGTATTTACTATATATAGCACCTCTAACAAAGAACCATGAATCTGAGAAATACACTGCGTTTCCTATAGCTGCTTCAAAATAAAAGCCCCCCGCTGGTGGAGGACTATTATGTGAAGCAGAAGGAAATGTTGAGTTTTCAGCAGTAAATAAATAAACCTCCGATGTGACTACAGTTCAGCTCGGTTTGTCCTGCAGTGGTAATGCATGTATTCATGGCTTGGCACATCGCAGAACAGAAAACAGGAAAAGACAAAGTAAACAAATGTGCTGAAATCTGAAACTTACCAGCTGAGTGCAGACAGTGTTTTGTTAGCAGAGGAACTGAAGTGACAGGACCCTGTTAAACATCTAAACTAACTAATGTTGATATTAGATATTATATATTAACACTTTTTAAGATGTTTAATGTGCTGCAACTGACGAGCTAATTATCACTCTACTGTAGCCTGAAAGCTGATGTTAGCAGTGCAGCTTTCCTCAGTGGGTGTTTGTTTGGTCACTTGTTCAACGTGTCGCTCTGCAGGACCAGATGTGTGTTTATAAGTTACAGAAGGAGACTTTAGCAGGAAAGCTAATGTGGGCTGTTGTTCAAAGTCTGTGTCTCTTGTTGTGTCTCAGGCTGCTGTCTGGCTGTTAGTCAGTGTGACTGTCTGTCTGTGATAGAACAGTGATGTTGTTACTTTATACGGAGTTTAATAGTTCTCCATCTTCATCTATGCAGCTGGGAAAAAAAAGATCATTCTGATTGGTTAATGCAAAGACGGAGTGCTATCATAAAAACAAAACATAAAAATATAAATGTATTCCTTTTGGGTTCAGATTTTCTCTCAAAGGAGAACAAAGTACAAGTGATGCAGAGCAGATATGTATGATGGAGACGATCTTAAATGGTTGTCACAACAATAGTCAGTGTATTAAAACAACAAGTCCTGTTTTCAGACATGAAGACATCATCAGACAGATCTACAGTCTTACCTTGTACAGTGCTGGTCTGACTGGCTGTCTGCAGTCCAGGTCTTGTACTGGATCTGGACATCAGCTCCTCCACAGAAGCATGACTCCTCTTCTTCTCTCTGTGGAGACATTACTTTATTACTAAAATGATTTGTTGATTGTTGGTGAAAAATATCAAGACTTTCAGTCTGCAATGAAAATGTTCCTTTATTTGAACTCTCCTGCTTTAATAAACAACAATTAGCTGTTTTTCCTGTCTGACTGTCTTATTAAACATTTAGTGATCTGGCTGAAGTTTTTTTATTAAAGGTGAACAACGGCCATTTTTAAAACATTGATATTATTCTATTCTAACAAGGAAGAATAGGACACCAGTGTTACATGCTGTGTGTCTTAGACTTCTGGTCACCGCAATATTCAGACCACTTGTAACCTCAGTTCAAACCTAACTAACTCAAACTAAACTGCCCAAAGTGACTGTGAATCAGTAAAGGACATAATCAGCGCTCTTTGGCCACTTTTAAAACATTGATATTATTCTGGAGGCTATATAACATGATGGAAAAAAAACTGCAACTTGCTCATGGACACGCATATTGTGAGGGCACGCCGGGAAACCACAAGGTGGCAGCGGCACATTTCTCTCCTCTACAGTCCACAGGGAGGAAACTGACTCAGACACTTTGGCAGTAAAGTAATAAAATGTTGGATTAACATTCTGATTGGAAGAACGCTTTCCCTCCGTGGACTGCTGCTCCCAGCTTTCAAACCGGAAACAATATGGAGGATCGTTTGGAAACTTTTTTCTTCTTATATTTCACGAAAATAGTTCACTGAAATGTGTTTCTGAGAACATTTGAGGCCAGAAATAATCCATGCAGTTGCTGAATCTGTCTTTATTTTTGATCGACAACGTTTGCTTTAAAAGATTCTCAGGAGTTCCGAGAGGTAGCGAGTCGCGTCGGACACCCGTGATTTGCATAAAGTAGACTAGACCTCAACTTTATGCAAATAAGGAGCGGGCGACGTGACGCTGTTTCTTGAATCGCGCCGCCACGCTACCAGAATACATTGCACGGCACCCCCCCACCCCTCTTCCACCGTCTGATCTATCTCATACACAACTTCCTCAGTGACAAACTGAACCAGTCCGTCACCCAACACCACCTACCTCAAATACTCAGACGACACAGCCATTCTCGCCATACTCACAGACAATAACTGCCCTGGACCAACACAACACAGTTGCTCACTTCACTCAGTGGTGTGAGGACAACCATCTTCACCTCAACATCAGCAAAACAAAGGAAATACAAATCGATCTCACCTCACCTCAGCACCCCATTATTTATCATCAATGCTCAAACAGTTGAAGTAGTTGACAGCTTCAAATACCTCGGAGTGACTCTGGACAATAAACTCAGGTTTGACCAACACATCAACGACATTCAAAAAAGGAGCCATCAAAGACTATCAGTCATCCGCAAACTTAAAGGACTTTATGTTACCCCCCCAATCTCCTCCTACTGCTGTACCAGAGCATTATCCAGCACATCCTACTCTACTGTTCCACCTGCTTTTTTAACATGTAATCCGTCACTAACCGGGCAAAACTCACACACATAACCAACACTGCTGCCAGGATAATTGGTCTCTCCACACCCAACCTCACAGAACTCAACAACAAAGCCATTGCACGCAATGTAATCTCAATAGCACAGGACATCACACACTAACTCAATAAACCACCTCACCATAATGCCCCACTCCGGGCACCGGTACAGAACACTGAGGTGCAACAGGGCTCGCTTTGGGAAAAGCTTTATACCTGCAGTCATAGCCGCCTTAAACAACAGGCGTCGCTGAATAGGTCTGAGTGTGTACTGCTGACCATCATTTCCTGTTGTTGTCACTGTTGTATTGCTGTTGCTGTTACTGTTACTGTGTTACTGTGTGCTGTTGTATGTATTGGTGTCTGACAAGTACAGTGCTGTGGAAAAAGAATTTCCCCTTGTGGGACAATAAAGTCTAAAATATATCACAGCTAGTTAGCAATACAACCCAAAGTTCTACCAAAGGTCAGTATCGCTTTAACTGTGATTAGAAGTTACTGGTGACCCAGACCTTTGTCCAGCGATATCTCTGTCAATTTTACTGCTAATGAAAATATTCTGCAACATTTTGGAATATTTAGTGCCTTTTTGGCGGCCATTTTTAAAAATGGCTGCCACGGCCCCCAGGGGCCAAATTCGCAGTGCCCCGATATCTATATTTTTTCATAATATATAAACCTACATCTGTGCCAAATGTGTTTCTTCTATTTCAAAATGCACAATTGTTAAGAATATTTCAGCTTAGCTGCTCCGCTACCACCCTGCCTCAGTCTACAGTCTCCATCCTTCTGCTCTGTTATTCAACCTTTGACCTTAGAGTTTATCTATGAGGGCGTGTGTGTGTTGCTCACACAGATCAGCTTTTTAACACGGTGTGTTTATGAGAATCTCTTTTGGCTTGAACAGGTTGAATTATAATGAGTTTTGGTCAAATGTCAAAGATCTCATTTTCATGTTTAAATCAATTTGGTGCTTTTTCTGTAATATTTCAGTTTTTTGTTTTCAGACTTATATGACTAAGATTCTTCTCAACATCTGAAAGAAAAAACTATTGTCTGTTGCATAATACAAAAACTGCAACTGAGTTGCAACTCTTTTTCATAATCCAAACATAGATGGTAGCCAGAGATGACACATCTTCTTTCTCTATCAGTACAACATGAAGCTGCATTTTGAGGAATATAAATATTTTAGCAGAACATTTTGTCTTCATCCTCAATGCATCATCGTCCCCCAGGTCAGCTTACAGTAAAAAGTCTCTTACTTTGACTCTGAGGTTCCAGGTTCATTACTGACGTTTGGAGGTTGATCTTTGGACCGGTCACTCTTCATAGACAGACAGCCAGAGACTAGAGACTCTGCTCTTTCCTCCTCTTCCTCCACACCATCACTCATCTTCTGATCTGAAGTCAGTCTGACAGGTTAAACAGGAACACTGACTGTGAGCTCAGCACATTTAACGAAAACAAGTTTGTGCAAGAGTCACAGGCAAGACTGAGAGAAAGGGAACTAACGCACGCACACACACACACACACGCACACACGCACGCACGCACGCACGCACGCACGCACGCACGCACGCACGCACGCACGCACGCACGCACACACACACACACACACATACAGCATACAGTATAATAAAAGCATCCAGCATTCACCTGGTCAGTTCTCCTTAAATCTCTGCTTGTTTTCTTGGGTTACAGCAGGTTTAATGAGGATTATTCAGCCAGTCATGACTTTGTGTTCACAAAAGAATCAAACTGTTGAGTTCATTCTAACATTTCTCTCCTCTACAGTCCACAGGGAGGAAACTGACTCAGAGACATTGACAGTAAAGTAATAAAATGTTGGATTAACACTCAAACTGCTTCAGTGTTCCGTCTTCATCCTTCTGCTCTGTTCACTCAAAATGGAGTTACTGAACACTTTAAGAGTCAGGGTTCTCTTCCTGTTCATGTACCTGGATCACCTGCTGAGTGTTGCTCCTCCCCTCTCCATTTACAGGAAGTCAGGTGAGTTTATCTGAGTGTGTGTGTTTTCTTTACACATAAAACTGTATTGTATGTTGCATGTTAATTGTTACTTCCTTTTACCAGGGGTTCTCAACCTTTTGTAACTTGAGGCCCATGTCTGATTGTTAAAATAATTCAGAGGACCACTTTCCCAAATAAATGACAAACTTGGCTATAAATATGTGTTATGCCACCGTCAGGTGTAATGACCCACATAAATATTCAGCTTACCCTCACCCATCACTGCCTGCCATTATGAATCCAAACTACTCAGGATCATATTTCCTCACCACACGCTTTGGAGCTTTTACTGGTGCAGGGTTGTCTCCAACATCACTTTGCGTTTTAAAAAATGCTCCATTTAGTATCACTGCATCCCAGACGTATACGTCTGTAAAGGGGAGGCTCGTGGGTACCCATAGAACCCATTTACATTCACATATCTTGAGGTCAGAGGTCAAGGGACCCCTGTGAAAATGGCCATGACAGTTTTTCCTCACCAAAATTTAGCGTAACTTTGAAGTGTTATTTAGCCTCCTTCCCAAAAAGCTAGCATGGCATGGTTGGGACCAAGGGATTCCTTAGGTTTTTTAGTTTCATATCATTGCAGTATCCTTCCTCTAGCTTTAAAACCCGCCCGCTACAACCTCTGAAAAACAGAATAGCGGCCGTCGGATTTTGAAGAGGTTAATTTAACCATTTGTCAGTACCTCCGCGACCCACTAGGTGGTGCTCTGAGGCCCACCAGTGGTTGAGAATACCTGGTTTAATCTATTCCTTACCATATTTCTCTGTTTTTGGTTTTAGTAAGGTGATTTAAAAAACACATCACACCACTTTCCCATCATGACCTGCCGCAGATGCTTGGCTCACATGATCTTAACGTGATAGGCCAGAGGTCGGATCAGTTCCATTGAGGCTCCGTCTTTGGCATCCCGGACTTCAGGTGTGAATCTGAATCTGACCAAGCCAGTTTGAGCAACCAGGTTTTTTTTTTTACTAGACTTGAATTTTTAGATCTGAATTAAACTGATTGAATTTAAGAAATTCGATTATAGTTTTTGAATATATATAATACCAGGAACACTGACCATAAATAGTCCCAAATATCTATTCACCAAAACTGACAGAGTACTTTTGAGAGTAAACTCTCTGTTAACTGTCACAGCCCCTGTGATCTGTATATCAGGCCTCTGCTAATGCAGGACATATAGAGACCTCTAGTGTCGGATTCGTGTTGTTACACCCAAATGAGCCAGGAACCTTATTATTCCCAGATATCCACACACACACACACACACACACACACACACACACACTCACACACACACACATACCCACACCCAAAAATGTCCTCATTTTTCCGAGCTTTTTCCTGATATTGAAGGTGTGTTATCATAGAATTGTCCTCATTTGTCAGGAAAATAAGTGCACACACACACACGCACACGCACACGCACACGCACACACACACACACACACACACACACACACTGTGTGAACAGGAAGAGAACCCTCAAAGTGAAAGTGTTCAGTGACTCCATTTTGAGTGAACGGAGCAGAATGATGAAGACTGAAGACTGAAGCAGGGTGAGTGTTAATCCAACATTTTATTATTTCACTGTTAAAGTCTCTGAGTTAGTTTCCTCCCTGTGGACTGTAGAGGAGAGAAATGTTAGAATGAACTCAACAGTTTGATTCTTCTGTGAACACAAAGTTATGACTGGCTGAATAATAATAATAATGATAATAATTTTCCCGAGCGTCAGTACTGAGCAGTTTATAAACCATTCAGAAGCTGAATGCACACAATATCATCCAAGGGTTTTTTATAGATTTAATTGGGGTCAATGGACCACTAGTATTTATTTAGCCAACAAATTTAATGATCCATTTTGTCCAATTTGTTCTCATATTGCTTCCTGCATGAAGCCCATTGTGCGTCGCCAGAGGCTTCCACCAGCTGCTAGCCTGACCGCTGTGAGTACTAACAAAAGCCATCTTCATTGTTTACGTTCACTATGTAATTTTGGGAGAGTGGCTTTGGAGGGAGGCCTGAAGGGACGGACTGTCGGTGTTGACGACTTGGTGACTTTCTCTCTAGATTTACAGGCTATTGGAGCTAGTTAGCAGCTAATGCTGCTAGCTACTTTCATTTGGAAAAGAGTGAGCAACACTGGGCTGTTTTTTCGGTTGGATTGTTTTTAAAATCTAGCGTACTCTCAATAGTTTCTCAAGATTACCAACCCTAGCTTTAAAGGGGACATATCACACTCATTTTCAGGTACACACCTGTATTTTGGGTTTCTATTAGAACATGTTTACATGCTGTAATGTTAAAAAAATACCTTTATCATCCTCATACTGTCTTCCTGAATATACCTGTATTCACCCTCTGTCTGAAACGCTCCATTTTAGCTAATTTCAACGGAATTGCTACGGAATTGCGTTGCTAGGCAACAGTTTGGGTCCATGTTTACTTCCTGTCAGCTGATGTCATTCACATACACTGCAACAGGAAATAAACTGGGACACATTTAGAAGGTTTACGTTTAAAACTTTGAAATGGTCTAAATATTGTATATTTGTGACATCACAAATAGACAGAAATCCTGACGGCTTCTCTCAGACGCACAATTTCTGAATACGGGCTGTGTGTATTTCTCTGTATATTGAGTGTTTTGATAGTTTAACAGTATTTATATAGCACTTAAACCTGCTTTATAATATAAAAGACATGAAAATATCACTTTTTACAATATGGGACCTTTAAGACTGTGAATAGGGCTAACAGTAGCTAATATAGAACTAGTTATTTTGTTGTGGATTGCAATCTGATCTTGTTTGTTCCTTTGTCCTCTTTCCATGCATTCATTTTATATTAATTATATTTATTGTATTGTTTATTTGACAGGGACAACGTACAATACATTTATTGTACCAACTAAAAGCTAATCTTCATCTGTAATCCCAGGATGGAGGCCACCAGTAATGCAGGTTGACGTAGTAAAAGAGAACAGTCAGTATAGTGGAGGCTGGTCCATACACACCTTTCAATCACTCTTTCTCCTTCACTCTCACCCCCTGGAGCCGAGAAAGAGAAGATGTCTCCTCTTGTTCCTACAGGGGGCGATATCAGTAGCCCTCTCAGACACAAAGCTGGTCCATGCTGTGTCCTTGGTACGCATCACTAAGTCCATTGGGGCACTGTGTGTTCTTGTTCGTGTGTGTTGGAGAGAGATGTTATGTATGTCCTTACATAACTGACAAATGAGCAGAGTCAGAGAAAGTCATTGGAGTCAGTGGAAAATTTGAGACTGAAATTTAGAGTGCAGGCACACAGGCAAGCTGTCAAATACACATCAAGTGCTCTACTGAGGATGTACTTCAAACCTATAGGCCCCACTGTACATGACCTTTTACATGAAGTGCTCCGCTAATACCTCCACCGTCAACAAAACTATTTACATCTACTAGGATGCAAATTTAGATAATGGTGAGCCAGTTTAAATACATCTTGGAGATGCAAGCATTTAAAAGGACTGTTTGTAACTTCTTACACGTATACATCACGCGGGTCGGTGTCCCATGCGCGCTCGCATATGCGCGCTCGCGTGTGGCTACGCTGTTCAGACTCAGACTCCAACACAAACTACAGTGAAGCACCATAACCTCTTGGTTGCATCTAGTGAAGCTCGTCTGTTAAACAGTGTTGGCCGCGATCGGAGGATGCGGGGGAGACCGTAGCTTTGGTCTCCAGGACCGGAGTCTCTGCTGTACTCTGCTCCTCTGCTCCTCTGCCTGCTTGCCTTCAATCACACACCGCGCTCGTTCTCACTCCACCTCAAGTGAATGTGCGCACACTACACACTGCAGAAGACTTCGTAGCTCTGAGAATATCTAGTGAATGTACAGTGGACGTTTGTGCAGAAATAAATGCTGCAGCTCCTCCAGACCAACAGAGGTTTTCCGTGTCTTGTGAAGTGACGGGGCTCTGCAGAGAGAAACGTTACCGTCTCTGACTGGGTGCCGGTGTCTCCCCTGTTCCCTCCGGCTGCGGTCGGGAGGCTGAGGCAGGAAAAGCCAACACTAGGATCAGCATTGATTCATGGAGAGACCTTCGTCTGGTCAGCTAACATTACTGCCAAGCAGCTGAAATATAGAGTGATATTGTGCTTTTAGCTGACGTGTGTCGCCTCACTGATTTGAGCGATGCTTGTTCATGTCTATTTAGAGCGAGCAAGACTTTCGTTGACTTAACGGCCACAGGTGTTGCTGTTAACAAGCATTTCTGAATCTTACAAACAGTCCCTTTAAGAAGAGCCACCCTGATATCCATGTCAAAGTATTACGTGCACTGTTTTGAGACCAGAACTTTGAGAATATAGTCATAATAAACTATTTTGAGAATTTTTTTTTAATCTTATTTGTGTAAAGGCATTCAAACATGACACAGTTAAAGGAAAATTCTAGTATTTTTCAACCTGGCTCTTAAAGGTCCCATATTGTAAAAAGTGAGAATATCATGTCTTTTATATTATAAAGCAGGTTTAAGTGCTATATAAATACTGTTAAACTATCAAAATGCTTAATATACAGAGAAATACACACAGCCCACAACTATTTAGAAATTGTGCGTTTGAAACAAGCTGTTATGATTTCTGTCCATTTGTGAGGTCACAAATATACGATATATAAATCATTACATTCTACATGTGTCCCAGTGTATTTCCTGTTGCAGTGTATGTAAATAACATCAGCTGACAGGAAGTAAACATGAACCCAAGCTGTTGCCTAGCAACGCAATTCCGTCAAAATGCACTTAAACGGAGCGTTTAAGACAGAGGGTGAATACAGGCAATTCAGACAGACAGAATGAGGAAAATATATATATTTTTTTAAATTACTGCATGTAAACATGTTCTAGTAGAAACACAAAATACAAATATGAACCTGAAAATGAGCACGATATGGGACCTTTAAGACCTTTTCACTTTAGGAGGTTCTTAAGCAAGTCCATATTTTTCATATGCGTTTTTTTAATACAATAAAAAACGCTACGTACAGAAACCTTGCACACTGAGTTCGATGCGTTTTATTATTCTATTCGTTGCGATAATTCACAGTACGAGACAAAACTGAACGAATGAATGAATTATGTGGGTGCAATGGATAGCGCTAGACCCAATCGGGGCTAATAAATTAATTACATTAGCAAGAAGCTATCGTTTAGCCGCCTAGAGCCCAATCACTGCTTTGTAATCATTCATATATCCTTTGTTTTGTGATCCTTTCCAATTCCAAGCTGTTCTGCAATCACCTGCCACAATCAATCTTTAAATTCTGCATCTCTGTATTCTTTTATTTCTGTATTGTAGAGCGCTTTGTGCATGGAGATGATGTGAATGTTTATCATGCTATTTTCGATGATGACATTTGTACGGACGGTGGTTCCGAGTGGTCAAACAACCCTCTTTTGCCTTTAGACGGATAGAAAAATCACAGAAAATCAAACCTGTTCCCAAAAACGTAAACAACTTACAAAAGGTTCGGAGCCGATCCCAGCTTACAGTGGGCGAAGGCGGGTTACACCCTGGACAGGTCGCCAGTCTATCACAGGGCTAAATGTGTGGCAATTTCGGACAAAAAATACAGATTTTATGTGCAAAGGCCTTTATTCTCATCACTGTGGCCATTATGATTAATGGGTAATGGCTAAATTCTCACACGCCACCTAAGTTCTAGAGGTTTGGGAAATGTGAAGTCCTGCAAAACAACGTATATCATTTGATCATTTCCAAAGCTTGTCAACACCGACATTAGTCCCTTGAAGTAGCTAACTGCATCGGGACTTCCGTGGCAAATTGCTGGCAAACCAAACAGCTTCTTAATCATCTGAACAAGCTGGTTTGTTTACATTTTTGAGGCTTCGGGTCACTGCCAAAGTACCTGAATTTTCCTTTTGATACAACTATTCTCCTGTGACAGCACCTTGAAATGACAAACACATGCGCGCACACACACACACACACACCAGTGAATCCCCCATAATGTCTCAACCTACTTTTCTTCTCTCCATTGTGCCACAGAGAATAAGAAATCCGATTCTGTCCTCCAGAATCCAGGGATCTTCTTATTGATCCTGTTCTTATTAAACTGTGATACACAGGCATCATTATGAGGAAGTGTGAATGTGCAATCTTATCTTCAGCAAAGCCGAGGACACAAAATGGGTCCAAATTTTCACTCACAATTGCACTAATATTAAAGTGGCAGTAGGCAGTATATTTCTGGCATCACTGGGCAAAAGTCCCACAATAACCTTTCAGCATATTGTAATTCAAGTGTTCTGAGAGATAACTAGACTTTTGCTCCTCCTCATGGCTCTGTTTACAGGCTTTAATAAATCTAATCCGTTCCTATTGGCTGTGCTCCGGTCATGTGACTGGAACTTGGCATTCATCACCAGATTTCACAATGGCGGCGGCATCACAAACGTTCTCATTTTACAGCTAAACCGTACACTACAAGATAATTCTGAAAACATTTGAGGAGAGAAATAGGTATTAACGTAACAGAATATTGATTCATATTTTATTTAACTGTTTTCACCTTCTAGTAGTCAGAGTACATACAAGAGCATGTTGGCCTCTCTTAGTGGTAATAGATATTAGAGCTGCATCGTTTTTTATGAATCTTTGCCCAACATTCGTTCTCCTTTTTTTTAATTTGTTTTGGTCTCCGCCAACTGGCTTGCTCTCTACACTACATGTTCCCCAGCTCGTCTCTAACTGTGTCTGTCTGCTGTTTGGTGCTGAGCAGGTAGAGCTTTTTTTACTGACAACAGCTGCTGGAAATTAGGTTGGTGAGAGCAGCGTTTGCGGTTGATCATTATGAATTACACAAGATCATTTCATCCACTGTTAATATAAAATAAATACTGATATAACTTTAACGTTATTTTTGTCACCCGTTGCCTCATAATCAGTCCATGCCTCAGATCGATTCTTCTGCTTTGCACCTGGTGCAGAAGATTGCGTCAAAACCTGCTGTTTATTTGAATCAGACATTACAAAAATGTATAGGATTATAATTTAAAAATGTGAAACTAGAAAAACACAGTTGCAATTTCTTTTGGCCATTTTTATGCCTTTATTGGTCAGTAAGAAATTTACAATGACATATCAGGGCCATTGGAAAATTGGACAAAAAGGGCCAATTGAGAAAAAAACAAACTGAATTTACGAGAGAAAAAAACTAAAGGGATGACATCGCTTCACTTTGCAAGGTTGGATGCAAAATATATTAATTCTACAAATATTTATTTATGGTCATAAAAGTACACAGAAAGAACATGAAAGAAAACACGGATATGTATCTTTCAGGACCTTCACTTCACTCAGATGTCATCTTTACCATAATAACACGACCATAGGCACAACGGAAATCGGACTAAATATGTGACTTTAATCTTAGAGAATTTTTTTTTTTTTTCTCGCAAATTTATGACTTTATAATCCAAGAGAATGTTCAAGTTTTTTTCTTGTAAATTAGTGAGTTTCTTCTGGTAAATTTACCACATTAATCTCAGAGAATATCAGAGTTTTTTCTCATAAATTCACGACTTAAATCTCAGAAATTCAGAGTTATTTTCTCAGAATATCACCCCTCCTCCCCCGCTTAACCTACAATGGCACCGTTTGTAAAAAATGACTAAAAATCTAGCCTCTGAAAATAACATTACTCAATATACTGTGCAGTTCATTCAATTTGTGTTGACAGGGATGACATTGTTAAATTGCACATTTACTCTTTGTTTATTAACCTTTGACAAACACAGGAGGAAATGCAGGAGCCAGTGATTTTAGAGCTCGACCCATACTTGGCACTAAAACATCTCAGCCTCTTTTGTTTCAATTTTGACCTGCTATTTTCTCCCAACTTTGAGGAAGTGCATTTTTGGCTGGGGGTGTCCATTTAAATGGCAGCAGCTTGACAGACTGAAGCCAGTCGAGTGGCGAACCATGACAAGTGCCATACAATTCCAAAAAGTCTAACTTTAACCTCTTATCTTGTGCATAGTAATGAATTGTATCCAAGCCTGACTACTAAAGCTCTTAAGATACAAATTCATGTTGTAATCTGTTCCTAAACAAAGCCAGATGAAACTTTTGAGTCACTGATAAGCAACCTAATAAATCCTCCACAGTTATGTCAGCATCTTTAGCGATCTGCTGCAGTAATGCTCATTACCAGTTTCCTTGTTTAAGGTGAAATTTGATTGGAATTAAAGCTGGCATGTACTGTAGAGAGCAAGCCAGTTGGTGGAGACCAAAACAAAGAAAAGGAGAACGAATGTTGTACAAAGATTCATAAAAATGATGCAGCTCGAATATCTTTTTCCACTAAGAGAGGCCAACATGCTCTTGTATGTACTCTGACTACTAGAAGGTGAAAACAGTTAAAGCTGCAGTAGGCGAGATTGGAACAAATATGATTAAAAAAAGTTATGTTTATAAAACGGTCGCTATACCGTGACAGTAGAACATGAAACAGGTGATCTGGAAAAAAAATCATGTTCCTCTGTGTCCTCCGGTGCTCCTAACGGCATCTGCAAGATCCGACAGACCGGAGGAAAACAAGCAGTAAGAACTGATCTGAGGTCCGCTGTCCAGATGAGAGCCAGCTGTCAATCACTCGCGAACCAAACGGTTCACTCGCAAACCAAACCGTCCAAAAGGTCAAATGGTCAAACTAGGCCGCGTTGGTCAAATATGAATCAATATTATGTTACACATGTTAATCTGTGTCCTCCGGTGCTCCTAATGGCATCTGCAAGATTTCACAGACCGGAGGAAAACAAGCAGTAAGAGCTGATCTGAGGTCTGCTGTCCAGCTGGTGTCTATGAGAGCCGGTTGTCAATCACTCGCGAACTCCAACCAAACGGTCAAACTAGGCAGCGCTGATCAAATATTAATCAATATTCTGTTACGTTAATGTCTATTTCTCTCCTCAGATGTTTTCGGAATCATCTTGTAGTGCACGGTTTAGCTGTAAAATAAGAAAGTTTGTGACGCCGCCGCCATTGTGAAATCTGGTGGAGGAACGACAAGTTCCGGTCACATGACCGGAGCACAGCCAACAGGAACGCTCTCTCTCTCTGAAATGACCTGTGATTGGTCAAAGTCTCCCGTCACAGGCTAGATTTTTTTAAAGTCTGAAAACAGAGCCATGAGGAGGAGCAGAAGTCTAGTTATCTCTCAGAACACTTGAATTACAATATGCTGAAAGGTTATTATGGAATTTTTACCCAATAATGCCAAAAATATACTGCCTACTGCCACATTAAGTTCACTGACAATCATTTTGGGTAAGAGCATTAAGAACTCTTAAAGATCCCATGATCTTCAACACGAGATGATGCATTGGTTTTGGACAGTTATGTAAGTCTGCCTGTTAGACCTCAGGCACATTACTCGCGAGTGTGTGCGTGTGTGTGTGTGTGTGTGTGTGTGTGTGTGTGTGTGTGTGTGTGTGTGTGTGTGTGTGTGTGTGCGTGTGTGTGCGTGGTGTGTGTGTGTGTGTGTGTATGTGTGTGTATCAGCATGTCGTCTTAGGCCATTCATCTTCCCTATCACTTATAATCCACAGAGTTTTCCGTTGTGCTCATCGGCCCATGGCTTGTCCTTTTCTCCGTCTGCCTCTGTGTCTCTCTTTCCACCTCTCCCTGCACTGTCATCCATTTTTTTCCTCCTCCATCACTTTGCATTTATCTCTGTTCCACCAGCCCTCATTGCCATCACTGGATGGATGAATGGGTTAGATGGGGAGATGGATGAAGGCACGTAAATTCAAGTGATGAAGGAATTGAAAAAGGCAGCTGACCTGCTCCCTGACAAGGATAAAAGAAATTTAAAGAAAGAGGGGACAGTTTCTTTCAGTGCCCTTCTTCTCTCTTTATATTCTCTCTCACATTAACGTCCACATCTCTTCCTCTTCTTCTTTTCTGTCCTTCAGTGCGTCCATTCATACATGAAAAGAAACGAGTGTCCTGGCTCACAGACATGCACACCGCTCTGCCATTCATTCAAATGACCTCATTGGAAGTATGTAAGCAAAGTGCCATGAGCTCTGTCTATTTATACATCTCTTTATTTTCTTCTTTCTCTCTATGTCTCTTTCATTCTACATCTTTCGGTCTTCCACTTTGGTTCGGACTGAAATATCTCAACAACTAACACTGCCACTGTCCAACCACTCCTTAAAAAAAACCCTCTCTCGACCCATTCCAAAATTATAAACCAATCTTCAAACTACCCTTTGTATCAAAGATCCTTGAAAAAATAGTTACAGACCGACTTTTGAAGTTTCAATCAAGCTTTCGCCACAAGCACAGTACTGAGATTGCATTACTAAGAGTATCTAATGACATTCTTATGCATGCTGACAGAGGGGGATATTCCATCTTAAATCTATTGGATTTAACTGCTGCCTTTGATACCATCGATCATGCAAATCTGGTCCTCTCTCTAGGTTCCATGGTGGAGAGGAGGTTGTGTTGCTCTGGCTCTATCTATCCGGTGTGGAGAGGAGGTCATGTTGCTCTGGCTCTACCTGTCTGGCGTGGAGAGGAGGTCGTGTTGCTCTGGCTCTATCTTGTTGGAGATGCCGGGAGGCTGCTTGACATCCTTCTGGATCCACCTTCTCACATATGTTCACATTATGTATTATTTTTTTGTCATATGGATTGTCTATGTTGTATTTTCATTATGTTGTTACTCTGTACACATGACATCTATTGCACGTCTGTCCATCTTGGAAGGGGGATCCCTGCTCTGTTGCTCTTCCTGAGGTTTCTTCCATTTTTTATTTTTTCCCTGTTAAAAGAGGAGTGGGGGGGTGGGGGTTTGACTTGGGGTGTCGTATCCTGTACAGATTGTAAAGCCCCCCCCGAGACAAATTTGTGATTTTTGATTTTGGGCTATACAAATAAAATTGACTTGACTTGACTTGCAATTGGGTTGGCATATCTGGTACAGCTTTAAACTGGTTTCATATTTATTTGACAACTAGACATTTCAACGTTTGCATCAACAATCTTGTATCCACCTCAGCCCCCTTGCGGTGTGGAGTCCCTCAGGGGTCGGTCCTTGGACCAATCCTCTTCTCTTCATTATACATGCCTCTGGTACTGAAGCAGTTGGTGATGTGAGGCAATGACAGAAATAGAAGCATCATGTGCTGCCCCGCCCACGAGTTCCCGCTCGGCCCATAGACTTTAAATTTGTGATGTCGTCACAAAAATTCCCAATAGAACGAGTCATAATCCACCTTGTTAGCAGCTGGAGGTGTCCTGTCAACAGTTTTACAGACGTCTCGTTTATAACGGTGGTCTATGGAGAAAATGCTTTTTGTTCCGCAGGGGGATTTTTTTGCTGTAAGGCGAGTCTGAGCGGCGGCGCCGTATCCAGGTGTTATTATACATCCCTGACTGAAGCCTACTGAGGGCAAGATGTATCCCGTGATGTATTGGGTCAAGTCTGTCCACGAATCAGAGGCTGTGTTGCTGACTGGGCATGTATGCGTAACAGTGCTGATCTCAGAGGCCACGGACAATGGAATAACATGACATTCACCCCATCCTAATATCACATACATCTGTGCTGTTCGGGCAGCAACTGGAACAATGGTTAGAATATCGTGAGCGTAATAAACAATGTCTAGATTATCCTTTGCACACTTGGATAGCATTGTTAGGCGTGCGTCCAGGGCGCACTGAGCAATCCATGGATATACATATATATATATTTATTCTGTCTTTACACATGTTATTTGGCTTCTGTAATGTAAATAGTTTTTGATCTGTGTTGGCTACAATGTTTATTTTTGTCCCTGATCACCGAGGCCAAAAGTCTTGTTCACTAGTGGTTTGAATAAATATCTGAGATTCAATTTCCATTTCTGTTTTTCTTTTGTATTTATGGTGATATAACTATTTATACATAGAGAATGAACATAAAAAGTAAAAATATTTTTAAAATCTGTATGAAATCTTTAAAAGTGGTAACAGTATCTATTATAGTGAAGTGTGGAGTGTCTAGTTTAAACATTGTATGAGGAGGTACATTTTAAAATCTTGAGCTCCATAGGGTTAAATGGAGTTAAAACTTTAATTTTGAAATATCTCCAAAAGTATGAAAGAAAAACAGTCATTTTTTGCATGCTTTCTCATGTGAAAAAATACATTTTACTCATCACTTTACTCATTTTGCTTTACTGCACCAACTTTGTTGTTTTTATACAAAGTTTCTTAATCAATGTGACTGGATTTGTGTCTGTACTAATAACTGCATCTCAGGTGGGAGAGACTAAGATGTGAGGAGAGGAGGCGAGGAAAGGAATTGAGGATGTGCAAACTGAGAAATGAGAAGAGCTGTATTTCTCCAAAAAAAAGCTCCAAATCCATGTGTGTTTCATAGGAATTGTTGTGAAAGGTGGATTTTCACTTTAAGTATGCTAAGTGCTGACATGGAGCCCACACACAAACCCACTCACTGACACGTTTCCCTCGGCCTATGCCGACTGAAGGAACTGGCCTTCTACCTCCAAGAGGTCAAGGCCCAGTTACGTGTTGGTTAATCTTGTGTGACAAAGAGAATTTCCAAACAGATGAGTTAAAGCATAATGATTCAATTTATTCCGAACAATCAATGTTGCATAAGTAAAAATAAAAGAGTTTACAGATATCTGGATCCAATCAACGTGTCCCTGACAACATACAGTGCATGGGTCAGTTCGTGAAGTCTGAACCCCGAGCTATCCCTGATCCAGCCTATTCATGGTTTACACAATATTAATATTCATGAGCTTATGGCACGTGATGTTTCTGCTCCATGTCTTCTTCTTTGTTATCTCCTTCTGGCTCCTTCCTCTCTTTGACCTTGCAAAAGAAGAACAGCACCTGCCTCCTCCCTTTCCTCACAATCACTCTATTCATAACAAATCCAACAGTCAGGTTATTGTAAGCACTTTTGTACATAATAAATCCAACAGACCCTCTTTTGAACTTAACTAAGTTCACCTACAGATAATGTTACATACAGATATATTAATTATAAGCATAGATAATGTTACGTACAGATGTATTAATTATAAGCATCATCATGTTACGTACAGATGTATTAATTATAAGCATCATCACACAACCTCTTCAGGATCAACATCTTCACTATCCCCCACCATTTCCAGGAGACCCTGTCTCTCAGCTTGGAACATGGCCATCTGATAAGAAGGAGGTGCATCCGGATGCTTTCGTTGCACAGCAGAAATAATCACACGCTCAGTGAGGTGGCGAATACATGGAATACAGCAACAACCGCATAATACTAAGCATGCACACACAGCAAGGATTGAGGAGAATAGAGATACCACCATGGACTTCCATTTCCCAAAGGTACGGTCTAACCAGTCGTTAATGGGGCTGTTGATACCTGAGTCATCGTGCATCGATTCAGACAGCGTCCGGAGCCCCTCTAGCGCCTTAGTTACAGTCCCGTCCGGCGCTGTATTGTTAGGGATGAAAATACAACATGAGTCTTGGAACATTGAGCATACACCGCCTTTCTCTGCCAGCAGCATATCTAATGCCATTCTATTTTGGATCACCATCAGTGACGTAGGAGCCATTTGTTCAGCTAGTCCGGCAATTGCATCACGGGTTAGATTAGTCAAACGGAGAACATTATAGTGGATGTAGTTAATGCGGTCAACATTTTTGTTAGGAGTGATAGGGATCAGAGCACTTATTACAGGTATGTTTTCAAAGCCTGCAGCTATTTGGTCAGCTAGTTTATATTCATTAGGGAAGCTACCTCACTACATCATTCTTTATAATCTTGGTTTAGCCTTCCCCCCCTTATAGCCCACACCTTCCACCCTGCTTCTGAGTGAAAGCATTGTCTGTTGTTAAAAAGAGTTACTTGTGATTAGCTAGTTTTAGCAGAGTGCAGAGGCGAGGATGATAAGTAATGTATCTAAACTAGTACAGTCTGTGCTTTCCCAGGTTATTCAGATTTATCTGAGTACACAAATTCTACACAAGGGTCATGATATTTTCTCTCACATTCCCTCCTTTTATCATGAATAACTAAAATGGTAACTGAAAACACGAAAATACATGATGAATTGCATTAAGATAGTAATATGAAATGAAAACATTAAACATATATGATATATATAATATTAAAACATTATAGCTGAAAACATTTAAAATACATGACAAATCACATTAAGAAAGTTTGTACAGAAGAACGAGGACAAGAGAGGTAAACACAGATGTTACAACAAACGCTACTAGCAGTTTGCCGCACTGCATGATGCTTCTAGTTTGTTTTCCTGCGCGCAACTGAAAAACTTTTATCTGGGTGGTCCTATTTTATACTGGTTTGGGAAAGGAAGTGAAACTTCTCTCTGGTGGATTCTCCCCACCCCTGGTTCCTCTTTTTATCTATTTTAGCATTTATTCTAAGCAACAAGTTTTAATACAATGTGATATATAATGTTTTTCAAAAACCACCTAGATGAGTCCACCTAAACAACCATGTTAGCCTGATTTAACTGTAAATACAGGCAAGACCTTGTAACCTTCTTTCCCTTATGTGTATCTCATCACAGTCACAGTTTATACAGTATATGAAAAATAAAAAATTATACGTGACCCTCTTTTCACGTAGCCTGGGCTCCTTGTGGGGCTGCCTCCTCTGCTTCAGGTCCTGTCCTGCTGCTGGAGCACTGTGTTAGGTGCCACCAGTTGAGTCCTTTTCCTTCAAGCTGCACAGCTGTTGCAGTTCTGGCCAGAACCTTGTGTGGGCCTGTCCAACGTGGCTCCGACCACTTCCTCTTTAACACCTTCAACCAAAGGTGTTCCGGGGGTCCGGGGTCAGGTCCTGGAACGTCCTCTGTGACAGGGGTGACAGGTTTGTCACCTGTATAGGAGAGAGCTGACACAAGAGCATTAACCTTCAAATAGTATGGTCTGTAACCGAGGTCAGGAAGGGGAGAGGGGTTTTGGGACGGCCCTGGGAAAGGTCGGCCACACGTAAGCTCAAATGGTGTGAGTCCTGTTATTGTGGATGATACACAGTGCCAAATTTGTGTTGTAGTCCCAGAGCCTTTTCGACAGATTGCAGGTCTTTATTTTTGAAATGTGAACCATTATCTGACCTGATCAATTTAGGACACCCATGTTTCGGAATGTACTCATTCACCAGACATTTAATGACTGATTTTGCGTCCTCTTTTCCCGTAGGGTAGGCCTCCACCCAACGTGAAAATGCGTCCACAATTACTAGGAGGAATCTTTTCCCCCCAGCCCTTACTCCCATATCTGTGAAATCCATAAAGATTTCCTGTCCCGGGGCAGTGGGAGAAGGATGTTTTCCTGCCCTAGGAGTGATGGTAGGTCTGATGTTACATGTACTACATACGTCACACTTAGTCAAAAAGTCAGTTATAGTAGCATGTTTCCGGGGAATCCACCAGTGGCGGAGATCTCGTAACATCTGTTTGTGGCTTTTATGGTCAAGTCCATGAGTCTGAGTCAGTATTGAGGACATTCAACAGGGGGGCATAACTATTTGATCTCCGTTATACCATATACCATCAAACTGTTCTATAGCTCCCTTATCTTCCCAGATGGTTCGTTCTGCTGCTGTGGCAGATTCTTGAGCTTGTATAATGGAGAAATCAGTTATCTCAGAACCGAGATCTGCTGTGGTCATGACCATCATAGTAGGTAAATACCCTGCCGCCTTTTTAGCGGCTGCATCCGCTGCTTCGTTTCCTATACTCTCTAAGTCAGTGCCCTGACTGTGTCCTTTCACTTTGATCACAGCTACCCTCTGTGGTAACTGGATTGCTTCCAACAACTCTTTCATCAACTCCTCATGAGCCATAGGTTTATTCTGACTAGTCTTAAAACCCGCTTGCACCCAGCCAGACATATCTCTGTGAATTGCATTGCACACATACGCAGAGTCTGTGAAAATATTCACTGCCTTCCCTTCCGCTAACCGCAGAGCACAAACTACAGCCGTAAATTCTGCTGCCTGATGTTTTGGAGCTATGGCTAGGGACACATGGGGAACAGCTTCTTCTGACATGCGATACCATTGTTCTTGTGCTGGGGTTAGTTTTACTGCGGCTGCTACTCCTGCTGGTGCTATATAAACATCTCTTACCCCTATCCCCCAGGTTGTATCTAACAGGTTCTGTTGGAACTCATCTTGATACGTAAGATCATTATTTCTGTCATAATTCATAGTGCAGTGGGGAGGATCGGGAACAGGGAGGTAAGGGTGTAGAGCCCTAATCCATGGTTGCCACATGTTGTAAAAGTCAATCAGAGGGTTTCTGTCGGCTAGCAGGGCCCAATATATGTCTGCACAGGGTGGTGGGGCATCAGGTGAGGTATCAGGACTCAACATGCACATGCGATCAGCACTGGAGGGCGAGGAGCACACCATTTCTTCTCCTCCGGGGAAACTCACTATCACAGCTTCTGGTGAACAATGTACAGAAGCCCCCAGTGCTGCCAAAACATCTCTTCCCAGGAGATCACGTGGACAATCAGGTGCATACAAAAAGGGGTGCTCCATCACCTGTATCCCAAGCCGGACAGGAAGGGGAACAGTAAAAGGCAGTCTTTGTTCAGTGCCGGAAAATCCCAAAACGGAAACATAGTGAGAGGAAAGGGAACACATAGGTTCAGCTAAGGTGGAGTAACGTGCTCCCGTATCCACCATGAACCATCTTCGTTTTCCGTTCACTGTCAACTGGAGACAGGGCTCTGCCAGCCCCTGTCCCTCCATCTCCGTCGGGCACCCCTATGGGAACATTCCTGGTGTATATGGACCAGGTGGAGGTCCCTGCGCAGAGTACCCGCTGTATGCCTGCATTGGAGCTAGCTGTTGGTTTGGTGGAGTCTGTATTGTTGGCTGATATGACTGCTGTGGAGGTCCTCTCATCTGCTGTTGTTGTTTCTGAAGACAGTCACGTGCCCAGTGATCCGGGCTTCCGCAGATGAAACAACTGCCTCCTCTTGGTTGGGCATACCCCCTCCCCCTGCCTCCTCCTCCTCTCCCTCTGCCTCTATTCCGGCCTCCATGATAAGGGGGCTGCTGATATGGGGCAGCTTGGTAAGGAACATGATACTGGGGTTGATACATAGCCTGTGGCGGGCCCTGCAGTGGATAAGGGTTCTGTGGCGGGGCTGGAGCTGGTGTTACAATTTGAGCCATCTGGGTATCTTTCTCTTAACTCCTTCCGGAGCATGTTTTAACAGAGCTATTCTGAACAGAGGCTGCTGTGATTCTTTATCTGGGTTCACCCCCGTAGCCCCCGCCCACTCTGTCTTTGCTCTTTCTATGAACGTGCGTCCGCTCTCCCCGTTCTTTTTCTATTTTCTCTTCTAGTTCCAAAATACCACCTAACACTTGAAACAATGGTGCCATAACTTCGTTTGTATAATCACTGTCCTGTGGGGTTGGTACCGGACTAGGGGTAGGAGGAGGATAAGGAGGGGGGTTGGGATGTGGGCCAGGTGGGTACTGCTGATGGAGGGACATGTAATGTGGCGGCTGGCTAGTATGTGGGTTTGGTGGTGGGGGTGCGCTAGGACTGGGTGAGGGTTTCACTAGTGGTTTTGCTTCAGCGGTTTTTGCGTGGGTGGCTTTCGTCTGGCTGCCTAAGGCTGATAGTGCAGCCATCTGTATCACATTATATTTTACCAATTTACTTGCCAACTCGTCTTCTTTCTTCCTCAATTTCCTCCTTACAAACATATGTCCCTTTTCTTTGTCTTGTCCTGTTTGCAGCAGCTTTCTATGAACCACCTGTATTAATGCTCTCATCACTGGCATGAATTTGGCTTCACTTCCCGTGGCTGGAAAATGCCCTTCCTTCACTGTCATGTTATACCACTCATCTAGGTCTTGAGTCTCTTTATTTCTAGTCTTGGGATCAAATGTACAGATTACATTGGTCCTGACTTTAGCCCATTGCTGTCCAAATGATAAACGGGGAGGCCCACAGTCACCCCGTTCCTCACAGTCTTTGTCAAATTCTCCGTCCATTCTGTCCAGTACTATTTCACACAGGTTTATTCAGTTTATGACAGTAACTAGATTCAGAGTAAATGGGTCGCTATGCCCCTCGCTGTGATCCTACCAACATAAGCTTCTACTGGACACTTTGATGTTCCAGCGATGTTGGCCCAGTATCAACAGTAAGTTTTAATTTTCCTCTGAATACTAGTTATTAATGTACACTCATACAGGCGCTCCAAGCGCTATTTTTACTAAACTCTAACGTCCTAGACGTTACTAAACTAGCGCTCCAAGCGCACTACTCATACAGGAGCTCCAAGCGCTATTTTTACTAAACTCTAACGTCCCAGACGTTACTAAAAGGGCAACTTTCCTCCTTTTAGTTTTCAACACTAAACTCTAACGTCCCAGACGTTACTAAAAGGGCAACTTTCCTCCTTTTAGTTTTCAACACTAAACTCTAACGTCCCAGACGTTACTAAAAGGGCAACTTTCCTCCTTTTAGTTTTCAACAGAAAGTCTTTACTTTTGCAACATTTATCACTACAAAGGAGATTCAGCACAACAAGAGAGATAATTTAGAGTAAGCCAATTTGCAGAGTTCGATACAACAGGTTCTGCTTACCTTAAGATTTCAGGGCCCTTTCTCTCTCTCGCCGGTCTGTCCGTCCTTTGGACACGCTTCTCAATGCCGAAGATCACGTCGGGGTCACCAATTGAAGGAACTGGCCTTCTACCTCCAAGAGGTCAAGGCCCAGTTATGTGTTGGTTAATCTTGTGTGACAAAGAGAATTTCCAAACAGATGAGTTAAAGCATAATGATTCAATTTATTCCGAACAATCAATGTTGCATAAGTAAAAATAAAAGAGTTTACAGATATCTGGATCCAATCAACGTGTCCCTGACAACATACAGTGCATGGGTCAGTTCGTGAAGTCTGAACCCCGAGCTATCCCTGATCCAGCCTATTCATGGTTTACACAATATTAATATTCATGAGCTTATGGCACGTGATGTTTCTGCTGCATGTCTTCTTCTTTGTTATCTCCTTCTGGCTCCTTCCTCTCTTTGACCTTGCAAAAGAAGAACAGCACCTGCCTCCTCCCTTTCCTCACAATCACTCTATTCATAACAAATCCAACAGTCAGGTTATTGTAAGCACTTTTGTACATAATAAATCCAACACGACTCATCCCGTCGGTCTACAGTAAGTGTGAGGGGGCGGCTGTGGCTCAGGAGTTAAAACGGATCGTCCACCAATCGGAAGGTTGGCGGTTTGATCCCCGGCTCCTCCATTCCACATGTCGAGGTGTCCACGGACAAGAAATGGAACCCAAAATTGCTCCTGAAGGCTGCGCTATCGGTGTGTGAATGAGTATTTATATTACATCCAGATTGCCATCAGTGTATGAGGCCTTGTTCAGACCTGGTATTAACATTGCGTCCTCAGTGATCGGATCACAAGTGGACAGCTTTAAGTACAGGTGTGAACACCTGGCATTAGAATGCGTCTCCACATGCGTCTTCAGTGGCCACTTGTGATCCGATCTCACTTCCCCGCTCTATATGCAAATAAACACGTAGTAAACACACGGCTGACACAGCAGACGTTGTGACGTAAGATAACAGGAATATCAGTAGTAATATGTGAATTCTGGCACATTGTATTAACATCAAAATAAAAGGTTATTGTACCGAGCCGCCGGCACCGCTGCTTTTGCCAGACAACAGCGGGATACAGTGCTCCAGAGAGCTGGGGAGGACAGAGAACAGGGGGGCGGGTGGACAGACGGACGGTCGGGTGTCAGCTTCGCACAAAGCAGCGGAACAAAAACAGCGACACATCTCCCACGGTACGAAAATAATGCACTTTGCGCGACTAGTCTGATAGTCTGTAGATATGTAGCCTATAAACAAGATATATTTTAATAAAATACAGTTGCACTGACAGGATACAGTAGAGCACAGAGGCCGTTTCCATGCTGACAAGCGCCCGTGTTGGCCTGTTTATTCACCGCTGATCCCAGCTGGACATCAGTTGAGTTGGCCGGCCTTAATGTGGCCCAGGATGCATTCACTACACACTGCTAAAAGAATGTGTCCACATGTGGCCCAGACCACCTCTGAATGTGGTCTGAAAGATCTGATCTCAATATGTTCTCAATGCATCTTGAGTGCGTTCACACCTGTACTCAGAGCTGTCCACTTGTGATCAGATCACTGAGGACGCATGTTAATACCAGGTGTGAACAGGGCCTACATGTGTGTGAATAGTGAAAAGCACTTTGAGTGGTGTTATATAAATGCAAGTCCATTCACCACCCATCGACCCGTGTGCATAATTGTGCACAGGAAGAAGACCGGAGTTTGTGTGTGTGTGTGTGTGTGGAGGGGGCGTTTGTGAGTATGTGGGTGGAGGTCACAGTAAAACACAGTACAAGTGGCTTCTTGAAATCTAAATTTGTCTTAAAAGTGAAACATCAAGGCGTGCAGCTCTGGAGGCTGACCCAGTTCAAAGTTGTGGTAAACTCTCTTCAAGGCCTTCGTGTCCAAAACCAAAGTAGCTTATTTTCAGGGCTGGGTGGACATTCGCTGCAGGCAAAGAAACAAAGTGACAACAGTAAGCACTCTCGCTCCTCTGGCACATTTCTTCTAATGCATGAAAAGGCACATTGTTGGGTGACTTTTTTGTGGCTTCTTCTTCTAAGAGCGCTTCAAGTGGTTCTTTTGCTCCTTGGAGAAACTGCAGTCCACCATGCCAGCAAAGAATGATTTGAAGTTAAGGCACATGTAGTTAAACCAAGGCCATGTGTAGACTGACATTGATAAAACACAGCCCGCTCATTCATTTCAATGAGACCACTACGTTGACATAGCTAACCTGCTAGATCCCTTAAAGCTGCAGTAGGTGAGATTGGAGCAAATATGATTAAAAAAATATATTTTTTTGACAGTAGTACATGAAACAGGTAACCTGAAAAAAATCATGTGCCTCTGTGTCCTCCGGTGCTCCTAACGACATCTGCAAGATTTCGGTCAAACTAGGCAGCGCTGATCAAATATGAATCAATATTCTGTTACATTAATGCCTATTTCTCACCTCAAATGTTCCCAGAATCATCTTGTAGTGCACGGTTTAGCTGTAAAATGAGAAAGTTTGTGAGGCCGCCGCAATTGTGAAATCTGTTGAAGGAATGCCAAGTTCCGGTCACATGACCGGAGCACAGCCAATAGGAACGCTCTCTCTCTGAAATGACCTGTGATTGATCAAAGTCTCCCGTCACGGGCTAGATTTTCTAAAGCCTGAAAACAGAACCATGAGGAGGAGCAGAAGTGTAGTTATCTCTCAGAACACTTGAATTACAATATGATGAAAGGTTATTATGGAATTTTTGCCAAATGATGCCAAAATATATACTGCCTACTGACACTTTAAGAGATTTGTTGTGCATGGAGATAACCAACTCTCTACTCTGCAAAAACACGGTCAGGTGTAACACTTCAATAAAATATGTTGAATAAAAGACCACACAGTAAGTCAGCTCTTTATGTGCAGTTTAACATTTCCTGTGTTTTTAACAGCTGATCTCAACATAAACAAAAATACACGTGGATGATGGTGCAAGCTGAACGGAGAGGGGAGGGGGTGGTCCGCGCTCTCCGAGTGCCATTCTAGTTAATTAATTAATCTGTTGATTATTCTTTCTATTGAAGCTACAGTTGGTAACATATTTTAGTTTGCTCCGGCCGGTGGGCGGTGCTTGGTTTTGGCTTGACTGTTTTCAACATCGCTGCCGTGTCACACACTCTCCTTTTAAAGCTAAACAGTACACTACAAGATGATTCTGACAACATCTGAGGAGAGAAATAGGCATTTACGTAACAGAATATTGATTCATATTTGATCAGCGCTGCCTAGTTTGACCGTTTGATCGGAGTTTGTGTTTCACCGGCAGTGATTGCGTTCGAGACTCCTCGGCCCTGATTGGTTGATTTCCTTCAGGTGTGGTGGAATCTCGCTAATGCCATTAGGAGCTCTAGGAGGTGGCAGAGTAACCTGATTTTTTCACAGATTTTCTGTCTCGTGCTGCTGTCAGGATATAGTTTCAGCAACAGTTATTTCAACTTGATTACTTGATTATGCCAAAACTGGTCATTTGTCATTGCCCTCCAGAAGGACCAATATGAGTGTTTTGTTATCTGGTTCCACTATCGGCAGGCAACATAATTTGTCAGTGACTTCTAACACCATTACAAATGATTAGTTAGTTAACCCTCTGAGAACCACAATAGACCCGTTCTTGTCTTTTTTTAGGGGGGTACAGGGGTCTTTAGGGGGAGATAGCAGGTCAACCGCACATGTCACATAGAAGTGGTGTACATCATCTGAAAGCTGGGAAGCTGAAGATTAATGTGAGATTCTGCTCAGCACTGTGTGTCCAGTTGTTCTAGTCATAAATCAGAAACAAAGATTGATTAATTAATTGATTAATTAGTTAAAATTAATTGTAAAAGTGTATGAGGGCTTAGAACATTATGATAGAAGTATATGATGGTCATCCCCATGCTCTGTTATGTCTCCTAAGTTGTTGCAGCAATTTTTGGTTTGATACCATTTGTTACATAGATTTGGTGCTAAATTCTCTCGATAATTGATAAAAAATGATCAATAATCCCTCCAAAATACCACATTAAATCAGCAAGACCTTGAGGAACACCATAGAAAATGCCATGCTGTGATTTGGTATCAAAAACGTTTGACATTTTGAGATTTCTGCAGGAATTGCATTTTTCAGCGATTGGATGGCGAGCACTTCTGTTGTGTTAACTGCTCAGAAACACCCTTATTGTCAATCTAGCTAGGAAAGCCATCCATACTCTGAATGCCCTAAGTCAATTAATGCTAACATCATCACACATGAATACAGTTGGGCTCATTGGATCCACAAGAGTCTCAGCTTTACAGTGATACCCAATTGATGTAATTCCAAGACTGTTTAGGGACCCCAGTAAGCAGAAATATTCAATTGTACCATTTCAGAATAGGAGAATATAACACTTTTATACTGCATGAAAAAAAACTGCATGGTTTTTGCCCCAAACTGCATGTGATTATCATAAAGTGGGCATGTCTGTAAAGGGGAGACTCGTGGGTACCCATAGAACCCATTTTCATTCACATATCTTGAGGTCAGAGGTCAATAGACCCCTTTGAAATGGCCATGCCAGTTTTTCCTCGCTAAAATGTATCCAAATTCTGGATCGTTATTTAGCCTCCTCCCTGACAACCTAGCATGATTGGTACCACTAGATTCAGTTTTTCTAGTTTCATATGATATCTGTAGCTTCACTCTAGCCCTAAAACTGAACCTTCTAGAGCCTCTGAAGGACAGTGAAGTGAGTCGAGATCGCAGGTCTCAGGTGGTTAACTAAAGCTTCTCGTTTAAGGTCCATGGCAATGGCTAAAAAGAAGTGCCACTGACGAGACGGGATGTCCAGAGTCAGTCAGACACTTTCTAAGCACAACCACCCACCTCAACCCTTTCCCTGAGAGGTTGGGTGGGTCTATAACAGTGGCATGTTTCTTCTGCTTCTGACTACGAACAGTCATTATCTACATGACCACGAGGCTGCATGTCAGGAAAACATAAAGGTTGTTTAAAGTGTTAGAACTAGGGATGTTAATAATTAACCGTTTAACCGTTAACCGACATTAAGCATTTTAAAAAACTCGTCACTCTAAGGGGAAGGGCTGGTCCACCTTAAGAGAGTCTGAGCCGGAGTTACAGATACAGGAAGTCGGCTCGGGTCTTGAGCTCGCTTGAGCGAAGGAGATGTAGCCTCGTAGCATTTATTCACCGACAAATAAACTGTACACACACTGTCTGCTACAGCTACGTTCACAGCTAGAACGCCACACACACACACGGTCTGTCGGAAACTCGCTGAAGTTACGTCGCGCTGACAGACTGTATGTGTGTGACTACGGGGAGCACGAAGCCACCAGCAGAGCTACAGATGCTAACGTAGCACAAACACACACACTATTTGTCGGTCAATCGCTATCATTAATCCGGGCAGACAGAGTGTTGTTACGCCGGGCAGACACACAGCTGACAACCTGCTAAACTAAACTAAATGTGCGGTGGAGACTTTTACTGGGAAAGTGGCTGCCTGCTAAATTAATGCTCCCAGACGGTGAACTGGAGTCTCAGTTGTCTGTTGTCCTCATACACTGCAGCTGGTACACTGCTGCATGCGAGGCACTAATCCTGTCAGTTAACGGTTAATAACCGGTTAACGAGGGTCGGTTATCGGTTAAGAACCTTTTTCAAAATTAGCATCCCTAGTTAGAACAAACATTTAAACATGTTTTCCCAGGTTTTTTTGACAGACATGATTAGGGTAACAAGTAGGGAGCTAGAGGCTCAGGTCACTTTAGTTGGGATCATTACTGGAGCTCAACATCTGTTTCTAGAGAAGCCAGGAAAAGGTGTTTATCACTGAACTCCCTGAACACAAGAGCAAATGTTCTTATAAGCTGCTAAAAGGAGCTGAAAATCAAATCAGTTATAAATGAATTACCTTGCTAAGAGCATACATGGAGCATAGTAACAAGTGAATTCATATGACAGTACCCAGCCTTATGAATCAGTTCAGAAACACTGGAACAATCACAATAAAGCATCAGTATCTCCATGGGACACTGATAGAACTTCACAGAAGACACACGACAACAAAGCCTTTAACACTGTGTGGTGCTCAGTAGTTGATGTGCCTGTCATCAAACCCGACCAAAGTTCTACATCATCCCGCAGTAAAGTTTCGGAGCTCTTTGGCAGGTTAATGAACTGTGACAACTTTTCATAAAGTCAAGCTGGGCTCCCAGAGAGCATCCAGAAGGAGAAGTGGACTCACTAGCAGTACCTCCAACCAGACTACTGTCAGCCACGACACTGTGACGCAAAAAAAAAAGCCTGTGTGAAGAAAATAAGACAGTTCATGCCAGCTGGAGGAGCTTTCATTTCATTTCATTCATCATCATTGGTTTAACAGGGACACAATTAAGAACACAAAAGTTTGAAAGAAATGGAAACAAAAATTTTAATTTTTCTGTGTGTGTACAGAGTAACAGCATAGTGAAAATACAACATAGACAATCCATATGACAAAAAAATAATACGTATAATGTGAACATATGTGAGAAGGTGGATCCAGGAGGATGTCAAGCAGCTTCCTGGCGTCGCCAAACAGATAGAGCCAGAGCAACACGACCTCCTCTCCACCATGGAACCTAGAGAGAGGGCAACATTTTTGTTTTTAGGTCACAGTTGCTTTGTAATGTTAACGCTATGCTACGCTCATAGCTATGTGGGTGTTGGCTTTAGTTAAACCTGATTGTGTACTTGCCTTTTAGTTAAGAATTCCTGAATACCAATACCAAAATGGGGCATTTACTGTTTTAATAAACAATAAACAGGGATTTTTTTAATAACTTTAATTCTGATTGTTGCTTAAGTTGTCATGAATATTTCATACTTAAAGAAATACTTACATTTTGAATTTTGTGTGTTGATTTTGGCGGCCCCTGTGGACAAAAGCTGTAATGTTTCCATGAGCACCACCGCTTTGTTTCGTGAAGATCTGCAGATGCCAGACTCCCTTTAGAAAACCTCTCATTTTACTGCAGCAGGGTGTGACAGTCCCCCTCAGTCTCAGTCCTGGTTCTGGTTCTCCCATGCCTCCCTTCCCTTCAGCGAACCCAGCAGTACGGCCTGGGCCTCCAGCAGTGTGGTGTCAATGTTGGTAGGCTATATTACATTTGGGGTCATAGTGGAGGATAAGAAAACAGAATTTCTGTTGATTACTTTACACAACATCTTATTGTTTGTTTGTATGACATGGAGGAACCTTCTTCCTTTTTTTCATCAATCTTTGAGAGGAAGAACAATCCCAGATGTCCTGCTCATCCACTGCGGCGGCAACGACCTCGGCAGCATTAAAGGTGTGGAGCATGTCGCAGCGATGAAGCAGGACCTGCTGCGAATCCATGACAACTGCCCAGAGATGAAGATCAACCTGTCATCTATCAATGAGCGATGTCACTGGAGGAAAGCAGATCCGGGGAAACTTAACAAGACCAGAATGTGGGTGAACAGAGAGATGGCCAAAATTTGTCAGGGATTTGGGTGGAGAGAGTGTAAGGCATCCTCGCATTAAGTTTGACTGCCCTGGCATATTTCTGAGGGATGTGCCCAAGAACCGCCAAGATCCGGGTACTTTTCCGGACGGAAGTCGAGCCATTTAGGCTTCATTCGCCACTGAGCAACTCTCCATGGTCGCAGTGCACAATGCGCGTGTGATCTGTCTACGGCAACTCTAGAGGGCTAAAGGCAAAGCGAGCCTGGAGCGCTTCGTGTTCACAATGCGCAGGTTAAGCGAACCGCAACGCGGACTTGAATCATACCGAACTGTTTCAGAGAGGTCTGAGTCCTTTTGGAGTGTTCACATAATGTGCAAAAAATGCTGACTCATCGCTCTGAGTTCATTTGGAGGGCTGAAAGGGACCAAGTGTGAAACAAGTGTCTCTGAGCAGAGTGCTGAGTCAGATCTGTTGCTGAGCTCTGACCTCCTTGTGGACAAGTGCAAAGAAAATTTCCCTGTGGGTGTCAATAAAGCATTACATTATTTTCTTGCAAAAAAAATTTAAAATTACTTTATTCAATTACCAAAGTGTGACAAGCACCATGAATCCCATCACTAAAACCCACTGAGCAAGAAATCCATTGTAGGCACATTGCCCTGCTCATCCCGCAGGACGCCTCGTCCTGGTATGTTTTAATGAGCCTGGGCCCAATGTCGATACTGAATTTAAGCAGTTTGCTCCCAGGCTGCAAAAGTTTAGGAGCCCTTGGGCCATGACCGCGCAAATGTTGTCGAGAGTAATTAGTTCATTTAAATTCACAGCAGCCCCACTGGCAGGATGCCCTTTTATGGTCTCTCTTCAAAACTCACAGAGCAGGATGGGGCCTGTTGTTGTTGCTCTGAAAGTCTGTTCTGGTGCATATGTGCACAAACACACAATATCAAAAGGCTCTGTTCAGACCTGGTATTAACATGCGTCCTCAGTGATAGGATCACAAGTGGACAGCTTTAAGTACTTCTGTTCACACCTGGTATTAGAATGCGTCTCCACATGCGTCTCCAGTGGCCACTTGTGATCCGATCTCACTTCCCCGCTCTATATGCAAATAAATACGTAGTAAACACACGGCTGATACAGCAGCCGTTGTGACATAATATTACATGAATGTCAGTAGTAATATCCCACATATTCGTGAATTTGGGTACATCTTATTAACATTTTTTATAACATCAAAATATAAGGTTATTGTACTGGGGGTCCATCGGCACCGCTGTCTTTGCAAGGCAACAGCGGGGGTACAGAGCTTCAGAGAGCCTGGGAGGAGAGAGAGACAGTCGGGCGGGTGTCAGCTCCGCGCAAAGCAGCGGAACAAAAACACAGACACATCTCCGACAGTATGATAATAATGCACTTCCTGTGCCTAGTCAGATAGTCTGTACATTATGTAACTTCTAGATAAAGATCCATCCATCCATCCATCTTCAACCGCTTATCCGGGGTCGGGTCGCGGGGGCAACAGCTCCAGCAGGGGACCCCAAACTTCCCTTTCCCGGGCCACATTAACCAGCTCTGACTGGGGGATCCCGAGGCGTTCCCAGGCCAGAGTAGAGATATAATCTCTCCACCTAGTCCTGGGTCTTCCCCGTGGTCTCCTCCCAGCTGGTCGTGCCTGGAACACCTCCCAAGGGAGGCGCCCAGGAGGCATCCGTGCTAGATGCCCGAACCACCTCAACTGGCTCCTTTCGACGCAAAGGAGCAAGGACTCTACTCCGAGTCCCTCACGGATGACTGAGCTTCTTACCCTATCTCTAAGGGAGACGCCAGCCACCCTCCTGAGGAAACCCATTTCGGCCGCTTGCACCCGCGACCTCGTTCTTTCAGTCATGACCCAACCCTCATGACCATAGGTGAGAGTAGGAACGAAGATTGACCGGTAGATCGAGAGCTTTGCCTTCCGGCTCAGCTCTCTTTTCGTCACAACGGTGCGGTAAAGCGAATGCAATACCGCCCCTGCTGCTCCGATTCTCCGACCAATCTCACGTTCCATCGTCCCCTCACTCGCGAACAAGACCCCGAGATACTTAAACTCCTTCACTTGGGGTAAGGACTCATTCCCTACCCGGAGTAGGTTATAAAAGATAAAGATATATTTTAATAAAATACAGTTGTTCCGACGGGATGCAGTAGAGCACAGAGGCCCTTTCCATGCCGCGAGGCAGACAAACGCTCTTGTCTGCCTGTTTATTCACCTGAGGAGCGCAGTGCATTAGAGGCTGTGACATCATGACTTATCACATTCACTACTCTCTCCCCCTTTAATCACATGGCTGTCCCCCCGCCTGACAGTTTGGGAGTTTCCCTCAGGGGAAATGTATTGTTGTCTGGGACTACGTACATTATTTTCAACTTGTTTTGTCTCAGGCTATTATAATTAAAATTGTGGAGCTCGGACGACATTTTGTCCAGTATGGAGACACCGAGTGAAAGACTGACAGGAACGGACGGTCCCTGAGGGAGTTATAAGAGGAGCGAAATGCCTGTTGATGTGCAGAAGGAACTGTGTAGAATAATTAATTAAAATGACACGTCTGATGTGCACGTAAAGCACGGCGGGTTCTGTGGTTAAAAAATACACTTGATGAAATCAGGATCTTTCGCGTCCGTGTGTAATTGTGGCTCAACAGCGCGCGGCATCACTCTCTATAGAGACTGCAGCGGTGCGCTGTGCTGGCTCTCTGTATATTATCTCATGCGCACAAATTAATGAATGAGTGGAACATGATAAACGTCTATGTAAGTATAATATTATTATTTTAATTGTGGTGAAAACCGGGACAATTTATTAGTGACATTTGAGTGTTTTACAGATGTGTGTCGGGACTCGGGACACGTCAGTTTGAAACCAGGACAGTCCGGGACAAACCGGGACATTTGGTCACCGTATTCTAGGTTACCCAAATGGATGTTTGTGCGGTAGCTCTTGACAAGTTCATATTTGTAGATAAGGAGACATTAACTACAGTTTAGCTAGTATGCTCTGATTCAGGCTCTATTTGTGTTTTGTCTCAGGCATGAATGAGAACTATGAGAGCTGGATGCTGGACTTCGAATGAAATTTGATGACCGAGCACAGTTGCCAAAAGGGTATTTCTCTCTTCCTGGTTTGCTTCTGCATTGCGAGTCCCACAGCGCGAGCCCATAATGGTGGTCTATGGATAAAACAACAGGGGCTTCTTTTCTGTGTTCAGCTCTCTAATATACTGTATATGGCCTCAGGCTGTCAGTGTCACCTTCAGCCAATGATGGAACAGTGACAGGAGTTCATGAACCTAAAAGGAAAAAATAACTCTTTTTTTTTATGGGTACTGATTTTCATCTCAACGGAGAGCAACAAAACTAACCTGTAATTTACAGAGCAGAAATGTGTGCTGTAGCAGAAGAAAGAAACATGCAATTTCATTTCAGTTGGACTCACATATCAAATATCAGTTGGAAAAGAGAAACAGATTTTGCACAAACTACGACGGCATATTAGGGCCAATGTGGGTGAAAAAGAAAATAATTACAGAGCCGGGGGAGGGGTATAATATTGTGAGGAAAAAACTTGAATATTCTCTTGGTCACAAATTCTAAAACTTGCAAATTTACGAAAAAAAACACCTCAGAAAATTAGTGTTTTTTTTTGTCATGGAACCACATTGCTTCAGTTTGCAAGGTTGGATCAACCTCAGACATCGCTGCTTGCTGTGTATAATGCAGTGGATGACCTCATTAAATTATACTTTGCAATCAGATTTAGCAATAAGGAAATGATCGCGATTTTAGCCCCAGAATCACCAGATTACAATAAGCATCCGGACTTTGAAGATGGCCCTGTATGCCGTTGTAACAAACACTGATTAATCCCTTGTGAAAATCACAGTAAAAGTCAATGAGCGCAGATTTAATGATTGTCCACTTGCCTAAAAACTCTACTGCAATTCAGTTGACTATTGAGCCATTTTCTCTTTGAGAGTAATGAAACTGTCCGCTTTAGCTCTGCACTCATCTAAATGGAATTGTTAATCAGCTCTGGGCTACATTCATTACTGCATTAATCACTTTACGCCTAAGTGTGTTATCAATAATGTATGTCCGCTTCTGTGTGCAGTCTGTATAGTGCAGAGAGTCAGTTGGGTCCTGATAGGGAAGGGGTGGTGGTGTAATATAATCATGTTATTATTAATCATTTATAAATTAGATGTTATTATGAAGCTGTTTGTAAATATCATTATTCCTCCCCTGCCCTTCCATCTTTCTTCTCCTAACACAGTACAAAAGTCTGCGAAGGATTTTAATGACTTTTTTTGGAAGGGTGGGGTGTGGCACGATGAACAATCCATTAGATTTTGGTTGCGATCCGGATCATGGTCCGGATTCAGGAATTTTTTAAGCTGTCCGATCAACAACAACATTAAGACCTCTGGGTATAACACATGAGCAGTGTAACTGATGACGCGTTGATGACGCATGACCCCGCCTTCTTCCTCTCCGACAGAGAGAGAAAGGGGGGTTCGACAATTGTAGATTCAGCGTTTTTTCACATTAAACTCTGTGAAATTACAGTTGAGTTGGACCAAAGCACACTTGGTGATTATTGGAGGAAGTGTTGATTTAAACCCCAAACTTTATCAATTCTTGGAGCTCTCAAAGTGACTGCGTGTTCCACAGCACTGACTGCTCATATTTCAGAATAAAAGCCTTGTGTTAACAAATGAAGGGATTCTGTCTATAGAAAAAAACGCCTGAGGGCTTTTATTTTGAAATGAAAGCAGGAAGTGTTGATTTAAAAACAAGTTTACTTAACTCTACTTTTTTTCATCTCCGTAACATATTCTACAGATAGACCTCGAACTGTAGTAAAGTCTTGCTGGTATGAAGTTAATATACAGTCAATAGATCACTTTCACTGTCTGTGACATATTCTACAGATGTCTAGACATGTAAACTGTATTATGTAGCTGATATGATGTCCATATACTGTCAATAGATCACCTTCACTGTCTGTTGCTGCTGGGACACGCAGCCGAGACGCGAGCGGCTCGCGTGTAAAATAGCTATTCTATAAAATAGACGCGCGTCTCATGCGGGCAGTGTGTCCATTCTAACCTGTTAACATGGACGCCGAAATAAAAAACAACACACCAGGCAGCCGGCACGCGCGTCTCATGCGGGCAGTGTGTCCAACACTTTATAACCATTAGTGTTATATTGGTTATTTCCTTTATTGTCGGGGATGGGAGGGGAAAATAGAAGACTGCTTATTTGCTCTGTAATTTATATGCCTTGCAATGTTCCTCCAATTACTAAAAAAATAAAATGACATTCTCATGCTTAAATGGTCTCCGACGATAACTGCCGGGTTGGATTGGAATGTCATTCACCAAATTGACGTTCCTACCATTTATCGTGAGCATGTGTTAACTCTGGCACACGAAAGCCGGGCTGGGCATTTGGGTGTTAATAAAACCTACAATCTCATTTTGAGACATTTCTTCTGGCCAGGTTTAAAGTCTGATGTTGTAAACCATTGTTGCACCTGCATGTCTGCAAAATTAGCAGGTAAACCAAACCAGACCATCCCGCCGTCACTCGATACCTGCTATGGGTGACTCAGACTTCCCAAAATTTCTACATTACCACTGCATCATTCACCAGCAGGCGCTATGTGCAAAAGTCCTGTCGTGAAGATCATAAATGGCATCCGCTCCAAAGCCAAACAACACAGGACATTCAAGATGCTATTGGAGGAGCTGTCAGCTGAATATGGTGACCTGTTACTAAACACAGAAATCCGATGGCTCAGCAGGGGACGAATTTTGCAGCGTTTTTTGTCACTTTTGGGCGAAATCAAAGAGTTCATGCAATCCAAGGGGGAAGACGCCTCGCTGCTCGAGGACACTGAGTGGATACTTGACCTTGCATTTTTAACGGACATCACTGGGAAACTGAACCATTTGAACTGTGAAAGGTAAAACTGTCGCTGACATGATAAGCGCTGTAAACGCTTGACAATGCTTCTGCATCTGGGGCTTTTGACAAAGCTGTAGAAAAGTACTCTCAAGTCATAAACAGACTAGGGCAACAGTTTGAGAACAGGTTTTGTGACTTAGATCAACTTGAGCCATGTGTGTCATTCGTTTCAAATCCTTTCATGCAAGTGGACATGACATGCATTGCTGAGCAACTAAGTGCTATGTTCAACTTGGATGCTGGAAAGGTGGAGATTGAAATCGTAACGTTGCAAAATGACCTCCACCTCAAAACCCATCAGTCTGCACCAAACTTTTGGTGCCTTGTGGACACAGAAAAGTACACTGTAAACAATTGCTGTTAATTTACAGCAGAATTTCAACAGTATTAACCTGTTATTGCTAAAAACAGTGCTTTACTGTTAATACAAAAGAAAATATGTTAAATTACACTCACTGGCCGTTTTTTTAACCGAACTTTAATGCATTCTTAAAAAACAGCACTTCACTGCTGATCAACTGTCTAAAGTATCATGAGTAACAGTTTCATGCAGTATTTTTTTAATTCTGGGAAGAGCAATTTCACCTAATCTGCACATGTGAGGCTGCATCCGTTCTTTCCTTCATCCATCCCCATTTTACAGATTATTTGGTGAGTAGCAATTTTATTTAATTAATAAATCTGTGCAAAGTCTATCAGTGATGTTTCCAGTTAGTTTGCATTACTGAATATGTGTATGTCATGATAGAGGGATTCAACAGCTAGCTAGAATTTCACAGATGATTGCATATTAATCGGACAACACAAGGAGCTCATTTTAATTTCTATGTATTCAAGTTAATATCTAAGTTAATGTGCTGACACATGTATTTTGCCAGTGAATTCATGCATAACGATAGCCTTGACGGTGGATACATTTTACAGTATATGGAAGTCCCTTCAACATTTGAAGTAACATTAAGACTTCAGTGCATGTTGGTTATTGGGTGGTAATTCAGCAGAGCAGATACAAAATTGAAGGCAAGGTTAATTTACTAGCTAACTAGTGTTTTTGAATGATATCTGAAAACCACATGTTCTATAGAAACAGATGGTCAGAATATTCATAATTGATCAAAAAACGGTTTCATTTCATTTCCAACATTGACTAAAAATCCATGAAGTTGACTGAGGAAAATTCTTTCTAAGTTTCAGGTGAAACAGCAGGAAGCTATATTTGGCGCTGGATGGTCAGCCTTGAGGGCCACTTCATATTGAGGGGATCCAGCCCACCTTCTTGATGGGGCTTGCTGCATTATTTTCCACCTTCTACACCTGCACGCTCAAATTAATCTCAAGGTTAGATACTTGAAACCTGTATTTTTATTGTGGCATTAATCTAAGTGATTCACACAACTTGATTTTTACACAGTGCCTGAAGAAACACTATCATTTTTCAGGTGCACCGTAGGAATAAACCCTGAGGGAGGCACCAAGGATGGACAGGGCAAAGTCTCATCAAAGAAAACTGGCAAATTCACAAACAACAAGACAAGACTACAACCGTATATCCACATGTATCCACTCTGTTGAGGAGACTCATGGACTTTGAGTGGGACTACATTTAAAATGGTAAGTTTACATTACATACATGATAAGAGGAAATGAGGGGTAAACACGCTGATTTTGTATGTGAGAAGTTACAATGAAAGTTAATTTGGAACTCATATATTTCTCTCTCACACAGTCAGCGGGCTACCAAGGCTGGATTGAGAGAACTGGTGTCTTTGAGTGGGCCATAAGTCATTCACTAACTCACTCCCCCATTATCGCCCAATACTTGGACTTCCACACTTATCCATGTTTCTTGTTAGAGCCTGAATAATCATACTTGGACATGATGTCACATGTCTGGTGGTGTTGGTGCTCATTATTATATAGACAAATTATTTTTTATTTAATGTTAATTTATTTTCAAATTTGTACCACTGATATGCCTTAAGGCTCAGCAATATATTCAGTATATTCACGTTATATGATATAAGGCAATATATCATTTGAGAGTTTTGTTTTAATTCTATGATGTAGCTCAACTGTCTGTAAGTGTTCCACAAAGTAAGGTTAGTAAGATTGACAGATGTCTTCAGAAATTATATTTCTTCTGAAATTTGGTTTGTTATCCGTGTCAGGTTTTTGTTGGCGCTAGCATGCAATTATTCTGCATGTGCAGTTTTCAACTTCATATGAAAATAAAAAGTAAAGTGCAATAAGATAAGCTGTAGATTTTTGTTTTCTAACACATTGTACATGATTGGAAAATCAGTGAATTAGCTCTGTTCTTCACTCACATGTTGTTATGGTTTGCATTCTGTGCTTGTAGCCAGCTATAGATGGAAATTTTGGGCCTTATAGCCTTAATTATAGCCTTTTTCTTAACAAGTGCCTTTAATTGTATTTAGTGTGACTATTCCTATGTCTGTAACCTGCTAAGTCTATTCATTTAGGCAAAAAATTATGTTTATTAAAATGTATGTAAAAAATACAACCTAAATAGTGCATTAAAACAAATCAGTAAAATAATGTAAAAGAAAGGGGAAAAACAGCTACAGTATATAATGTATCTTTTTTTTTTTTGTAATATTATTTTTATTGACAAATTTTAACGACAACACATACATCAAACAAAAATCAAAACCCGCAACCAAACCCGAAAGTTCACGCACTCGCACACTCACACACACACACTTTTACACCCGGGGAGGAGTAATACAAATCCCTAAGAGAGAATTATCTAAACCGCATACAAAACATACATATTATTACATACAGTATCATCCATGTGATAGTTAAATGCAGGCCATCCATAGTGGGAGTATTCAACAGCAGAACAGAGAAAAGGAAAACAAAACAATCAATATGAATAGAAATATTGTCAAACTGAGTCCAAATATTGCAAAAAGGGGCCCCAAGATTCTTCCCATTTATGTTGACATTTAAAATTATTGGCTCGCAATTTCTCCATGTGGATAACTGAGACCAATTCATGCAACCAGTTTCTGAAGCACAGTGGAGTTGGTGTCTTCCAGTCTTTGAGAATACGTTTTTTTGTTAATACCATGGCCATCAATAGAGCTGTTTGAATATGTAAAGGGAGAGTTGAGGAGTCCACTGAAGATCCAAAAAGAGCCAAATCTCTGTCAGGAGAGAGAGTCCTTCGATAAACCCCAGAAAAAAAGAAGATTCTTGACCAAAACTGATAAATTAATGGACAGTCCCAAAATAAATGCAGCAATGTACCATTATTTGATTTACATTTATCACAAATTGGAGACACAGAGGGGTAAAATGTATCTAACATGACTTTAGAATAATGAAAACGGTGAATCACTTTGAACTGAATTAACCTATGCCTGCTATTTATTGAACAACTATGAATACGGGAGAGTGCAGTCTTCCATAGTTTATCAGGCAACACATCATTAATTTCCCTTTCCCAAGCCTTCTTAATACAGTTAACAGATTCAGAATCTTTGGAGAAATCATTCACAAATTTGGAGATAAGCTTCTTACTCTCTGGTGAAAGAGAAAGCAATTCTAGAAAAGCGTTTCTCTCGCAAGTAGATTCAAAATTTTGAATATTTTCCCTCACAAAGTGCCTAAGTTGCATATAACGGAAAAGATTGGAATGTGGTAAATTATACTTTGACCGAAAGATGCAAACTTGTTGTCTAAATAAAAGTCCGTTATGCACTTCAGCCCTTTTACACACCATACAGCAAATGTATTGTCCAGTAATGCTGGGGTAAAGGCATGGTTGTGGCAAAATGGTGTATATATCGAAATATTAGGGACTTTGTAGATATGTTTAATTTGACTAAGAATTTTCAGTGAATTTCTGACAACAAAACTATGACTTACTGATTTAATAGCAGATACAAGATTAGTGTAGAGTAAAGAGGATAATGAGGAATATGGTTTTATTAAAGACATAAGCTCCAGTTTTAGCCAGAGGGGGGCAGAAGTGAGTGATTTGTGGTCTGGAGAGCCCCATTGCCAGTATGCCAGTGCCCTAGCATTGGCTGCCCAGTAGTAGTCTTTAAATACTGGAAGACCCAGACAACCATCCAAAGTGGGCTTGAATAGATGTTTTTGTGATAGTCTGTGTTTTTTTATAACCCCAGATAAAATCTAAAATAATTGTCTCTAATTTCTTAAAAAAATCAGCCGAGATCCATATCGTCAAATTTTGAAAGAGATATAAAAATCTTGGTAAAGATACCATCTTAATGGCATTTACTCTGCCAATCATAGATAGGGGCAGAGTCCTCCAGTATTCTATGCTGCGTTTCAATTTATCAATACCTTCTAACAGATTTAATCTGAGCAAAAGTTTAGGATTTTTTGAGATTTTAAGTCCTAAATATGTGATATAGTTCTGAACAATCTTAAAGGGGCAATCTTGTAAAATTGTATTTTCACCAGTAAACACCAGTTTATTGTGTAACCAGAAATTTTACTGAATGTTTTAATATATTGTAATAGATAAGGAACACCCACTTCAGGGTCCATTAAGGTAACAAGTAAATCATCGGCGTAAAGTGTAACAAGACATTCTGCTGTACCAGCTGGAATACCCTTTATATGTGGGTGATTTCTTATCCCAATTGCCAAAGGTTCTAATGCTATATTAAATAACAAAGGGGACAAGCAATCTCCCTGTCTCACACCCCGATGTAAACTAAATGGCACTGAAGTGGTATTATTTGTTAAGACAGAGGATTTAGGAGAGCGATAAATCATTTCAATCCAGTCCACAAAAGTTTTCCCAAATCCAAACCTCCTCAAAGTTTCAAATAAGTAAGGCCATTCGATAGAGTCAAAAGCTTTATGGGCGTCCAATGTCAAGACGGCTGCTTGAGTGTTCTTACCTAAGTCAGAATACAATATGTTTAACACGCGACGCACATTGAAAAAGGAAAGCCTGCCTGGGATAAAGCCCACTTGATCTGGGTGGATAATTGTTGCTATATGTTTATTTAATCTGGTGGCCAATACTTTTGTTAAAATTTTATGATCTAGATTGAGCAAAGAAATGGGCCGGTAATTAACAGGATCCATGGGATCTTTTCCCTTTTTCAATAACAGACATATATTTGCCTCATAGAGGGACCGTGGAAGCGTTTTTCTTGCAATTGAATCATTTATCATTCTAAGTAAGAAAGGTGTTAATATCTCATGAAATGCTTGGTAAAACTCAGCACCAAACCCATCCGGTCCAGGGCATTTACTGGTGGGGAATGCCTTAATTGCTTTCACCAACTCAGCAACAGAAAACATGTCATCCAAAGAGCGCTGATTGCTCTCATTTAGATGTGGCAGAGTTAAAGGACTAAAGAACTGGGAATAATCTGTCTCTGTTGCTGTGGACGTAGAGGTATAGAGATCGGAGTAGAATTCTTTAAAACATTTGTTAATATCTTGTTGATCAGTGAGTACTTCACCGGTTTTGGACTGTATTTTATGAATAGCAGTCTTTGCCTGCTCTCCTTTAAGTTGTCTTGACAGTAATTTTTGTGGTTTATCACTCAATTCAAAATGTTTTTGTCTCGTCTTCAGTAGTAGATTACTTATTTCCCCTCCGAGGACAGAGTTATATTCTGATTTTAATTTCAGGATCTTGTTATAGTCAGACTGTAAAAGAGATGTTTTATATATTTGTTCTATATGAGTAATTTCTTGTTCGATTTCTTTCAGTCTCTTACATTTTTCCTTTTTCCTTGAGGTCTCAAAAGAAATAATAAATCCTCTCATTGTAACTTTAAGTGCTTCCCAGAGAGTAGAGTCTGAAACTTCTCCGTTATCATTGATCTCTAAAAAGTCTCTGAGTTTATTGGCCATGTATTCTTTAAATCCTGGTGATGACAGTAGTAGAGGGTTAAATCTCCAATTATATTTTGGTTTGGAAAGGGAAGACTGTAGCTGCAGCGTAACAGGACTGTGATCAGAAATCAATATATTGTGATAAAGTGTGTTGGTAATATTGGGGATTGAACCAGCCTCCACTATTAAATAGTCAATTCTAGTATATGACTGGTGCACCGGTGAGTAAAATGAATATTCTTTTTTGTCAGGGTGTTGTATTCTCCAAATATCCACCATATTTCTTGATTTTATCAGATTGTTCAGTGTTTGAACAGAGTTAATAGTTGGAGGAGATTTAGTGGATGATCTGTCCAGGGATGAATCCAAATAACAATTAAAGTCGCCACTGATGAAGACATTGGACGATCCATCCTCTGGAAGTAATTCAAAAACTTTACTAAAAAACGTAGGGTCATCGGAATTCGGGCCGTATATATTTAACAAGGTAATTGGGAATGAGTTAATACAACCAGAAATCAAAATAAATCTCCCATTTGGATCAGTAATCTTGGATTTAAGTAAAAAAGGAATATTATTACGAAACAGGATAGCTCCGCCCCTTGCTCGAGATGTAAAGGGTGCTTGGTATACCTGTGAGATCCAATTAGGTTTTAATTTATATCCAGTAACTTTAGTAGTGTGAGTCTCTTGTAGAAATAATATATCAGTTTTCAGTGAATTCAAGTGAGAAAAAACCTTCCCGCATTTTACACCAGTTCCAAGACCCCTAACATTCCACGAGGTTAGTGTGATTTTATCATTTAGAATTGGGGACATACTTACAAACAAGTCAGATAATCAGAAATCAAATGCCCATTCAAACCTTTGATACATGGCATGGATGATATGAAATAAAACAAAGTAGTAACTGAGTATGCAGACATATTTATGTAGTGAGCTGAAACGCCAAACAGCACACCTCTCCCCGTAACACATCCACACTCGCACACACACGCATACCCCCAAACCCTCCTCCCCACAGAAAAAGAAAAAATAAGAAATAAAAAAAGGGAAAAAGAAAAAGGAAAAATTCCCCATAGTATTGGGGAAACGCATGGCAAATGGCCAGCAGCCGAGAGTCCCTCTCAGAAAAATATTAAATGCGGACAATGGGCTACACCACAAATCCAGTCCCTCCGCAGTGGAAAAAAATACAAAGAAAAAAATAATATAGCACTTAATCCGCTGTCTTGTTCGTTTTTAACTTAGATGGAGTAGAATATAGGCATAACAAAGTTAATGTTCTCAAAGTTCCCAGTTCGAAAGCCTACTTTTTCAACTCAGATTCTATGAAGGACTTGACGTCTCCTGGGGAGGTAAGCACCTTTACCTGGTCGTTGTGCTGGACATGAAGCTTAGCTGGAAAACGCAGAGTATTTTACCTCCCTCTCCCTGAGCGCTTGGGTAACCTCACGGAATAATGTATAATGTATCTTTAAACAGTAAATTAACTATAAAATACTGTGAAATTAATCAAAAACCCAGTATATACACTATATTTTTCATTAACAATACAAAGCTGTAAATTTCAGAGACAGTATAATAATGTACATTTTACAGTAAAATAAAGGCAACGTTGCTTCCAGTTCTTTACTCTTATTTCACTGGTAAATTCTTAACAGTGTACAAAGGTCAACCTATCTCTGTGAATCAGCCTTTTCTGACATGAACTTCATCAAGAACAAACACAGAACACGCCTTACTGATGCAAGACTCACTCAGAGTTGCAGTGTCAAATTATACACCAGATTACAGTACATTGGTGAACAGAATGCAATGCCAGGCTTCTCACTAACAGACATTTACAGACAAAGAAAGAGATAACATATGTTTTCATTGAAAACACCATGACAACATTAAACTCAAATATTACACAAAATTGTGAAAAAGAATTTGTTCAAAAAGTGTAACAGATGTTCTGATTTGTTAAAAATGCTACAGATTTGGTGATTAGTACTAATGTAATAGGATTCATTTAAAAATGTGAAAGAGTTGATTTTTTTTATCTTACATAACTGATAATTTGTATAAACATGGGACAGAGTTCATGTTTTGTTCAAAAATGTTACAAAGGTAGTGGTTAGTACAAACGAGACCTGATTTGAAGATATGACAGTTAATGATTTCCTAAAAAATGTTAGAAGTGATAATTTGTACAAAAATATAACAGGTGTGATTTTGAACAAAATGCTACAAATGTGCTTATTCATACAAAACTGTCAAGAAAGATATTTACTAAAATATCCGAGATGTGATACCTCTGACTTTCAAGTGTTGAAACAGATTAACAGAAATAAATGTTGCATGTTTAAATATATGTGTTTCCTACCATCATTGTTAATAATTATTGTGAGGAATAATTAACATTGACATGTGATCAGACGGGGAGTTTTTCCTGGCCACAGTGTGCTTGGTGGATCTTGTTGGGTCTCTAAACTATGGTTCTATATATAAAGCGTCTTAAGATAACTTCTGTTGTGGTTTGACGCTATATAAAAATAAATTGAATTGAATCAGACAGTCTCTTTACATATATTATTATTATTATTAAGAGGTGATCTGTGCAACTTTGTTATTCAGGAAGTTTGTATCAAACAAATGGTAAATGGTAAATGGACTTGGACTTATATAGCGCTTTTCTAGTCTTCCGACCACTCAAAGCGCTTTACACTACATGTCAGCATTCACCCATTCACACACTGATGGCAGAGGCTACTAAGGTGCCAACTTTGCCCATCAGGATCTAATCTAGATACTCATCCACACACTGATGGCTATGCCTTTGGGAGCAATTTGGGGTTAAGCTCAAGGACACATCGACATGTGACCCGGAGCAGCCAGGGATCGAACCACCGACCTTCCGATTGGTGGACAACCTGCTCTACCCTCTGAGCCACAGCCGCCCCAAACAAGTAGCCCTTCATACTACTCAGTACCCTTGAAGTAGCTCTCAGTTTCAAAAAGGTTGGTGACCCCTGCTCTAGGCTGAGCTGTCCTCGGAGGGAAAGGTACTTGACTACGTGAGTAGATTCCGTGAACGTTTACATCATGCTCGTTATTTTGTTAGAGAATCACTCACCAGTTCCCAGGTGGAGATGAAAATACACATACACATAAATAGCACAACATGCAGTAAATCTCGGTAAATACAATAAATAGCACAAAGTGCACAGTACAGATAATAATGGACAAGGTTCCAGTGTGAATGGTGTTTATGAATTTAGTTAAGTTATTGCATTCTACGTAAATGTTCTTGATTGCTGCAGTGGATCTACAGTATCCTCCCAAGGGCAGTTTTTTAAATTATTTAAAAAGACACAATTTGTCTGGCTTATTGTTTTGCCTGTGTTTTTTACAGTATATACATCCCAGTAGATTTTGTTCTTTCCAAATAATTTTACTGGCCATGTTTGTGATTCTAAATAGTCTAATTTTCTTCTTAGCCCCCAGGTTCCCATACCATGTACACATATTAAAAGTTAAGACACTTTCAACAAGACTTTTGTAGACAGTCTCTAAGATGTTCTTGCTTATATAGTATGAATCTAATTTCCTGATTAGATACATGCGCTTTGTTGCTTTCTTAACAAGGCCAAAGTGAGCATGGCTCACATACCCCCGCTCACCGCTTGACCCATACTAAAGTAGGGCCAAAGGTTTTGCCCTTTAGGAACTAATGGCATTAGTCTATTGAGCACAATCTATCTTGTTATTATCAAAAATGTAGGGCATCCTGGACTTCCAAACCCCAAAGGGCACAACTAGACCACACTGTCAACCATCATTCCAAATTTGAAGTTCCTAAGTTGAATAGTTTCCAAGCACTGCTCCGGAAACGAGGACGGACGGACGAACACGTGGAGCGCTATATACCCCTGACTACGTTATACGGGGGTATAAATATGTATTCTGTGTTGGCTGTAAAATTTAAAGTACAGTCAAAAAGGTTCCTAAATATTTAAACTCTACTGTTTCAACAGGCTGATCATTAATCAAAACAGGTGAAGAATAATGACTCAATAACCAGCTCGTTAGTCCTACTTTTGTTATTAAAAAGGGCGCCATCTTCACACCACTTAAGCTCACCGAAATGGTGAAAAGTATGAGGACTGGTTAACTGTGTCCCCTGTCTGCATAAGACCAAATAACACCATATCCTCAGCATATTTATACAACTGGCAGGTTGAATTCACAATGGGCTCAGTGTGTGGCAAAATAAATCATTCCCTCGAGGGAAACATCATGGAATATGTCTTAATTATAGTCCATATCTTTTGCGCACATGCTTGAATAGCCAGCGTCCCTGCACTGGACTTTATAGTGAAGCTGAGGATATTTTCAGTCAGAGGTTCTTGGATTACAGAGTGCTGTTAAAAGTGGCTGCTGGAGGACAAGGTCACCACCAAACCTCAAGGCAGCGCTCCAACTGCCGACTGCACGTACGCCTCTGAAAATGATGAGTCGAAGCATCTTGGTTGAATCAGGATAGATTCTCCTCTGCTTTACATGTAAGAGTGGTAAGTGTGTTATTACCTCGGACTTGGAAGGAGGTTATGTTTTCACCGGCATTGGTCTGTCCCTCTGTTAGCAGGATTACTCCAAACGTTTGCGGTGGATTTGAATTAATTTTCTGGAGGGGTGGGGTGTGGCACAATGAACAATTCACTCGATTTTAGTGGCGATCCGGATCATGGTCCGGATTCAGGATTTTTTTTTAGAATTCAGCCTGAGCATTAAGACCACAGGGTATAAGCTACTATCTATCTATCTATCTATAACACATCGAAGTGTGACCGATGACGCGTTGATGACGCATTACCACACCTCCTTCCTTCTTCGAGCAGAGAGATACGTGTGTGGATGTGTGTGCGGGAGCTGCTGGCCGACCGCGGTGAGAAAGGAAAAAGCGGTAGATGACGGGACGAGAGACAACGTAGTGTTAAACGTTATACAGACACAACAAGGCTGCTGAATGAGAGAGGCATCCACCGATATGTTACTCGGAAACACACCATGTTAATAATAAGCCGACCAACTCACGAAACCGCCAGCTGTGAGCTGTGATCTGTTTTTAAAGTCAGGGACCTTGGCGGAGGTCTGCGCTCTCCGAGTATCATTCTAGTTTGTCTAGCTGTCCCTCTGTTAGCAGGATTACTTCAAAATTCCGCGATGGATTTTAATGAAATTGTTTGGAGGGGTGAAGTGTGGCAAAATGAACAATCCATTCGATTTTGGTGGCGATCCGGATCATGATCCAGATTCGGGAATTTTTTTAAGGATTCCGATCAGCGTGAGCATTAAGACCACAGCGTATAACACATGCGCAGTGTAGCTGATGACGCGTGACCGTGACTCCTTCTGAGAGCAGAGAGATACGTGTGTGGATGTGTGGCGAGACATCGGGGTGCGGGAGCTGCTGGCCGTCTCTCTCTCCTTCACACACGCACACGAGTGCGCGCATACACACACACACAATTGGACACGACTGTCCACAGCTGTCCCAAAGGATACCACTTCATCTCACAGACCATAAACCAAAACTCATTAGAAATTCCTGAGAAATTAATAATCCTTGTAGCTTCCTGTGCAGAGGGCCATGTGGATGAGGACGCTGATGAGCTTGATGTATATTTAATCCTGTTTTCCAGAAGCAGGTTTTTTGTTCCTTTGGATTAAAGCTAATTATCTGCTTTAATGTCGAGGAGGAGGAGGAGGAGGAGCAGAACGAGGAGGGCACATTCAGGAGTACAACTCCCACTAATTCAACCCAGTCCAGAAAATGGATTCACCTTTGGATTTTACTTTTATTGTCCCTTTTTGATCAAGTTGGTTATAAGTTGCATTCATAACTTCCAGCAGTTCCAGTCATATGGCCGGTGGCATTAAGTGTGCCTTCACTTTGTTCGGTGTTATGTGAGGAGGGTCAGTGTATCTTTTGGTCATTCGATTTTCCTTTCACAAAAGGATATTAAAATTTCCAAGAATTAGTGGTTATTTGATTTTCTTTTTAAAAAACAAAAATTAAAATTGAAATACAAGGCTTTTTTCTTAATTGGGGTCGAGAAGGGATGAACTAAACTTAAAAATTGGGTTGATTTTCATTTTTTATTTCTAAAAACAAAAAATAAAATCACTAGAAGACAGAAACGAAAAAACGCCTGTTTTTTCATATTCTGCGACCGGAAGTTGTGTAAAAGCGTGCATGAAGACGGCGCTGTGTGTAACTGAAGGTGATGGACATTGATTAGTATGTGTTTTTTCACAACAATAGACATGTGTGTCTCAGGGAAGAAGACATGACTGCAGAAAAACTAACTTAAGTTGGAAAGATATAGACAGATTCGAACTTCCCGGATCAATAACTCATAACGGAAACGTTGTTAAAACACAATCGCCGGCTCTTTCTAACTATAGTAAAGAAGTTATTGTACCTTAGACAAGAGTACGGCGATGTGTCCTTTGTGTTCATCAGGTACGTGGGCGATCCAGCGAAGGATGGCCTCATACACGGTAATCTCCTTTCTCACAATGTGGTCGTCTCTATCGAGGATGTCAGTGAGTTCCTGCACAGAGAGCTGCAGCAACTCTTCGGAGAGAACAACCTCCTCGAAGTGAGCAAGGATACAGCGGTAGGCCTTGCGCTGCAGTCCAGACAAGAAGCAGATGTTGGTTAACTGAAATATGCCGATGCATCCATCGGTTTCCTGCTGAGAACCATGGCCTCAGATTTAGAGGTGCTGATCCTCATCCCGGCCGCTTTACACTCGGCTGCGAACCGATCCAGTGAGTGCTGGAGGTCACAGATCGATGATGCCAACAGGACCACATCATCTGCAAAAGGCAGCGATGAGATCCTCAGCACACCGAACTGCAAACCCTCCTCCCCCCCGACTATGTCTCGATATCCTGTCCGTTAATATCACGAACAGGATTGGTGACAAAGCGCAGCCCTGGCGGAGGCCAACCCCCACCGGAAACGAGTCCGACTTACTGCCGAGAACCCGAGCACAGCTCTCGCTTTGGGCGTACGGGGATGGGATGGCCCTGAGAAGTGACACCCTCACCCCATACTCCCGCAGCACCCCGAACAGTATCTCCCAGGGGACCCGGTCATACGCCTTCTTTTATTTTTACAGTATATAATTACAAACTTTGCCAACGTGTTCTTTTTGTATTTACAATTTATATATTTAATTTATTTTATTTTTATCATAAGTTTTTTATACATATTTACAATGAACAATGGTACGGTAAACCACTCTCGGGACTTCTCCATGCTCCATTCTTAATCCCATTGGTCATGTAGCTGTCCTTTATGGAGAGAGAGAAAAAAATAACAACAATTAGAACCCACACCAGTGTTTCCCCGACTTAAAAAAACGCTCAACTACACATCTGAGTCAACCAGTAGGGTAATTAATTACACGGCTAAACATCAGCCGAAATCTCTAAAGTGAAACCATGGGTGTCATTTTTGCATGAAAAAGAAATCAGCCGGATAATATACAAAGAAATGAATTGAATTTAAAGTGTCATTTAATCCACAGAATAGGACATTGAGCACGAGAAGGTAACAAAAACGTTTATAGCACATGATTTCTAGGGCTGACTTCTCTATTGTTGCATGAATAATAATCAAACACAGTGGCTCCTTGTGGGGATGTCCATAATTAACCGTTAACCGACATTAAGCATTTCAACCGATTAACGCTATTGTTTAAAACGGTTAAAAGAAATGTTAATACTTAACTCAAAAGCTGAGCGGCTCAGAGGAGCGGCTCGTCACTTTAAGGAGAAAAGCTGGTCCACCTTAACAGCCCATCTTAAGAGGCAGAGCCGGAGTTGCGGGATACAGGAAGTTGGCTCCGGTCTCTGGCTCGCTTGAGCATATCGGAGTTGTAGTTTCGTAGCATTTATTCACCGACGTATAATCTGTACACACACTGCTACATCTACGTTCACAGCTAGAATGCCACCAACAACCTCACACTCACCACCAACACACACACACGGTCTGTTGGAAACTCGCTAAAGTTACTCAGACTACGTGTGCGGCGGCGAGCACGAAGCCTCCGGCAATGCTAGAGCTGCTAACGTAGCACAAATACACACACTGTTTGTTGACCACTCGCTAAAGTTCCGCCGGGCAGACACACAGCTGACAACCTGCTAAACTAAACTAAATGTGTGGTGGAGACTTTTACTGGGAAAGTGGCTGCATGTCCGCGACACTACACGCAGCATCGTAGCTGCTAAGTTAACGCTCCCGGACGGTGAACTGGGGACTCCCGTCAACCAATATCTGTTGTGCTCCTGCAGCTGGTACACCGCTGAATGTGAGGCACAAATCTTGTCGGTTAACGGTTAATAATCGGTTAACAAGTGTTATCGTTTAAGAACATTTTTCAAAATAAGCATCCCTAACGCCTTGTGATAGATCAGATAGGACTATGTGCAGGTGTTTGACATACCTGTCTTCTGCGGATTTGGGCCTGGGCCAGTTCAGCTCCAGGAAGAAGACCGTGGGTCGTCTGGCCTCAGACTTCTCCGTCTTGGGAGTCCCCCCCCTTGCAGCGTTCAAACTTTTCACCAAGATGTTACGATGCAGCTGAGGGATGTAGCTGTAGTTGTTATGGCTGTATGTGTTCCCTGTGCTGTTGTCCCTTTCCCCTCTCCAGTAGCTCTGCCCAGGTGTGCTGCACTGCTCAACAAGGTGCCCAGGTGTGCTGCATTTGCTAAACGAGGTTGAGAAGGGAAAGGTGCTTAAAAGCTCCTGTGCAAGCTGCAGCAGCAGAAGCAGTGAGGCTTCTGGTGTGGGGACTGCTGGTTTTGCTGCCTCTCAGCTTAGGACTTAATATTGTTTTTTTCATATTTCCTTGTTAATAAATCCTATGGATTTGAGAGTTTTAAAGGTGTCTTCTGTGTTTGGTTTGGGTCAGTGTTAAGAGGGTCGTTCGCTCCAATAGGGCTGCCCAAGGGTGGGGCGTAACAGTAGTCCTTGGCAACTTTCACTGTGGTGACACGGTAACGTTTGGACTTCTTGTTATAGACAACAATTTTAATGTTAGCTGACAGTCACAACATACTGTGTTTTTTCATTATTTTAATGAGAAATTGCAACAAGCCACCATCACTTCAGTGGGGGCATCATTCTCTAGTGAAGTTGTTGAGTTCTCCTCAGATTTCCTTCAGGCAAACAAACAATATTATTTTCAAAAATAACTTGAAAAATATGTCTTACGCAACTTCGTCTTTCTGGTTGACGTGGTTGTAGTCCAGTGCAGCGAGGAGGGTCCGTGCTCCGTACACTGGAGGAGAGAAGGCAAATCGCTTGGCAGCATACATCAGAACATGGTTCTGGAAAGACTCCACATCTGAAGTTGATCTGTAGAGCAAAGGAAAATGTTCAACAATCACAAAACAATACAACTTCAATGGACTTATCACCATTGCACATATAGGGAGCATCAAATTCATAACACCACTATCATATTACTATTGGCACATTCACTTCTCGTAAAAACTAACAAGTTATCACTCTGCTGCAGTGATGCATCGCTAAGGCACACATCTGAGGTCTCGTTCTCCTCCCTCTGACTGGATGTGACCTCACTTTCTGAAAACCGAGAAAACAAATAACAAAAAATACAAAATTACAATTTATTATTTCTACCCCAGTAAATTACTGTGTCCTGAGCCAAACCTAAGGATTAGTATTGGGGGCGATCCAGGTATATTTTATCGGACTGATATTGGCAAAATTTGATCTGATCCCTCCCTGTCACTGTTGGGGTGCTGCTCTCCTTTACAAACAGGCTCTACAGTGGGAGCATTTCCCTGCAGGGCACAAATGCTGGAAAAATATGCAAAAGGAGGGTACATCTGCTTCACTCACCAGCCAAAAACACAATGCGAATCTATCTTGTAAAATTTGAACATTCACTTGCGATGGGGACAACGAACAAAAAGGGTCATTTTAAACCTTGTTTCCCTGCATATGAGATTAAAATTAGAATGTGTGAATAAAATAATTAGGGTTATTGGCTTTTTAAATCTGAGTTCTGATACTGAAATGGTCTTTAAGGAAGTAGTTTTCCTTGAGCATAGCAGAAACCTTCCAAGCTCTCTCAACTTCTGCCGAATGTATTCATGTTTGCCTGTATCATTCCAAGTCGGTTGTACAGATGCTCACCGTACTCCGTGATACAGACATCAGATTTGACTGCAGAAGAAACTTGCATCATGTTGCTTAACAGTTTCCAAAGTTCTTGTTTGACACCAGGTGGTGGAGGTGCAGTAAATGCACAGAGGGCCTGGACACGGGTTTTGCCCATTTTTTGTGGAACCAGAGGCTTGAACTTGCAGATCATCATGTGCATTCACACACAGATATGGATTTCTTTTCTCCTACCAATGTACTTGTATCAGTGGTAATTGTTAGAAATGGCAAATAAACCACTGGAATCTATACTCACTCAACAGTGCCGAAATCTGCACGTGTGCATCCGTGACGATCTCTTTGATTTGTAGTTCCCCCAGAAGTCTGTCAAATGTCTGTACGAAGGCGTGCTTCTCCGTGACAACACTGTTTCAGTCGCGTCTGTCTCTTGTCCACTGTGACTACACCTGTTATGTCCATGGAGTCATGCTCCATGGTAGTGTGTAGGTGCAATATTGTGCAGAGTGACTGATAGAAAAAAGATGTCAAATGAGCTCATGTCACAGTATATCGCTAGCTTGCATGAAAATAAGCGGACGTCAGCAGGCTAGCCAAGCGTGATATCAAAGTCGTTGACGACAACTATCAAAATCTTTTTGGCCAGAAAATGAATAATAAAATCTGTCTGGAGCCGCAAAACGTATTTGAGCCTTATAATGAAGGTAACGCCGCCTATTAAGTCTAATGCAGTAAGGACTAAAGTGCAAACGAGAGGCAGGACACTGAAGAATTGTCTCGGGGAGATTTGGCTGGAAGCTCTCTTCAGCAGGAGCTTCCAGTGTGTGTTTGTTCTGGAAATTTGTTTTAATTACTTTTTTAGTTGTTTGCTAATTTTTCGCCGCAGAAAGCAAAGAAATCTGTCCACGCTCTACTAAATTCTCCATCTTCCTCCAAGAATTTATTTTGGATTTGGAAACATACTGTAGCTAGGGGAAACTCAAGACTAGCCAACGCTGTTGAGGATCGGCAAAATTACAGAATAAGTGACAGGCCGTAGACGTACGTAGGTTATGACACACAGTTTAGATTACTGAAATGTTATTTTATTATTCAGTGTAAAGTCTAGGGATGCACCGATCCCACTTTTTCACTCCAGATAGCGATTTACTTGAAGTTCCCTCGGGATCAATAAAGTTACTATCTATCTACCTGGGCTTTGGGTATCGGCCCATTGGTATCGGTGCATCCCTGATATAGGCTACACATTTTTGCAATTGGAGAATGTAAGAATCACTTTAGGCCTACAACAATGATTAATTAAAGTTAACATGTTAAAAAAAATAACCACTTCATATCTGTATAATTTGTCAAAGCCACAGGGCGCCACTGGAGAGGGGCTAAAGAGCCATGTCATGTATATTTTAGGCGTATGTGAAAGATCTGTTTTTAAAAACATTTTTGGTTTTATGTAGCTACTGTTGTGTATGTAGTGTTGATAGACTTGATCATTCTGGCTGCACACACAAACGCACACACACACACACACACACACACACAGGAAACTCTTCCTGGTTGTTCTGTCATGCTGTGATAACCTCTAATGCAGGGGTGTCAAACTCAAATACACAGTGGGCCAAATTAAAAAAATTGGTACAAGTCGAGGGCCGAACTGGTTCAATGTTTATTGCAAAACTTATTGAAATTAACTTATTGCACATATTGAACCTGGAACTAACAAAGCTTAAGTTATTGCCTATAAAAACAACATTAAACATTAAATAAATGAACAATCTGTTGCATTAATTTCTTATGGCTCTATCTGCAGCTTTTCCAGAGTAATTTCTAATGAAGACATTTTTCCACAGGCCAACAACAGCCAAAAAATAATTTCCTCCAAAGAAAAACCAAACATGCCCTCTGGTACAAGAAAAAAAGTGCAAAAAGGAAACATAGATTAAAGCTCAGTTTGCTGCTCTGTGATGCACACTAGTCTAAGCCAGATACTTGGCATCTCATCTTGGATGCAAGTTCATCAATGTTTGGGGTCAGGCTCTGAGCTGAGGAAATCCTCAGGATTGAGTGAAGGTGTTCATCAGTAAGACGACTCCTGTGTGATGTTTTGTTTATCTTCATCAAGGAGAACAGTTGTTCACACAGGTATGTGCTGCCAAACATAGAGAGCATTTGAGCAGCTTGGGTACGCAGCTGGGGCATTGTGTCGGGGATGAAACGTGGAAACTGTGCAGCACCCACAGAGTCATACTTTGCCTTGAGTGTGTCACTACATTGGAGTTCAATCAGCTCCATTTGGAGGTTGGTTGGTGCACTTTCCACGTCAGCTGCAAATGGATTGCTGAGCAATTCAAACCTGCTTTTTTGGGCTTCAAAGTTTTCTTGCAGCATCTGCGTCTCCCACAGGCGCAGCTTGGTTTTAAAAGCTCTCACTGTAGCGTACATCTCTGTGATCACATGGCCGCGCCCCTGAAGCTGCAGGTTGAGCGCATTGAGATGGCTCGTGATGTCACACAGAAACGCCACTTCACACCGCAACTTTTTATCCCGGAGCTCTGTTGTGTCTCTCCCTTTGCTTTCCATGAACTGACAGATCTCCTCATGCAACTCGAAACATCTTTTCAGCACTTTTCCTTGGCTTAGCCATCGCACCTCTGTGTGATAGGGCAAGTCACCATATTCTGAACCCAACTCCTCCAGAAAAGACTTGAACTGGCGGTGATTTAAACCTCTGGCTCTTATGAAGTTAACTGCTCGTGTTATGGTGCTCATTACATGTTCCATTTTCAAGGCTTTGCCACACAACGATTCCTGGTGTATGATGCAGTGATAAGCTGTCAGCTCACCTGCGCCGTTTTCCTCCCGCATCTTCTCCCGGACCCTGCCCACCAATCCATTCTTTTGACCGCACATCGCGGGCGCTCCATCTGTCGTCAGTCCCACAAGTTTATCCCAAGGCAGCCCCATTTCATTTACACATCTGGATACCTCTTCAAAGAGATCTTTTCCCGTAGTTGTGCCATGCATTGATCTTAATCCCAGAAGTTCCTCTGTTACGCACAGACTTGAGTCCACTCCACGGATGAAAATTGACAGCTGGGCAGTATCAGAAGTGTCGCTGCTCTCATCCACAGCAAGGGAGTATGCGATGAAATCTTTTCCCTTTCCCACCAGCTGTTGTTGTAGATTGGTGGCAAGCTCACGTACACGATCAGCAACGGTGTTTCTGCTCAGGCTCACATTTGAAAATGCTTGCCTTTTATCTGGGCACACGACGTCGCAAACTTTCATCATGCAGTTTTTGACAAATTCTCCCTCGGTAAAGGGCCGGGCTGATTTAGCGACCTCTGTTGCCACAATAAAACTAGCCTTTACAGCAGCCTCACTTTGTGATTTGGCGTTTGTGAACATAGCCTGCTGTGACACCAGACTTCTTTTCAACTCTTCTACCTTCTGGAGCCTCTGTTTCATGTCCAGATGCTTGTACCTGTCGTGGTGTTTCGCTTCATAGTGTCTTACGTTGTATTCTTTCATTACAGCCACACCGTCTCCGCACACAAGACAAACAGCTTTGCCCTTTATATCCGCGAACATATACTCTGCCTCCCACCTGCCTTGAAAACCTCTGTTTTCAAAGTCCACCTTTCGTTTAGCCATTTTTTGGGGAGTGGGATAGCTGAAAGTTAGCCACAGTTGACTAGCTCCATAAAGCTGCTGATGAGCGAGTAGTGCAAGGGCTCGCGCTTGAAGGCCCGCGCTTGCAGGCCCTCACTAGGCAACGCACTGGCAGTGCATTGTGGGATTTGTAGTATTAGTGGTGCGTGCAATATACCGGCGGGCCAGCTCTAATAGTAATTAGATATTATCCTGCAGGCCAAAAATAATATCACTGCGGGCCGGGTTTGGCCCGCGGGCCTTGAGTTTGACATATGTGCTCTAATGGATGGATAGAGGGATGATCTCATCTCTCTCTCTCTCTCCTCACCATAGTGGGACTGTGATCTCTGCTTGCTCTTGCACTAACATGGCTCTCCACATGTCAAAGCAATCAGAGACTTAAGTAATTGGGGTGGAGTGACCCTTTAAGGCTTACTTTAAACATTTTAGGGAATTGTAGATCCTGTAGAATGTGCTTGTAAATGAATGTGTGGAGGTGGGCGAGGCTGGTATTCAGCTGCAGGAGAGAGAGGTGTGGGGAAGGCTCATGAGCGAGTGGGGCCAGGTGATATGATTGACTCAGCTGGTACTCATTGTCTAATCACACTCTCCCTTTAAGTGCAGTATAGCGTGCTGGACCTCAGAGGGCTGAGACACACACGCAGAGAAAGGAGCGGGCTTCGCAGGCTGGGTTTGCATCGCATTGCAAGTTGTTAATCTGCGTTAAAAGCCGTAAATTAAAGACTGTTTGATTTACATTTACAGCAAGTTGTCCTGTCTGTGTTTGTGCTGAGGGAACCCACGGGAATGTGTGCATGAAACATAAGAAGAGTGACAGGGTTTGAGTGACTGATGGAGACGAAGTAGGACAGCTATCCCATGGGAGAGTGACCTAAACCAGATGATTCATCCCTCTGTGTAATGACGATGACATCAGAGGGTGAGAGGATGAGAACAGGGACGTAAACAGAAACAGATGTTACGTTAAAGGGAGAGTCACACACAGACGATGACAAGTTCACTTTCATCCAACCATCATCCACTCAGCCGTTTGCCTGATATCAAGGACATCAGAGGATGAGAGAGAGAGAGAGAAAGTGCTAAAACATAAAAACCAGGTCATTCATGTTGATGAAGAGTAAGCGAGCGTTAAAATACAATTTGAAAATAGGTTAATTTTGAGGGAGGGTGGGACTTTCCTCTAAATTATTGAACTGCTTTTTTTTTATTTATATATATATATTTTTTATTTATATATATATATATATATATATTAAAGCTGAAGTAGGTGAGATTGGAGAAAATATGATTAAAAAAGTTATTTTTATAAAACGGTTGCTATATCGTGACAGTAGTACATGAAACAGGTAACCCGAAAAAAATCATGTTCCTCTGTGTCCTCTGGTGCTCCTAACGGCATCTGCAGGATTTCACAGACCGGAGAAAAACAAGCAGTAAGAGCTGATCTGAGGTCTGCTGACCATCAGCTGTCTATGAGAGCCGGCTGTCAATCACTCTGAACTCCGACCAAACGGTCAAACTAGGCAGCGCTGATCAAATATGAATCAATATTCTGTTACGTTAATGCCTATTTCTTGCTTCAGATGTTTTCAGAATCATCTTGTAGTGCACGGTTTAGCTGTAAAATGAGAATGTTTGTGACGCCGCCGCCCTGTGAAATGTGGTGAAGGAACGCCAAGTTCTGGTCACATGACCGGAGCACAGCAAATAGGAACGCTCTCTCTCTCTCTGAAATGACCTGTGATTGGTCAAAGTCTCCCGTCACGGGCTAGATTTTCTAAAGCCTGAAAACAGAGTCATGAGGAGGAGCAGAAGTCTAGTTATCTCTCAGAACACTTGAATTACAATACGATGAAAGGTTATTAGGGAATTTTTGCCCAATGATGCCAACAAAATATACTGACTACTGCCACTTTAAGAGATATTTTTTGCATGTCTTTGACTTCATATACAATTGTTTAAACACACCTTTTCAAAAATACTTTGCAAGGAACCAAAAGATTTGCTCTTACCATGTCCAGATGTTGTATGAATAAATCATGACCTTATTGAATTTTCTCTCTCTCTCTCTCTGTCTCTCTTTCTCCCTTCCATTCATTGTTCTGACATTCAGCTGATGTTCTGAACAGGTTAAAGCAATTTGCATTTTGCAACTCGTATAAAAACACCGCCCACTGACCAATCGGTTCTCTTGGAAAATGGCATCACCATTTCTGGAAGATCCCGTTGACTAAGGTGCGTGGAGCTGTGAGACAGGCCAACACACAGCAATTCTTTTCGTAAACACATAAACCAGGCCTTGTTTCTTTGGATTTTGAAGTCTTTATTTTTTTATCTTCGGTTCTCCCGTTCCTGGTAAAAAGGAAAATACATTTGTTTAATGGTTTCCTTGTAAAAAGGGAAAACATTTTTTTTAATTGTTTCCTGGTTAAATGGGAAATACATTTGTTTAATGGTTTCCTGGTTAAAAGGAAAATACATTTGTTTAATGGTTTCCCTTGCCTGGAAATAAATTGTTACTGAATGACCTTCTTTTCGTACTCTAATTTCTCCACCTCCAGTTTTGCTTTTTTTATTAGGATCTTTTTGTGCTGTATTTCTAGTTGCTTTATCTCTATATCTAATTCTAGTGTCCTTTTGTACAAGGCCCTCACATTGTCTGCTCCAACCTGAAACACAAAGCACATAACATGAGTTGCTTTAACATTTAAGCTGTCCCTTTGCAAGGCTCATTTAAAGAAAGGTGCACAATTCGCATTGACTACAAATACTTTAAAATAAGGTTAATTCATTACCACGCGTGACCGTCTTGGCCTAGATGAAAAGGCCACAGGCTCAGGGAGAGGAGGATTTCCCTCTCCCTGCTAAATGATCAAAGCAATGGATTCATTTTAAAACAGAGAGCATTTATTAGTCCCATGTGCAGACCACCACCATCTGCAGGTCATTTAAGATAAATCTATTGAACTTTATTTAAGCCATCTGTGTTAACCACTTAAAACAGATGGTGAGTGTCCACACTTGTGTTAAGATGGGCAAACTGAAAACTGCATAAAAGTGGTTACAGAAGACTGAAGTGTACCCCGAAAGCTCTCTCAGAGCACACTGACAGTGTCTCATCATCTAGGGCCTCCACCTGAGGAAATAAAACAAGTAAATTGATTATTTAATCCATGATCAGCAAACACAGATGACATGCCAGCCAGTGTATACCACGGGTTGCTTTTACTGTTACCTCTGTATGAGACAGTGTGTATGTAGGTGGTGGCAGCAACACCAGCGTCTCCCCATCAACTGTAGGGCAACTTTATACACCACCAGGGTCCGAAGAGATACCCCCTTCCACCCCTCATTATTGCTGAGGACCAGGGGCCCCCTCCTGTCTTTCTCATTTCATTTATTTTTCTGTTGGCTGCAAGCAAAGTCAAAGCATTTCTTTGTGCTTTTGTATATCGATATCATTCTACAACCGACACGGATTGAATCACTAAAGCCTCCTGCTTGTTGTACTTATAAAGATATGAAAGTGAGCTTGCTCACCGCTTTGAATGATGTTTTTATATTTATTTCCAGTCCACAGTAGAAATACAGACTGCAGCTGTTCTTCATGTGCAGGTGTTTGTTAAACAGGTAACAGGCTACAGAGAGAAAACACTGCTGCTCTACCACTGAGAATAACTGAGTGTCTTTATTAGTGTTAGTACAGTTCAGACATGAACTCCATCTAAAGTCTCTACAGCTGTTAAAGCCGATTGACAGCTGATCCAGCTGTGATCAGCTGCTGCTGTCATCAGAAACAGACGTCGCTTCACGTGACGCTTCAGAGGAAACAACGTCTCATTTCTCTAAAAACATATTTCCTCGTTTCCTCTCTCCTCGCATGGTTTCCTTGCGTCTCTCCATGCTTCCCAGGTGGGAGGGACCAAGGGTCTTTCCCATTTGTGCTTTTATACGGCTTGACTCCTCTTCTCGCGTCTTAGTCCCGCCCACGGGAGATGCGAGCGGAGGAGGCGAGGAAAAGACTCGAGGAGAGAGGAAACATGTTTTAGAGACATGAGACCTCCTTTCCTCTGAAGCGTCACGTGAAGCGACGCCAATTAAATATGACGTGTGGCACAGCTGGATCAGTGCCTGCACTGAGCTGCATCAGCTGTCCATTGTTTTGTTGTAGGCCTATATGAAAAGTAGGCTAAAATACATGTGGCCCGGGCCCAACAGCCAACAGCAAGGCCGCAACTTAAAGTACCAGTTAGATTTTAACAATTAATGTTTTTGCTTAGAGCCGACAACGCCACCTAGGAAATACTTGGAGCCTAGGACTCTGATAAATTCAGGTTCTTTTACATCAGGTGAGCAGAGTTAAAAACACAGGCAGAAGTTTAAATCAAATTAAAACCAGATTTATTGCAATTAAGATAGCATGGGTCTAAAAATGAATGATTAATCTAAAAGCTAAAAGGAATAAAATGTTACTAGCAACAAGGTTAAAAACCCTATAAAAAGTCCAGTCCAATATAGTCCAATCCGGCTCTTTAATCCAGTTCAGTCCACTCCAGTCCAGTCCAATCCAGCGATCCTCCCGTGTCCGCGTCTTAGCTCCTCCCGTACTCCTACAGCCGTCTGCCCGTCTCGGCGTCTCTCCAGCACCTTCCGAAACTGTGAAATAACAGAGACCAGGACCAGTAGTGTGTTCTCCACTACTTGGCTATCACAACTCCAGATAAAAGCTATCCTGGTCTGTTTTCAGTGTGTCCGCCACGTAAATGTACCAAAGGGTACTTACGTTTTTTGAGTGAATCTGCGTTGGCGGACACGGTCTGCTGCATGTAGTCTCACAGGACTCTCAGGTCACTGGGCTGGTAGGTAGTAGCAGGAGGGCTTTTCTGCTGCACTGCTGTCTCTGGACTGTCTCTGACTGAAGATCTCCTCTTTTGCTGCAAGCCGTTCTCTCCTTTTGTGTCCTCTCCACCTGTGCTGCATCCTGCTAATTGCAGGCTCTCCGCCACACCTGCTGCTCCTCTCCTAATCAGTGTCTTTGATTGGGGGTGTGGCTGTCCATGGGTCTAGTTCATTACATCTTAAAACACTTCAATCTACATATTAAAAGCAAGCCAAACAACCAACATGCAGGAATAAAACACACACAATAGAATAAAAACCATAAAACATGCAAAATAGAATAAAATCAACCATAAAACATAAAACATGCATATGTCATTTTTGACCCTGTCACATACACATAAAGAGTGACATATGTTTGAGTGATGTAGCCTATTATATACACGCAAACACACTAATGTCTATCTATCTATCTAGCTAGCTATCTAGCTATCTATATATATCAAGTTTAGGCTATATATTTGTTCTTTTTTATATGACATGATTGATCATCCACTCCTCACTTCTGTAAACGCCAAACACCTGCAGTCACTTCCCAAGGAGCTCAGTAATTAACGAATTAAGGACCTGACAGTAGAGTATATAAGGTAAAGGTACACCTCAGATATCCATCACATCAACAACTAATAGTTGTGGCGATAGAGAGAGAGAGAGAGAGAGAAAGAGAAAGAGAAAGAGAAAGAGAAAGAAAGAGAGAAATAAATAAATAAATTAAAAGAGAAAACTTTAGAAACATTGTCAGGCTACATGAAGACTGCTATAGCGTGCGCCCTATGGCAGTGGCATCAGCTGCAGCATGGCATGCTTTAGCTGGAGAGACACCGTTCCCAGCGCTGGAGAGCAAGGATGCGTCATGCCATCCAGCATGAGGTAGGCCTATTTATGACTGCTTCTTTTAAATGTAGTTGTAAAAGAGGGCACTCATTTGATTGGCATTAAAGATGACCAACCACAAGTAGCAATAAGGTAATGCACATATTGACACATACTATTAGGCTATCAGACATGCAACATGTTTGTCCAAAAGGATTGTGTTTTTAATGATGACAAAACATTTTATTGTGCAGAGTCTGCTGGCTTAAGGGTAACATGTGCACACTTTAACAGCTTTTATTTTGTTCTATTCTGTAGGCTGAGGATCCATCTACAGGCATCTACAGGTGCCTAAACAACACTGTTCCCGTCTTACAAATCTATTTTGATGGGGAGCATGACCTACTGCATGATTACAGGCTCAGCCGTGCATCCTTGGAGGCCTTGATACTGTGTCTGGGACCTGAGAGGAGACAGGCCTGGGGACACCACATCACTTTACTAGTAACCGTGTACTGGCTGGCACACGGTCTGTCGTATAGTGGGGTGTCCCGGGCCTTTCAAATTCCAGTGTCCACAGTACACAGGCTGGTCCACAAGGGATTCGGGGAGATTGCTGCTCTCCGGCTCACAGCCATCACACTGCCTGCTGCTCCAGAGCTGGAGGAGATTGGGCGGCAATTCCAGCAGATGGCCAACAGCCCCGTCTTTTCCACCTGTGTGGGTGCCATTGACGGGTGCCACATTCGGGTGAAGACCCCTCCCGGACCCAGTGGCCAGGACTACATAAACCGTAAGCTCTTCCCATCCAGACAGCTGCAGGCTGTATGTGATGGGAAGGGGCGGTTTCTCCAAACTTTATGGGATACCCTGGGTCCGTTCACGACACCCGTGTACTCAAAAACAGCAGCAGCTATAAAGAGGCTCTGTACCCTCCCCCAGGGTATTTCATTGTGGGTGATGGTGGTTACCCCTGCATAGTCCAGCCCATGACCATCATCACCCTGTATCAGGAGCCACTGCAGGGGAGGGTACAGGGCCGATTTAACCACCATCATGCCAAAGCCCGCAACATTGTAGAGCGGGCCTTTGGTATGATGAAGGTGCGATGGAGGTGCCTGCTATTCAAGGCCCTGGAGGTGGATCACACCTTTGTCCCTGCAGTCATCACTGCTTGTTGTGTGCTCCACAACATTTGTATGACTGCAGGGGACATCATCGAAGCCACCGAAGGTGTTGAGGAGGTTGGAAGGTCTCCACCCCGTCCAGTCAGGGGGGGAACAAAGTGGCCAGGCTGGCGAGAGAGACTGTCAAACCGAATCTCGGCTCGTCACCATAACCCCGAGGAGCTGAATGACCACGATTATTTGTAATCTGTTCATTTATGGTCAATTATTATTTTTCTTATGTTTTTTTTCATGTTTTTGCCAGAAAATTCCAGTTATGAGCACTGGCCACATGCATAACTGCGCTTTTCTTTTCTCATTCATGTAGGCCTAATTTCCCATTTTTCCATGCTCTAGTTTATTTAGAGCCCTTACTTACTGTTACAATCTCAAAAGAGCTCGACAGACCCACAGGTATTTATTACAATTTGTAGGCCTATGGGATGTTAAAATAGGCTTTTACATTAGCTCATGTGATAAGAAGTTTTATGTTCAGTGTTGATATTGAGTCATGTTCAGTGCAATAATATTATTGGTCTATTACTATTGACTATTTAGACTGATGCACATATTTAACATTTGTTTTTATATTTTTTTATTTCTTTAATGTCTGGAGTGTGAGCAACTAGAGTAACTTGACCCAATTTCTCCTTGGTGATCACATTTGTCCTTGTGAATTTAGGTTGCAAAAGAGAAATGTTTAAAAACCTTGGCTTTTTTGTCGTGTCACAGCTTTGTATTTAATAAAGATCTCCTTGTTATCTCTTAAAACTGGATTGTCTTGATTTGAATTCCAAAAAAGGACACATGCTTGATTTGCTTGCAACATGCTTATTTTAATTTAAAAAACAAAGAAAGTATATTTGCAGTATAGAATTGGTGTCTGCGATGATATTGCCAGAAAAATAGTTTTTTCTCAATTGTTTACACACAAAAATAAACTATGCAAACAAATCTGAAAAGTTGAAACCAATGTACATAGGAAAAAAGTATTTTATTGTGCTTCCAAGCAAACAAAAACACACCAGACAGCTAAACTGTAAAATCAAATCTATTTTCTTCCCTCAAATAAAAATTCCAAGAACAAAAAAATCAATCCTTATTAACTAACTTCTCAAAGAGGTCAAGAAAACGTTTCGAGGTGTCCTGCATTGCCAGGTGTTGCCTCTCAAATCTTTCCTCCTCCTTCGCTGCCTCCTCTTCCAAAAACTCCAGCACAGACTTTTTTTACGGGGAGGGGGACCGGCAGAGGTGGAGGGCTCGTCATCCTCCACTGTGTCCTGCCTCTGGGCAGCCTGAGTGGATGCTGAGCCACTACCAGAGGCCACAGCCCCCACACATGCAGAGTCCATTAGGGTGGGAGGATCTACAGCTGGCCTCCCACCGATGGCCTCATGCATCGCCGAAAAAGATGGCCATGTGGCTGCTGTGGCCTCTCCCTTGTCGGTCCCTGTCCCAGTTGCGGGGCATCTCAACTCCTACAGAAACACAAGCAAGAGTGATAGTTATCCAATAGTATACTGATCGGACATAAAAATGGGGTTCACATACAAACATGAATGCAAGGGAACATGTCACACATCACTGAGAATTTATCCTACAAATACACTTTAAACCACCTTGTACTTCCTTTTGAGATTATCCCACTTTTTAGACACTTGTGTGGGGGTGACTGAGGAAAGACCCATCACCTGAAGAATTTCCCTGAGTGATACAAGATAAGTTACTGGTTAACTTATGTGTCAGCAAGTAGTTAGGTCCATGGCCACAGGTAAATGCCATAGATCATATCTTAATCCAATAAAAGGCTCTGTCAACATGATGACATGTAAAAAGCATCTTGAGGTTGCAATGAACATTAGTAGCATGTTGAAAGGAACAACAGTTACAGATTACAGTATCATGCACTACATAGAAAATTAACTAACTCACTCCCAGGCCTGTTTGGCTGTGTGCCTCCTCCCTGTAAACAGGGTGTCATTCTCTGCCCTCAGTCTAATGAGGGTCAGAGTTTCATCATGGGTCCCTGTAAGAAATGACAAAGTAAGATTGATCTCAAATGTAGCCTACAGCCCAAATTGGAACACTTGTCACAGGACTATTTTTGGGATGGTAATTGCACACTACATACTGGGCAATTGACTATTATATGACAACATGAAATACAGCAAATTAGTGCTGAATGCTGAAATGCTTTTGTTGATATAATAATTTAATATTAACAGCTGTTTGCACTTGTAAACATGTCAGGATTAGGCCTATAACAGTTAAATTGGAGCCCAAATGTTCCAATAAAAACATAGATAATAATACTACTATCAATGTGAAATGTCATTAAGGAATGCATTTAGAACAACAATTTATGAGGTGCTACACAAATGGTGAAAGGCAGAAAGTTTCATCATCTTAAACAACTACAATCTATAATAACACACTTACATTTGTGAAGTGCTCCCGCCATGGTTTGAGATTATTCCAGCTGTGTGTCACGTGCCTTTTATACGTCACGGGTGCCGAAAATACTTCCGCAAAGGATACACTGGTGTATCCTCGCTCATAGCTCCTCCAGCAAGCCTCCTCGCTCCTCGATCCTCGCTCCTCGATCCTCAATCCTTGCTCCAATCTGTTGTGCTGTAGATATATTGATATATCTTGAATGGCCACACAGGTTTATCTTTCCTAACTGGTCACATGCTAATCATGTCTTTTCCTTTAGGGGCAGCAGTGCTGTTCAAATGACTGAAATAAATTGCTTCAACACAGCAGGCTGCATATGAGCCAGAGAGGCCCACATGCTGCATATTTGTCACAAACTATAAGGCATTATTGGTGTTTCCAAAAAAATAATAGCATAGAGGAATAAAGAAAGACTGGTAAAAGGGATATTTTTGTTAATTGTGCTGACACATTAAAACATATTGCTGGTTAGAAATCCTCATCTGAACTCAAAGGTTTATCAGATTGATTTTAGTGCACATGACAGCCGGTCAGGGTGACTCACTGGGAGAGAGAGAGAGACGGGCACAAAGACTGACAGATTTGGAACAACGGAGTGAGCGAGAAAGAAAGATGATGAGAGTGATAGTCCAACCCGTGAGTCTGGCTGTTCATGATACACTGTTTGAGTAACAATCTGGCACTTCTGTTTGTATGTACACTGTGTGTGTGTGTGTGTGTGTGTGTGTGTTTCTAAGATAAATCCGATGAGCTGTTAGGATACCCTGGATGTCTCTGCTCCTGCCCACGTCTTCACTGAACAGCAACAGTCACACGCTCTCAGTAGAGAATCAGTAGGCGGGCTGAGAATCCCTTATGTCTCGTTCACGCTACACGATCCTTACAAGAGTTCAACAGACCAATAGCTACTGGAACAAAGGATGCCTTAAGTCCTCCCTGCAGGCCTCCTAAAGCATCGTCCCAGTGGCAATAGCTCAAACTCCCTTCGCAGGGGGTGATCAGAACAGTCCAAAATGGCGTTGGCCTTCCTGAGGACCTGTTGGTGATCGATGACAGCAAGCTGAGCCTGACTTACCCCAATGATTTTACTTGCCACTCTAACGAGGCTATTAAGTCTATTTTTGTTGGACAGAGTGAGGTTGCCAAACCATGCTACCATACCAAAGGTTAAGACAGACTCAATAAAACCTCGATTAAAAAAAAGTGTCATCATGGATGCACTCACATTAAAAGAGTTAATTTTTCTTAGAAAGAAAAGATGCTGCTGCATTAGGTTCAAAACACAGTTTACTATCAATAACTGTGCCGAGATATTTGCAGCTGTCCACCAGTTCAATATCAGAACCCTTTATAACAGTCAGAGTAGGACCGGTGGAACAGTACAACTGGTTAGAGTACACACCATTGACCCTCACACCACGCTGTGATCTATCGGTTAAAAAAATCGACTATCCAGCCAACGATGCTAAAATCAAGTTTAAAAAAGGGAAATGAGTTTCTCTGCGAGGAAGTGTGGCTGTATAGTGTTGAATGCAGAGGAGAAGTCAATAAATAAAAGTCTGGCATGAGCCTTAGGGGGTCTCGAGGTGTCTAAGCAGACGGTTAAACAAAGACAGAACAGCATCCTCAACACGTCTGCCCCGTCTAAAGGCAAACTGCGGAGGGTCAAGCATATTCTGTACCTGCTGTAGGACCTCACTTTTCAAAGGGTGGCACTGAGAGATGAGGTGGTTGGAGACTTGTGCTATACCTGCTCACCTAGTTATTGTGTTTATCAGGGACCAGGTATGCAAAAGAAAAAAGAAGCCACTATCACATCATACCCTCGCTGCTGGCCTCAGTCGTGGACTCCTCTTCCACGCGTTAGTGTGCTACAGCTCAGTGGGTGGGAGGGACGGACAGATAGGTCAATCACGTTGGCATGAATCACACAGTCCTCCCTCACTCACTCCTACTACTAGCACTGACACATATTTCAGTACACACATTTATGATTGCATTTTTAAACAGAACGTGAAACGATACCACACAAACTGTCTGATGCTCGAGTATTTTGTCGTGTTTCCAATACCATCATTAAAGGTCCCATATTATAAAGAAGTGAGATTTATTTTTATTTTTATTATAAAGCAGGCTTAAGTCCTACATAGATACTGTGAAAGTATCGAAACACTCAATCCACAAGGAAATACACAGAGCCCATATTCAGAAACTCTACGTTTGAAACAAGCTGTCAGGATTTCTCTCCATTTGTGATGTCACAAATCTACAATATTTAGACCATTTCACAGTTTTAAACGTAAACATTCTAAATGTGTCCCAGTTTATTTCCTGTTGCAGTGTATGTGAATGACATCATCTGACAGGAAGTAAACATAGACCCAAGCTGTTGCCTAGCAACGCAATTCTTTTGCATTTTCGTTGAAATGCGCTAAAACGGAGCGTTTCAGACAGAGGGCAGACAGTATGAGGAAAATAAACTGGGTTTTTTTAACATCACAGCATATAAACATGTTCTAGTAGAAACACAAAATACAAGAATGAACCTGAAAATGAGCACGATATGGGACCTTTAAGCTCCAATCCTGGAGTAAACATCTTTATCTGTGTAATCACCCAGACTCACACCTACTTGCTCACACACTTTTCTCTTTATTTCTTTTTTTACCTTGAATACAATCTATCTAGTGATATCTACAGTGAAGTCTATGTAAAGGTGCCGTGCTCCCAGGGCAGGACAGAACCTGCTTTTAAGGATAAAAGTGATGCATGAAATGCTATAGGCCCTGTGTGCGTGCGTGCGTGCGTGCGTGCGTGCGTGCGTGTGTGTACAGGTGGGATGCCATACACAGGTTAAACAGTTTAGCAGGAACATGTGGCTAACAGAACAAGAGCAGACAGGATGGAGCAGGATAAGGCTGTGGCTGGTGAAGCTTGTGGTGGTGTTTGTGCGCTAACCTAAATGCATTGACACAAGTCATCCCAAACTCATTGCACCACAGTAAAGAATTTAGCAGACACATGATGATGCGGGAACAGAAATGTGAGCTGTGTGGTCAGCGCTACAGCTTGTTTGTTGAGTTGTCTGACCACAGTTCAGTTTCCACAAACAACTAGTTCACCTTGGCGCTACTAAGTTTTGAGTTTTTAAGAGTGTTTTTGAAAGCCTTGTGTTTTGTCTCAAATATCAAGCTCCACATATGTATTAGGGATCCTATTTTTCTCATACAAGCCATTATTACAGTACAGTCATGCTTAGTGTAACAGATGGAGAAAATATGATGTTGATTATCTGCAGTAAAAGCAGCAGCAAAGTCCAGTTTTGGTTTCCTTCTGGCACAATGTCACCAAAAAGCAAAGGTATGTTTCTCACAAGACAAAAAGTCTGAATGGAATTGAGTCCTATATTATTGCCCCTACCTTTCAAGTTAATCCTTGTAGGACGAGTTTTGCGCTCCAAGTACCCGTAGTTAAAATCATAAATTCTAGAAAACAGATCAGGTTTTGACAAAACATTTTCTGAGAGATACTCCGACAGTAACTTTATCTCATACTGAGAATGTTGTACGTTTTGTCCAAAGAAAAATCGTGGCAAACATGAAAGAACTGTAGGCTGTTGAATTCTTCTTTAAACCAAACATGGATAACTTCTGTGGGTCTGACTGCAACTCATTGCAGTGCATTTCAAAAAGCTCTTTTCCATGCAAGATTATCTTGGGGTCATCCTCACTGTAAACATTCTGGCCATCCGCTTTTTCAATCAAACACAAACAACGGAAATAATGTCCAATAAAAGACTCTGTAAAGCCCAGACTTACGTGCATTTCTTAGTTGTCCCCAGTTATCCGACATACTGTATAGTACCATGGACTTTTTCAGTGGAGAAATCAATGCCGGGACTCTCCAGTGTTTTGATGTCATCAATCAGAGGCTGTAGAATAGGATCAAAGCCATACTTTTTTCATATCTTCAGTGTGAAACAATGTAACCAAATGAATGTTCATCAAAGCAGAGTTCAACTTTTAGTGGCAAATTTCTGAGAACAAAATAGAGAGCACCTATTTTGTGTAACACCACGTTTTGAACCCAGTGGGTTCGCGGTTTCAGTCATCGTAGCACATCTGAATTTGTAAAGAGGTCTGTTGTTGAGAGAACAATGGATGGGTCTAGCAAAAGTCTTCATATCTGTTGGTTTTTGAAACACAAGGTTCCCCAAACAGTTTTCAAATATCAGAATTGCGACACATAAATTTGATTGTTTCCAAAATTGGAATGTAAGCAAAACTGGGACTTGATCAAAAGTACCAGTTTGTTTATTTTGCCTGGTATCAAATCAAACTCCTTACTTTACTTCTACTGGCTCCACAAACTTTAGGCTTAACTTGGGAGTGCAGTCCAGTGGCAAGTTCTTTCAAATCACTAACAATTGTTGAAACAACACTATTTGCCATACCACATCCTTGGAGCTTAGCAATAATTGACGCGCTTTTTTAGTTCCTACTACAAACAATGGCATGTTAGAAATTAGGGAAGCACCGATACCACTTTTTTTCAGACCAAGTACAAGTACTTACATTTGGGTACACGCCAATACCGAGTACTGATACTAGTACTTTTCTGTGCCAAAAGACCCTCGTTAACAGCCAGCTGGAGGGTGTGGGCGACACACGGCAGGCTGGGGAGTCCTGCATATGAGGCGGTGCGCCGCGACCGGCTCTATCAGCTTGGAAAGGCTCGGAGCGAAGGTGCTTCCCGGGGCCGTGGCCAAAGTGTCACAGGGGCGGGACTGTCCTAAGTGCGCCCCAACCGAGTCGTGCCCCCCGGGGCGGGGCTCGGCCCACATAAAAGGCGCCAGGGGTCTGCGGCAATGTCTCCAACCCACCTGACCTGTCTTGAAACACTGACCAAGGAGTTTAACGCATGCGTCAGACGGTGCAAGCAAAGGGTTTTGGCGGACCCTGAAGACTCTTGCCCTCCGAAGAGACCTTGTCACTATCCGCGCACCCAAGTCAACAGGATCTTCCAGAAATGGTGATGCCATTTTCCAAGAGAACTGATTGGTCAGTGGGCGGTGCTTTTATAGGCGTTGATCTCTTATCTGGAACATAACCTGCTCCAGAGCAGGTTAGCTGTTCAGCATAAGTTACCATGGCGATCTACCCCGATAAGAAGTGATCCACCTTCGTAGGACGGAAAACCTTGAAGTTACCTCGATAACGCCAAATCCTGCTTCGTACTACAGGCCTCAGGAGTCTGCTGTCTCTGAACTGCTGTCAATCCCTCTGATGAACTCTGATCAAACGCTCCGGCTGGTGGGCAGTGCTTGGTATTTCCTCAACTGTTCTCAACTTGGCTGCAGGGTCACAAACTGTGCACTACAAGATGATTCTGAAAACATCTGAGGCGAGAAATAGGCATTACAGTAACAGAATATTGATTCATATTTGATCAGCGCTGCCTAGTTCAACCGTTTGATTGGACTTTGCGACTCATTGACAGCTGGCTCCGTTGAATGAGCAGCTTTTATATTATAAAGCAGGTTTAAGTGCTTTATAAATACTGTTAAACTATCAAAACACTCAATATACAGAGAAATACACACAGCCTGTATTTAGAAATTGCGTGTTTGAAACAAGCCGTTTTTTTTTTCTGTCCATTTGTGATGTCACAAATATACAATATATATAGACCATTACACAGTTTTAAACATAAACATTCTAAATGTGTCCCAGTTTATTTCCCGTTGCAGTGTATGTGAAAAACATCAGCTGACAGGAAGTAAACATGGACCCAAGCTGTTGCCTAGCAATGCAATTCAGTTGAACTGCACTAAAACGGAGCATTTCAGGCAGAGGGCAAATATAGGCATATTTTGGCAGACAGGGTGAAGAAAATTGAGTTTTTTTAAATATTAAAGTATGTAAACATGTTCTAGTAGAAACACAAAATACAAGTAAGAACCTGAAAATGAGCACGATATGGGACCTTTAAAGGATCCAGATTTATTTTCCAGTGCAGGCTATTTAAGTTTCCCATCTCCACTGACTCCTAAAGGCAACCCTCTGGGTGATGACAGCATGTGAGCTTTGTTATTGTCAGCCAAAGGAATGTAACTGTGTCTCCACCACAAGTCAAATGTGTACCACTTACACTATAGGCAAATAGCAGTTATTAGTGCTGTTTTTGTAGACTGCGTGGTGAGGAGCTGTGGCCATGCAGGAGGTGAATCATGGGAAAAGGAAAGCACAAAAACAAGCAAACACGCATGAATTTACTCACACACAGGAAAAAACACAATGAATCATAAAGAATTCTTTTTCTTTTTAGCCTGTCTCCAAAAAACAAAACAATGCAACACACACACACACACACACACAAGAATGAATACACTTCCTTAAACATGTCCATCCTTGTTTAGATCCTTGCTTTGTGTGTGTGTGTTCTTCTTATTGTTTCGGGGGTTGTTATTTTTAGCCATGGTGATGTGTTTGTGTGGTTTGGATCAGTTCTGCCAACACTGACCCTTTGAGCTAAACGTAGCTGCCTAGTTAGTGTTTATCCTGTAGACAGACATATTTACTGTAATGATTTTGTTTTGGCAACAGTGAGTCTAAATCTAGAATTACCGCCTGTTGATTTCAGTTTCCTCTTCCTGCACTCCGTGGGCATAATTCTTTTCTAAACTAATATCTGGACATTTGAGCGGATAGATGGTATCTTGAGGTCTTGAGGTTGATGGGTGAGTGTGAAATCATCAGGGATCAGTGCAGCGTCAGCAGTAATGTCGGTGTTGTACTGGACACTCATGATGAAGAGAGACCTGAGCCTGAAGGTGAATGGTACGTGTCAACAGCCTCCGTCCTTTCCACGCTCCCCATTCATTGTCAATGTAAGCAGCCGTGTAATGCATTCTGGTAGCGTGGCGGCGCGATGCGAGAGACGGAGCTTCAGACACCCGCTCCTTATTTCCATTAAGTTGAGGTCCAGGCTACTTCATGCAAATCACGGGCGTCCGTCGCGACTCGCCGCCTCTCGAAACTCCCGAGAATCTTTTAAAATAAACGTTGTCGATCCAAAATAAAGACAGATTCATCAACTGCATGGATTATTTCTCGCCTCAAATGTTCTCAGAAATACATTTCGGTGAACAATTTTCGTGAAATAAGAGAAGGAAGTTTCCAAACAAGCCTCCATACTGTTTCCGGTTTGAAAGCTGGGAGCAGCAGCCCATGGAGGGAAAACGTTCGTCCAATTAGGAGCCTAGTGCATTGTTTCTAGTGGCAGCCCACCAAGCGTCCAATGCTGAGAAGCGGCGCGTCCCCACGCGATATGTCCCGTACCAGAGGCTCTCACCTTCTCAACTCTCACCTACGGTCATGACCTTTGGATAGTGATCTTTGCGTAAGATTGAGATTACGGCTACAAGCAGCCAGAATGAGTTTCCCCTCGCAGGCTGCCCTGCTGAGAGGGCTACAGAAGTCTGGTAAACTTTCTACTAGAACATGTTTACATGCTGTAATGTTCAAAAATAACTTTATTTTCTTCATACTGTCGGCCTGAATATACCTGTATTCATCCTCTGTCTGAAGCGCTTTGTTTAACGCATTTCGACGGAATTGTGCTGAAATTGCAACAGAATTGCGTTGCTCGGCAACAGCTTGGGTCCATGTGTACTTCCTGTCAGCTGGTGTCATTCACATACACTGCATGCAGGAATAAACTAGGACACATTTATAATGTTTACGTTAAATCTGTGTATTTCCCTGTGGATTCAGCGTTTCGATACCTTCACAGTATTTATATAGGACTTAAAGGTCCCTTATTATAAAAAAAGTTTTTTTATTATAAAGCAGGCTTAAGTGATATCACATGAGGACAATTATCAGACTTCACACAGCTTCCTTTGGAGACACAGAAGGCTTTATACTACTTTCTTTCACATATCCTGTAGTACTGTCAGGCGTGAACCTCCGGGTCTGAGAAGTGAAGCCAATGGTGAAGTGCCTCAAACCTGCATTCTTTCTAACAGCCAGCAGGCGGCGACTCCTCTGGTTGCTAAAATAAGTCTGATTGTATAGAAGTCTATGAGAAAATGGGCCTACTTCTCACTTGATTTATTACTTCAGTAAACATTGTAAACATGACTTTATGGTCTCAATCGCTAGTTTCAAGTCGTCTTCAATGCAGCATGATGTTCATTTAGTAAATTATGGTCCCATTTAGAGTCAAACAGACCATAAAGCAGGGGATACTTTAGGGCGGGGCTACCTTGTGATTAACAGGTCGCTACCACGGCGTCGTCCGGTCTGGCAGTTGTCCGTGTTTTCGTCTTTAACCCTTTCACAGTGTGTTTTTACTTCATGGAAGTTAATTATAACATTTTGGTCGCCTTGAAAAATGTCTTATTCAGCAATCGGTTGTACATAGCGCCATCCTATCGTGTCACTTCTGGTTGCAAAAAAAAACAAGATGGTGTCGGCCAAAAAGCCAATTTCCAGGCTTCAAAAAGCATTCCATGAACCAATAAGTGACGTCGCAGTGACTACGTACACACGCTCATGTGTAAATTCTGTACACCAGTGTACAGAAAGCGGGCCAATATGATTACCACCTGAGCTCATTCAGCGACCAACACACGTCAGACTGATTCAAGCCGGGATGTCCTTATAAAGCGATTGTAAAGATTCATAAAATCATCTGATCCTGAATAAACCCTTAAACAGATGTGTCCAGTATATTTAGTGCACGAAAAATGGAGGAAGGAATATACTGTATGTGCCTGCCCCTTTACAAATTGCACGTACATTTCCAAGTTTCCAAGAATTGGCAGACGTTAACAGTCTGAGCACGGCCTTCTGGCTCACTGCAAGATGGAAATGAGACATTTTTTCATAACTTGGACCGAAATTCACAGCGTGGTCACCAAATATTTGATCTGCTAAATCATTCAGCCTCATTCAGCACATGGAGCAGAGGGGGAAAAAGGAATATTTTGTTTTGTTCCCGACTTGAATCTTGTTTTTGGGATTTTTTTTGCCATCATTTCCATCAGTTATGATATCATTATGCTCAACAAATTGAGGAACACGGTGAAATCTTATAGCAAAGTCTGATGTGAAACACAACCAGATTGTTTTACAAATAGTTCAGCTTGATCATCTACACCACTGAATCCCAGCTTTTTATGTCTGACATAAGTACTCAAGTATGATCTCAAATACCCGTCATTGATTCCACACATTATGTTGTATATAATTGATTTCAAACTAGTTGATTGATGAACACTATTGATTAAATAAAAGTGGACATTATTGTAATCATTTTTGTCCATGTAAGAAAAACAGTGACTGTGTTAGTTAGTGGTGTGGTGCATGGTTTGTGTGTCGTGGACCTTATCAGTAAAAAAAGAGTGTAACATCAAGCAGATCATCAGCAGACTTGACGGGGACTCGCTCTTCCTGTCTGCTGGCTTTAAACAGCATAATCACACAAAAGCAGACGGTTAGTGCATCCAGCACACACCGGGAGAGAGCAGAGGACAGGAAGTGGCTCACATATGAAATGGAAATCCAAGGGGACGTCTGAGAGGAAAGGGCAGAGGGATGGGGGGGGGGGGCACACACATTCAGTGTGTGTGTGTGTGTGTGTGTGTGTGTGTGTGTGTGTGTGTGTGTGTGTAGAGGTCAGAGGCCGTACCAGCAGTGCATATCAGAAAGGATGAACAGAAGGCTTGAGGGTGAAGGTGGTATTGGGGGGTGTGAGATGAGATAGTGGGTAGAATGCCTGTCTGTGTGTGTGTGCGTGCGTGCGTGCGTGCGTGCGTGCGTGCGTGCGTGTGTGCGTGCGTGCGGTCAAACGACATCATGCATTAATGAGCCACCTAAAACAACAAAGAATAGACTGTGACTTTGACCCTATGAATTACAATTCTGTGTGTGTGTGTGTGTGTGTGTGCAAGAAACAAGGTGGCATATGTTTTTCGTACCCTTTAACTTCCTGTGTCTCTGTCAATCATAATGAGTCCAATACTGCGTAGCATTGGTACGGTGGCCCTGAGAGCTCAACTCACTGCAAATTAAGAAAACACATAACACACAAAAAGACACAGCACGAGCAAACAAAGAAACACCAACTTGACAACATTTGAAAACGTCAATTTGACAACACATTCACAGCATTCATTTTTTACATGTTTTTCTGCCCCGCCACTAGTTTGAATCTTGGCTTGAATAGAGTTAGTTCCATTCTCATGCACACACATGCATTTTTGCCCCTATCAGCAGCTATAACCCCATAAATTATTATATCGTCAACTGTGCAATTCTAGACTGGGAGCAAAACGTAACTCAATTTCCCCCCTGGGGATCAATAAAGTATTTCTGATTCTGAGCCGTCGGACAGCTCTACTTCCTGGTCCTGTCATGTTGGACTGAGGGCCGACTGGACGCTACAGTGACTCACTATCGCCTCTCCAGGTAGCCTACAGGTGGTATTACAAGACAGGACGGGCCGGGGCTAGCTGGTTAGCATGTATCACACTTGGCCAACAGACAAGAACTCAGAAGCAGGTCTCAAACAAAAGGCAGATATAATAAAACGTCTTTACTTGCAAAAAGGTCCGATACACAGGCAATCAGTCCAAAACAGGCAAAGGTATCCAAAAAACGCTGGGCAAAATCGTAGTACACAGAAGCAAAGTCTTAAGCATACGAGGAACACACGAGGAACACACGAGGAACACACGAGGAACAAAGGGCTGGAACGCTGACTGGGAAAGCAGACGAACTGGCAAACAGACAAATGGCAGCACGAGGACTAAATACACAAGGGAGGAGGGGTAATCAGGGCCAGGTGAAACTAATTGGGGCGGGGCAGGTAATCACATAGACATACTTTATATAGACAGACACCAAATTGACTCCTGGAGCATACGTCAACGTAGGCGCCATATTGGACCAGGCAACTCTCAGAAGCCGTGAATGGGAAAATGCCTGACACTTGTGCAGCTTGTGGATGTACAAACCGTTGTACGATCCAGAACAGATCTCGGGGAATCACATTTCATAAGTAAGACTGAACAATTGTTTTATGTTGTATTTGGCCATTATTACATTCTGTTGAGAGCTAACTAACGTTAGTTAGTTGGCCACCAGAGTCAGACCAGAGAGCTATCGTTAGCTACAAGCTATCGTTAACTATTAGCTATCGTTAGCTAAAAGCTATCGTTGTCTATGGTTAGCTAACGATAGTTAGTAGCTAGCGATAACACAGACAGACTCAGGAAATCCTGTGTCCCCCGAGCCATCAAACCGTACAACACCTCTCTAGGGAGTGGGGGACAAAGGAGGACGGTCTGCAGGACAGATAATAATGCACTATACTCCTTTTTAACAGTCTCTTCTGCACTATATTCACTTTTAACAGTTTTCTTCATCTCCTTGTATTTTGCTGGAAACTTTAATTTCCCTTTGGAACAATAAAGTTACTATCTATCTATCTATCTATCTAACGATATCTACTAGCTATCATTAGCTACTAGTTATCGTTATCACTAGCTATTAATAGCTATTAGCTAACGTATTGGCTTTTTTCTCTAAGCTTATTTTTATGACAAGCTAACGTTACTCATTTTGGCTGAGAGATTGACTCCGGCTGAGACTTATGAATCTTACTGTCGTTAGCTTAGCTGGCTATCGTTAGCTAACTTGTCTCACACTTTGAAGGTTTCCCAAAGAGAAAGAATTGAGGAAGCAGTGAGAAGTAGCTGTTAGAAGGGAAGGTTTTTCCGCGAGTGAGTCCTCCGTGCACTTCAAGTCGGAAGGCTTTGTCAGGACAGGTCAGACTTTCAGAATTAGAGATGGAGCTAAACCATCTGTCTTCAGTTTCCCGACTCATCTCCAAAGAGTTAAGTGTATCACTAGGTTATAAGGATTTGATAACTATACAATTTACAACAGACATACACATATACAAATACACTGTAAGTACATACATATTTAACATACAAGTACTATAATTGTAATGCAACAACAAATCACCTCTCCATCAGTTAATTAAATACTTCATCCTATAGCAGGAAGTAAAAGAAAAAAAATAGATAGTATTACGTTTTGATGTCATACGAAATCATACGTTTTTTATATTGTCAGGATCTCCCATTTATTTACACCTGAATAGATTGAATACACAATAAAGGGAATTGCAGAAAATAGCATATAGTAATGCCTTGTATATATAGCCCCATATTTTGAAATTAACAGTCGCAAGTAAGAAAATCTCCCTTGAATTCCAATATATGATTCACAAAATACATTTGATTATCTAAAAGTAGAGGCCAGCAAACTGGTTTATTATCCATAGAAGTGTCTTTATCTAGCTATAGTAGCTGTTATCTGGCCTCTAGTGAATGTTTTGGTATAAAGACATTGAATATATCCTATAAATAAATATTTATTTTCTTTCTGAATGTTTAGAATCAACAATGTATTGTCTATTATAGCGGGGAAGTTAAGCATAACAGTTGTGCAATTGCCAAATAGGCACATAATATTCCTAAATGTTGCAGAAAACTGATTTTATGGGTCTTGATCATTTCCAAGATGTGTTCAAACTGATTAAAATCAGTTGTCAGAAGCTCACAGACATATAATCTCTTCACATTTTGGTGATAATGTTCCTGTTTTGAATGTTTTAAACATCCACATTTTACACATTGCACCTTTAATAATGAGGTTGACAAGTTTCTGTCTGTCCTGTTTAAACCGTCTCGTAACAGAGCCACACTGATATGTTGCCTGTTCTGCCCGTATCTGACAGCAGGGGACTGAAATATGTTCAGAGGCGCACACACTCACACAAATAAGCGTTACGATCACACCCAGCCATTATCTTGCTGCAGTGGCGCGCGATAATGTGGTCTAATCACAGGGTGGCGAGAGTGACTTCCCACCCCAGTCTAAACTCTGCAGGGAAATGACAGATTTTTGGCATCTGAGTCAGGACGGTCTCGAGGTACGGATCACGTAGGAGTTCCTTTCCTCCTCATTGTTGATCTTCTGTAATGGGAGTGTGTTAAAAAAGTACTTTTCTTAAAGGCAAACGTAGCAATTTGACAGTGAAATAAGTGGTGGGTAAGGAGGTTGTGATTGTACGTAGGCCCTGACGGTCACGCTGGGATTTTTTTCTTCTTCTTCTGAACTACATTTACGTTCCTTCATAATAAGGAACATCACACATCTCTAGCTAGCTTTATGCTCCTATAATTCCTAGTCGACATTCCACATTTGCAGTATCAAGTGATTCAGATTATAATCTGTTTTGATTGCAATGCAGACAATCTGAATTTATGAATTTATGCATGACGGAGTATTAGGGCCACATTGAGGGAAAAAAACTAATATCTGAGATTTTGAGAATAAAGTCATAATATTACAAGAAAAAAGTCCTAATTTAATGAGAATAAAGTCGTACTATTTCAAGAAAAAAAAAGTTGCAATATTACGAGAATAAAGTCATAATGTTATGAGAATAAAATCATACTATTTCAAGAAAAAAAAGTTGTAATGTTACGGGAATAAAGTAATACATTTACGAGAAAAATGTTTTAATATTATGAGAAAAAAATAAAATCCTAAAATGTCAAGGAAAATAAAAACCTTTTTTAGGAAAACATATTACCAGCAACCAACAAAACGGGCGAGAGGACATAGCAGCCTGAGCCTGCTTCTGGACAGGTAGCTGCTGTTGGTCTCTGCGTTTTGCCACACACATCAGTTCACAGTAACGTTAACTTTAATCCGCTCACCATTAAATGTTTATTTATGCGGTTTAGCTTGTTGCGCAAACACAGGTTTATGGTTTTGTTTATGGTTATTTAAAGCTTCGGTGGGCAACAAGTTTTTGGCATCATGGGACAAAAATTCCATAATAACCTTTCAGCATATTGTAATCCAAGTGTTCTGAGATAAAACTAGACTTCAGCCCCTCCTCATTGCTCTGTTTTCAGGCTTTAGAACATCTAGCCCGTGACAGGAGACTTTGGCCAATCACAGGTCATGTCAGAGAGAGAGCGTTCCTATTGGCTGTGCTCTGGCTGGTGGGCGGAGCTTGGTATTTCCTCAGCAGATCTCAACATGGCTGCCGGGTCTCAAACTTTCTCATTTTACAGCTAAACCGTACACTACAAGATGATTCTGAAAACATTTGAGGAGAGTAATGGGCATTAATGTAACAGAATATTGATTAATATTTGACCAGAGGTTTACCAGCTTTACCACCTCTCGGCCATGAACACACAGGTCATATCAGGTCAAATCTCCCTTTTCCTCATGTTCCCCTGCTTTACCACTGCCAAAAATAGTTTGTCTCTAGCTTCCGTCCATCTCTCTCTCTCTCTCTCTCTCTCTCTCTCTCTTTCTCTTTATCCATCTCCCCTCTTTCCTTCAGTGCTTCTAACTCTCCTTTATCTCATTTCATCAATCTCCCTGTGCCTTCACTGTTTCCCTACTTTCCTTCCCTCATTCTCTGTTTTTGATTTCTCATTCCCCACGGCGTCCTCTCTCCTTTTATCACTTTATCTGCTGTATATTTCACTCTCTTCCTCCCTCTTCCCCGGCCTTTCTTCTCTCTCTCTCCCTGCTTCTCCCTCGCCTCCTCCCTATCTTGCGGTTTCCTCTACCTAATTGCTGTATTAGCTATTCTTGGAGTCTTGCTCTCCTCCTAATTACAACTCCCCCTCCTCTCATTTTCTTGAACAGAAAGAAAAACTTGTTATGGAAATATGAGCTTGCATTAAATCTTTGCCATCTGAGTGCCACTGCCTGGAGCTTAACAATCTAGAAGCTTCTCTTAGGTAGCTTTCACATCAGGGACCCGGGCCCGGATCCGACTACACTCCGAGTCCCCAAAGTCCAGTTCGTTTGATTTAGTGTGAACGCTCCGTACCGTTCTCGGGCACGGTTCGTCGATCCGTACCCGAGTCCACTTGAAAAGGAGGTCTGGTACCAAAACACGGAAGTGGACCGCTATTTAACGCGAGTAACGTTAGCAGTCAGCAAGTAGCTGTGAAATGGCAGGCTTTTATGAACGGGGTGATACAGCAGGAAGGCAGGCGAGAGGTTCCTTAAAATATAGACAATAGGCGATGGGGTAGGCCGATGTTTGTTATTTTATTTAGCTAATTTAATGGTCTACTCAGCGGGCAGAGAGAGAAACCAGAGTTGGTGATTGTTGGAAAGACTAACGACAACGTGTTGGTGAGTTTTATTTAGTTTCTGTCAAGTTTGAATGAAGTGTTTTACAATGCTCCTCCACTAGAACAGCTGATCTCAACATAAACAAATACACGTGGATGATGATGAGGGAACATGGGGCCTAATTTGGATGAGAAAAAAAATCATAGGTGCTGAGTTAACATAGGCCTGACCCCAAAATGGGAAACGTAATCGAGCGTAGCTTTAGTTCAGGCAGGCCATGTAGTCAAGCTATGCTCATATGACAGCTATCAGCTGATAGCAGCCAATCTTAAATCCTGATGCATCAGCTGATGGATCAGCTGATTCCCCTCTATGCATTCATTGGCAAATTTCATACAGGGCGCCTTATTTATGCTGCTTCAGCCTGCCTACCTTTGCTGCTTCCTCTACAGGCCGCTTGCAACCCACCTCCACCCCACCACCTCCTTTTAATACTGTGTCTGACTTAATCAATGTCATTTCTGTTTTCATTGATGCCGGCTCTGTTCTGAACCCAGGGGGTCTTTGCTGCTGCTCTCCCTACCTTTGGCTTTCCATGTATGCAAATGGAAGGGCAAGTAGGTGTGTTCTCGTGCCTTATGCTACCACGTAGGCACGTGGATGGGCAGGGAGGTCCCAGAGCAGAGTCATACCGCCAATATACTGTATATTTTACTGCAATGGAAATAAAGTTTTCTTTGTGGTGGTTTGGGTTACAATAACTATGGAAGTGGTGTTAATTATGTGACAAATAAGCCAAAGTTGACTTCTGGTTCCACACGGGATGAAGACAGGGGGTCCTGAGTGAAAGTCCAGTGTTTTTAGACCCAACCATCTATCCCAACTTCCTCCTTATGCAGACTTTGTCGCTCTTTATACTACGTCTCCTGTCCTGGCTCAGGACAACATGGATTATATATGAATTGATTAAGCGAATTCCCTCTTTGTCGAGAGAACCAGGGCGATGCTAACTTCCTGGTTGACCGAAAAAAATATGTCCTGTATAAAATCCTGCTAAATCTTGCATCCACATCATGTTGCTATCTCAAAAGACAAACCAACAAAGACCAATCTCCCTAATATGAATTAGACAGGTTATTAGTTTATTAGTTATACAAGTTACTTTCCAACTTGTGTTGGTAGTAATTATATATATATATATATATATAGAGAGAGAGAGAGAGAGAGAGAGAGAGAGAGAGAGAGAGAGAGAGAGAGAGAGAGAGAGAGAGAGAGAGAGAGAGAGAGGTATTCTACACACAGGCAATCCTTCAGCTTTCATCCATCTCGGCTCTAAAACATAGGAGCTATTCATGTCAGACAGACAGGTGTGTCTGTACAGTCCTCCTTCCTCACCACGCTGACGTCGCAACATGTGTAAAGGAATGACAAAAGCTGTGTCGAGGCACAGAAGAACCGCACACACTAATGACAAGATTACAGGGAAGGTAATTTTGGAACATAATTGGTCCTGAAACTCTGAAATGCTACACTGGAGGACAATGGAGCTTATGTCTACGAGTTTGAGCACGTGTGTGTGTGTGCGTGCGTGTGTGTGTGCGCGCTGATGGTCAAGACATGTGGCTTCTCCTCTTCCTCTCCTCCAGGTGTGTCAAACAAAGAGGGTTGTGTTCTGACAGAGAGCAGAGAATCACTTCTGGGCAGCAAATGCCAGAAAATCATAAGCAATAGAGATTAGAGAGAGAGAGAGAGAGAGAGAGTAAGAAGAGGAGCATATATCATAGAATCATGTCCATAAATTCAGTTAAACAGTCTCTGGTGTATGCCAGTGGTAACAGTTTGTATCTCTCAGGTGATACTGAGCAGTTGGCAACTTCAAGTCAAAGTGAAATTTGATTTCTCACTCTTTTTACAACAACACAAGATGGAAGATTCAAGTGTGATTGTAATATAAATAAAGCAGGAGACGGCTGTTTCATTAGCGTTACATCCTGGTAACTCCTATATCACCTTGTCTCAATTCTGAAAAGAAGACTAAGCTATTCCCATGAATTGGGCCTCATGCAGGAAGCAATATACAAACAAATGTTTTCTTATTTATAATCCATATTTTTTTCTTAATTTTTTTTATTGTTGTTCCTATTTTGTTAGTACCCGTGGATTTCTGGGATTCACCATCCATTATCTGTAACTGCTTATCCTTGCATGTCTTTGAAAACCCTCGCTAACACGGGGAGAACATGCAAACTCCACACAACTCCATTTTTGCTCCTCTCAGGTAAGAGAACATTTTACAAGTGGTCGAGAGCACTCTTTCCAAGATAAGAAAAAACATCTTCCGCTACGTCCACTAATTGTTTGTCCAACGCAAGGAAACATAAGTTTTAAATTTGAGGAACATAAATCTATTGATCCAAATTAAGACTATAACTGGATGATATTGCGTGGCTTACATACATACATGTAGCCTATTTTTTTAAAATATGACCTTGCTTCAACAAACAATGCAAGGCTTTTATTCTGACATTTTTGCAGAACAGTGTTGTAGAACATGCAGTGACTTGCAGAGCTCCATGAATGAATATAGTACGGGTTTTTAATTGTGGATTATTACTATTATTTACAAATTACCACACGTTTCTTAAACGCAGCTGGTCTGAACACCCGACGCATGAATCACGCAGCCGCCACGCGCTCCTGATGTGCCCAGTCTGTCCCTGGCGTGAGTCCCAAAGTGTTGTTGAGTTATGTTGAAGTTACGTTAGCGATATTTGTGACATGCTTTCCGTACTTATGTCACGTGGTTTACGTACATATTTTACCAAGTTTACGTACTTATTTTAAGTCAAACCGTGAGGTTTTTCCTAAACCTAACTAAGTGGTGTTGTTGCCTGAAAATAACTGTTTCACGGCAACAATGAAATGATTAAATGACAACAATAAAATGTCATGCAAAAAGCCATTTCACAACTCGTAGTGTATGATGTCATTATGCATTGTCACGTGGAATGTCCTTAAAATGTTGTGCTATTTATACGCCTTCCCATAAGATCAGGTTGAGACTTTAGAAGAACAGTATCCTCTGACTCATGTATTCCACTTTGGCCGAAAGTAACCATAGAGATTTCGTATCGTAAAACAGCTTAAATATGAACTCTTCAAAACTGAATTTAAAAATGCGGTATATTTCATGGCTCAAACTCTAGTGCGTTTTGGCTTTTCATATGGTCTTTGGTTAAAGTAACCATTAAAGCTTTTAATTAATGTTTTCTTAAAAATTGTGAACTGGACAAATATGAAGTGAATAAATGCTTCAGACATTCAAGTGAGTAGAACTTCCTCCATTTGGCTGTTGCTGAGCAGATTCCACTGCATACTATTCTGGTGCTCTCCTAGCAATCATGAATGATTGATAGCCAGAGCCATCGTGTCCCACTGCATAATGGTGGACAGAAATTCATGCTGCTGCAAGCAGCTAAAAACCTTGGACTCCAAGTGGCTTTTTTGCAGCTAGAAAACATGATGATTTTAGTATTTCTAAAAGACAGGGGTAGGGACTCAAGCAGGCTCATACAGTAGGCCCATGCTCAGGGGACCTTAATATGACGTGAGGCCCCGGGGCTACGGATATTTTGGAGATCCTTCCCTCCCTTCACAATATGCCGGCAACTTTAATTCAGAAACCCCCTACTTCTAAGTTTCCCTCTCCCCCTAAACGTTGGCGTTTTGAGGCCGATGGATCTGCACCGGCAGTTCCCGGCTGCAAGCCCGTGCGTAATGCATCTCCGGAGGAGATTCCCCTCGCCCAGTCATAGCCCCCTGTGGGTTGCATCGGAAAGAGATACAGTTTTCATTATTTATTAATACATGTTCATCTTATTTAGTCTAGTGCTTATTATCATAGAATTAATTTTGCCCCCCCCCCCCCCTCGTGCAACCTGCACCATGGATGTATTAAGAGAACTGGATACAGCGTTGGAGGCGGGGCCCGTTCATTTCTGTGAAAGTTGTTCAGTGGCGCATGATGCCAAAATGGCTCGAATTCCGACTGGAAAAGTACCCGGATCTTCCACCGATCTTCCGCATCCATTGACCCCATGATGGAGCAGGCGCAGTAGCATCCGCTCGGTCACATGGCTCAGTCACGGGGTCTCAGCTGTCACGCTGTCGTCACAGCCCTCGCTCCGGCCTCGGTCGGGGTCTCAGTCACATGAACGGAGGAAGGGAAATAACTCTGGATTCAGCTTTCAGTGCATTTTACAACTTTTAGGACCTAATGATTTAAATAAGGGCTATTCAAGTGTTCATACTGTGAAGTTGATTCACCTAAAAAAAAAAATATTTTTGGGCCAAATAGCATTACATGACGGACATGGAAGTTGTAGTATCGCCGTTTGGCCACTATGAAAATTGGAATCAACGACCGCCGCTATTCCTGGGATCTTGGCCTGTTGATGGGACAGAGGACTGGGAGATGGCGGAGGCAGAGGGTCCACCGGCCTAGCATCACATACATCTGCTCGCACACTTTCACTTCACACACCAGCAGATCCGTTTCCTCAGCAGAAAACCACTCGCTTCTCCTCCAATTTGCCAAACCCGCCTTTTAAATAGCAATGCGCTAATGTACAGGCTCACCTGACTTTTAAAGGGAATGGGAGATGACACTCTGATTGGTTTAATTCATGTTAGGCCCAAAACACACCTATGATCAATTAAGAGACTAAATACAACCCCTTTCAATTCAATTCAATTTATTTATATATCGTGTCAAATCATAACAGAAGTTATCTCGAGACGCTTTTCATATAGAGGATGTCTAGACCGTACTCTATAGTTTAGAAACCCAATAAGAGTGTTCCAGTGTTGTTTGGATTTGGATTGGTTGTCCTCACACAGTCGCCAGTGGATAGTCTGGAATGGTGGAAGTTGCTGATGGAGGTGTTCAAAATTCAAGCTGTGCTAAGAGCAAGACGAAGAGATTTCATGGCGAAATCTATTAGACGTCGCCGTGAGTATCTCAGAAGAAGAAGAGATTTTATATTGTCTTCGATGGCTACTGTTGTCTGCCTTGGTACCACAACAAACCGGCGAATGTGGGTCCGGGACCGAAGCTTTCTGGGAAGCAGTTCAGCGTTTTGACAACGAACAGTGGATGGCACATTTTCGCATGTCACGTTCTACATTCGACATCTTAATTGAACTCATCGGCCCAGCACTGCGACGTAAAACAACAAACTACCGCAAAGCCATCGATCCACGGCGCAGGCTAGCAATTGTTTTGCGGTGGTTCGCAACACCCGGGGAGTAGCGCCTGTTTGTTTGGGGTTGGTTTGTCAACTGTGTCCACGCTGGTGCAACAAGTAACAAAGGCGCTAGTTAGAACGTTGTATAAGCGGTTCATTTCACTTCCAACCGGACAGCGCCTGGATGACACAATTCGTGGGTTTTTACGCCGTGGCTACCTTCAGTGCGCCGGAGCAATCGATGGCAAACATATTCCAATCATCTCCCCAAGAGATAACCCTGCCGACTACTACAACAGGAACTATTATATATAACTATATTATAATTACTCAAGTACTGTAGTAGTACAATTTTGAGGTACTTGTACTTTACTTGAGTATTTTCCTGCTACTTTTTACTTGTACTCCACTATAGCTCCACCTTTACTACTTTACTATACTTTAATTTATACACTGTGGTAGTATAGTACTTACTGAATGCATATTTCAACTTACCACTTGACTGTAAGGGACATGGAGTCCGTGGTCTGGTGTTTTCCAGCTCTGACTCCTCTGTAGCCATGTCCAACGTCTCATCTCTCTCTCCCTCATTAAATGAAGAGGTTGATGGCGATGGCGATTCTTCAGTTGTCTGTCCAGAGCTAGAGGAGAGCTGTACCGGATTGGCAAGAGCCGTGTGTCCGAAAATGCGGTTGCATAGCTCGTAATACTGACAGTCCACTCGCCCAACACCGCTCTTGTTTCTATTGTGGTCATGCACTTTGGTGTAATGTTTCTTCAGTGCCTTCGATTTGTTGTTGACCTGTTTTTGTGTACGAGAGATGCCTCTCTCGTTAAGCAGCCTTGCTATATTTGCGTACACTATGCTGTCCCTCACCATACCCGTCATCTGCCGATTGATTTCTTCCTCTCTGCGGATGGCCAGGAGCTCCCGCACTTCGAAATCTTGCCACATATCCATAATAAAACTGTTAGTTGTTCTCTTCCAGTGTAACGTAGCTGAACATATTCCCGCTGCCGTCGCTCTGCTTGTTTATGAGCCACGGCGACCTATGACAATTGCGTCACGACTGTGCGCCCGCATTTCCAACCAATGACATGATTGGTCCCGCCCCGATGTTAGCGACACTGGTCCGTGCACAATTAACATCGAAATCGACCCTGGTCCAACCCTGGTCTGACCCACCTCTCGACCTGGATTGCAAAGGCGAGTCGATCAACACGGGTTACCCTTTCATATACACAACCAACCCTGGTTGAGTCCTCAGTGTGAAAGGGGTATTACTAACATGCATGAATGGGACATGAATGCATCCAGATGAAGAGGGAGAGAAGAAGAGAGGAGCTCAGTGTCATCATAGGAAGTCCCCCCGGCAGTCTAAGCCTATAGCAGCATAACTAGGGGCTGGTCCAAAGCAGCCTGAGCCAGCCCTAACTATAAGCGTTATCAAAGAGGAAAGTCTTAAGCCTACTCTTAAATGAAGAATTGGCAGCCCTCACAGCCCAATACACAATCACTATGGTTACGCACGAAAAACTAAAGAGAATAAACTTTTGGCCACGTTTACACAAACGCAAGCCGTTTTTATGCCGGTGTAGACTAAAATAGGTGCGTAGGCTATCTGTTCCATCAGACACCCATGAGACAGACGACTGAAAAACATGGCTGAAATGCCTCCTGTGTATGTATATACAGGTGTATATATATATATATACACCTGTATATATATACTGTATATATGATGGATAAATGTGTCTCTTAGCTACTTGGAATGTGTGGCTCTGCTTTAGTACTGCTTTAATACTCTGAACACTGCTGCTTCAGTGTTTGTGTGTATGCATGCGCTCTCACCTTTGTTCATGTGTGTGTATGATTTATTAGACCTCTGCTCCCAGTACCCGCTCGAGTGCTGCTAAGTGGAGGCTGAGGCACATGGGAGCTGGATTCCTCGTGACTGCTCTCGCTCGTGGCCATCCTTTCAGCAAGATGCAGCGATTACATGTCCTCTCTCCATATAGGAGTCTGTCTGTGTGTGTGTGTGTGTGTGTGTTTGTGTGTGCCTGCTGAAACTGCATTATACAGCATGTTGATGTGGCAGAGCAACCACCCATCTGTGAGCTGTTATAGATAATTGTATGTATTGTGTGAGGTTGTTCAACACCTCGTAAAATGTGTACGTGTGGTCCTGCAGAGGGGAGATAGAGAGGGAGGATGGGAGAACGTTGAAGGCACATGAAACATTGGGATTATAATGTGGCATCTGAGAGACATCCAGGTCCAGATTTCACAGACATAAATTATTTACGTACTTGAGCAGCTGCAGAAGTTGCCTGAACTTTATTGTTGATACTGTATTTACAGGCTCGCAGTCTTACCTGGGGAAATGTAGTTCTTTAGTAGTCTGTAGTTTTTTACTTGTTGAGCTTCTCTGGACATTGTTTCCCCAAAATTAATTGTTTTTCAACATACATACTAGGGATGTCCATAATTAACCAATTAAACGTTAACCGACATTAAGCATTTTAACCGATTAACACTATCGGTTAAAACGGTTAAAAGAAATGTTAATAATTAGCTCAAAAGCTGAGCGGCTCAGAGAAGCGGCTCGTCACTTTAAGGAGAAAAGCTGGTCCACTTTAACAGCCCACCTTAAGAGGCGAAGCCAGAGTTGCAGGATACAGGAAGTCGGCTCCGGTCTCTGGCTCGCTTGGTTGGAGCGGAGGAGTTGTAGTTTCGTAGCATTTATAAACCGACAAATAAACTGTACACACACTGCTACACCTACGATCACAGCTAGAACGCCACCAACAACCTCACACTCACCACCAACACACACACACGGTCTGTTAGAAACTCACTAAAGTTACTCAGACTACGTGTGCGGCGGCGAGCACGAAGCCTCCGACAATGCTAGAGCTGCTAACGTAGCACAAATACACACACTGTTTGTTGACCACTCGCTAAAGTTACGCCGGGCAGACACACAGCTGATAACCTGCTAAACTAAACTAAATGTGCGGTGGAGACTTTTACTGGGAAAGTGGCTGCATGTCCGCGACACTACACGCAGCATCGTAGATGCTAAGTTAACGCTCCCGGACGGTGAACTGGAGACTCCCATCAACCAATATCTGTTGTGCTCCTGCAGCTGGTACGAGGCACAAATCTTGTCGGTTAACGGTAAATAATCGGTTAACAAGGTTCAGTTATCGGTTAAGAAAATTTTTCAAAATGAGCAACACTAATATATACATATTTTGTATGATCCAGGTGCAAATGTCCTTGTGTCGTCGGCCATCCATGTGCAATTTGTTGAACCGAGAAGTGACTTTGTCAGAAGCCCCCTGGCTCACACATGTGGCTGTGTTTTGGAGATCCCCAATACCCTACACTTCATACCTGGAGATGTCTGAGGAGTTCACCCAGGTTCTGGACTCCAGTGTTTGGGTGATGGACGTAATTTAAATCAAGCCAAGACACATTTCATTGATTTCCCATTCATGAGAGGAGTGTTTAAGTTGTTCCTTCAACATCTCACTCTTTAGAACATTGGTTGCATGTCTTTTTCTATTTTCAAATATAACATTGAGTAGGGTAGAGAGAATGAGAAAACACATTCGCCATCATCATTTTTGTTATCTCCAGCCTCTCCTGTGTTTCTGTGTCACTGCTGGCATCCTGACAGGAGTATTAGGAGCCTCTCAATACTACACATTGTTCTGCTAAGTCACTTTCATGTGGACTGCTGTCATGTTACAGCGGGTACGTGTGGGAATGACTTTGGGAATATCGTTGGACGTTGCTCAGCTTTGTCTCGTTTGTTTCCTCTTATCTTTTGGACATGTCTGCTGTAAGCATGTAAACCTGCTGTAGAAACAATGTCAGGAGGAAAAAAATAAACCAGATACTCTAAAATGCAAACAGCTGCAGGGTTTCTGCTGGACTCAGACCAACGTGTGACTATGCCAATGTGTCACTCTGCTCCACTCTATCATTTTCCAGACTCTCTGTACAGAGACAACCAGTAGTTTACAAGCTGAAATATGATGACATTTAAAATCACAAAGCACAATGGAGTCTTTGTAAAGGATGATCAAGGTTTTTTTTCTGGCCTCAACATGCTGCTACTTTAAACTCTGGGAGAGAAAAAGGGAAAAGGAGGTCATTGAGGTGTGGTTGAACTGCTTGTTGAATTGGACAGTCTTCAGGGTAGCTGATAGCTGAGGGATTAAATGACTGCTTTTCAACAGTGTCTTTCTTCGACTTCATTCACACAGGATATGTTTCTCTCGGTTTCTCCTTCTGCCCAGGGACGTTAGAACTATTTTACACAAAGCATCGTTATTATTATGACAATAAAAAATGAAACAGTGAAACAGAACATGAGGCCAAACGAGAAGAGACGAAAATAGAAAACTAGTGACCTGCAGTTAGCTCAGCTGGCGGATGGAACCTCGCACATGTGGACACTTTTCAGAAGTGTAATTTTACTCTAGTATTTTTTTAGCCTTTTATTTAGCTACATTTGCCATTTAAACCTTCGTCACAACTAGTCTATTATCTAGTTTAGAATATTCTCCAACGGCCAGCTGAACTGAAAGTGAAACACATTGACACTGTTTTTTTTTCATCTGAGCCTGCTGGCTTTGGAAAGAGCATAGATACCTTTCACTTTCAGTTCAGTTCCCTGTCGAAAAGGAGAAGGAAAGGGCTATCTGACGGCAAGATCAAATAGTGAAAATACCCTAAATAAAGCACACTTAAAGGGACTATTTGTAACTTTCAGAAATGCTTGTTAACAGCGACACCTATGGCCTTGAAATCAAGGAAAGTCAGCGTCGGGCTCGCGCTTGCTCGCTCTAAATAGACATGAACGAGCATCGCTCAAAACAGTGAGGCGACACACGTCAGCTAAAACCACAATATCACTCTATATTTCAGCTGCTTGGCAGAAATGTTAGCTGACCAGACGAAGGTCTCTCCATGAATCAATGCTGATACTAGTGTTGGCTTTTCCTGCCTCAGCGCAGGCTGAGGCAGCGGGGCTCCTCAACGAGTTACGTTATCGCCTCCCGACCGCAGCCGGCAGCCGCAGGGAGACACCGGCACCCGGTCGGTAACGAGACGACAACGTAACTCGTTGAGGAGCCCCGTCACTTCACAAGACACGGAAAACCTCTGTTGGTCTGGAGGAGCTGCAGAATTTATTTCTGCACAAACGTCCACTCTACATTCACTAGATATTCTCAGAGCTAAACTAACTCTCCTGCAGTGTGGAGTGAGCGCGCGTTCACGTCTAGAGGTGGAGCGAGTACGCGAGTACGCGAGAGTACGCGAGTACGCGAGTACGCGAGTACGCGAGTACGCGAGAACGCGCGCTGTGTGTCTGAGTGAAGGCGAGCAGGCAGAGGAGACGAGGCTCCGGCCACACGCGAGCGCGCATATGCAAGCGCGCATATATCCCGACCCGGTACTTTTATAAAAGTCACAAACAGTCCCTTTAAGCAGATATTGGTGTTATGACCCCGAGGTCGTATGAACATTTATTTCTGTATTTTGTGTATGTGCTGTAATGTGCTCTGTGCTGGATCTTTTTGTTCTCTCTCTCTCTCTCTCTCTCTCTCTCTGTGATGTGTGTGTGAGTGTGTGTCTGTGTGTGTGTGTGATGAGCTGCAGGTGAGCTTGGCAGGGTGGCTGATTGGGTGTAGGTGTGTAGGTTGATCCAGGGAGCTGATTGGTTCCAGCCTCAAGACACCGATTCAAAAGGCCGGGTTCCCCTCAGTCCCAGCGGGGCTCTCCTTTCTCAACTGCCAGCAAGACTACCAGAAATTGAACGTTTTTGAAACATCAGTGGGTTCTTGAGAAAGATGTCAATAGAATAAAAAACAGAATATCATTTTTGAGAGTGGGTGGGATACTTTGAGTCAGGGTGAAGATTGGAGTTAAAAGTATTAATAAATAAATAATATTGATAAAGGTCAACTAAAGGGATGTAAATATGTCCCTTTTTTTGTCTGTATAATAGAATAGATAATTGTGTAAGCAAATGTGTCTAAGTGGATGTGTATGGGAATGTGTGTGTAGATATAGACATATATGTATATAATGTACGTATATGTATCTATATATGAGGTTGGATGTATGTATACGAATATGAACTTACCTCTTGACACTGCACTATTAACGAGTAGCACTTTTTTTTAATGTTTTTATGTTTTTTTTGTTTATATATGTTGTTTCTGCCGTCTGTATGTCCCTTTACAAGTATGTATTCCTTTAACCTTAAATAAAAACAAATTAAAAAAAAGACTGCCAGCAAGAAAAAACAGCGAAATGTAATGAAATTTGCAAACAGGTATCCAGCCCAGGTTCCGTAGGGGTAGGCAGCCCTTGCTCGTTGTCTTTGGGAGCTTGAGAGAGGGGAGCCTCATTATTCATGTTGCGCCGGGCTTTCCCCCCTAAGCCGGGTCGTAACAGTACCCAGAATCTCAGTAAAAAGCTTTAAAAAGAATAAAGGATAAATGAATGTTCATGAGGAGAGAATGACAGGACAACAGATTGAACTCAACAGCAATATGTCTCCGTCAGGTACCTCTTCCTCCTCATTCTGCACCTCTCGCCTCTCGTGCACCGCATCTTCTATCCTGTGTGCTTCCTCCTCGTTGTCCCACAATGCCTCTCAGTCCCCCCCCTCCCACACACACACACACACACTCACACCCCTCCTGGGCACCTCCTACTGAGACTGCAATTACTGCAGGAGATTAAATGAAGATGGGGGGTGGGGCGGTACTGAAGTGTATAAAACACAGACAAACCCTAAATGGCATCCGGCTGTGAAAAACAATGTTGTCTTCATAGAAAAGGCATTCTGTCCAGATGTCCTGAAGTCTTCAATCGTCTTCCCTCCATCAGTCCCTTCTCTCTTTCCCTGCCTCACTTCCTTCCTCTCTCTTCCCTCCTTACTGTACATCTCTGGCAGAGTTTCCCCTGATTAAATGACGGCTAAACAACCCTATAAAAAGTCCGCTCTCTTCCACACCGTGCTGGTCGAGTGTTCATGAGCAGACCCATTACATGTTGGGACTCTCACTGGAACAGAGACCTGAGACGAAGAGCAGAGAGCGGCAGAGGAGAAAAGGAGGATCCCTCCCTTAAGACCCACGGGATTTCAACGGGACAGAGTGTCTGTTACAGGAGAAAAGATTAATGTGACGTTTTCAAGACGAGGCCGGTGTGTGTGATTTCGGGGTTTATCTGAAGTCACAGCGATCTCTCAAAGAGGACGAAGCCAGTGAGCGAACCTTTTGTCTGCTGTGTTGTTAGTGGGCGTAGCTGTCTGTGAGGAAACCACAATAATTACTTCCACAGGGAGACAGGACGTCTCACTTAACAGAAGAAACAGACAACAGTGTGTGTTGAAGAGCATAAAGAGCGCTGGGAGGAGTCTTTTTTTATTGAGTTTGAAAAAACAGTACCAGCACTGTTGCCCCTTTTTTTGTTGCGATCGGCGGTGCATCTGGATGACATGAGATGGTTTCTATTTACATTGTAGGATTGCAGATCACCAGACATACACTCACCTTCATATGACATGATATCAAAACTGAAATTGTACAGTCCGACAGATTAAGACCGAGACCTTTTTACACTCATCTTGCACAGCGTGACATGCAATGAACCTGCAAGACCAGGGTTGTGTAGGCGCTTTTATTTATAAACTTATAAAGGCTACTTAGTGTCAGTTTCATTTATAGTGAAACTTTGACTTAACCCTCCTGTTGTCCTCGGGTCATATTTGAACGTTTACAAACTTCATTATATCATAAATATGATTTTCTTTAATCTAATTGCCCCAGAATAACATAGATGGTTGCCTACTCAAAACAATATTCTTGCTAAAAGTTTACATATACCAGTATGTGATAATACATCAACATTATGTTCCTCTGATAATAACTTTAGTCAAAATAATTCACAATATCTGCTTTTTTTTATAGGTAGAATTTCACGGAAATTAGGTTTATTAACCTTAATTTCACCCAAAAAAAGTGTAAAACTTAATAATTTGGAATGAAGTTGGCCAAAAAGGTGTAACACAGAATTGGGTGATAGTTTATGCTCTATGCTTTATAAAAAGTCAAACCAGACCGGGTTAATTTTGACCCGGGAAGGCAAAAGTTGCATGGTCGACAGGAAGACAACAGGAGGGCTAAAAATAATTTTGAGGAGATCTATCGATGTATCTAGCCCAGTGAAACTGGTCTAGATCAGGAGTCTCCAACAAGGAGCTTACGAGCTACCAGTAGACATGGGCATAAATTTGATAACACAAAGTCACATTGTAAACCGGTTTAACTTTCTATCGAATCAAATTCACAGTCATCGCGCCCCCTTCTGACACAAAATGATTATTTGCCAAACGGCAGACAATTAAACGAGTTGCGCTGATTTCAAATTTCATGACATCAGCGACGCAGTAACATCAGGCGATGCTAGCAGACCACTAAGCATACACCAGATTTGACAATGACTGCAGAAGAAAAAGCAAAACATATACTATTTTAATGAGGAATGGGTGATGACAAATGTGTGTCTCATCAAAGCAAAAAATATACTATTTTGACTGCAAGTGTGTCAGTCGGTAAAAGATGTAATGTCAAGCACCACTTCACCAAAGTTCACAGCATTTATTCATGGGACTTTCCAGCTGGTAGCAGTTTAGGAACAGAGAAGGTGAAGGAGCTGTCGCTATTTGTAGCTCTCGGCCACTTTCATTTTGTCAAATTAGCTCTCGGAGGAGAGAAGGTCGGAGACCCCTGGTCTAGATTCAAAGCACTATGCTGCTGATCTTTCTCGCTTTTACACATGTCCATGTAACATACCAACCCCGTCTCCTACAACATTACATTCCCATACAACTAAACTGAATTCTCAATCACATTTTGATAGAAACATATTTTCTTCCGGATTACGGTGGCAGTTTTAAAAACATGGTTAATGTTGTAAATTGTAACAAAACAAAACATATATACATATTCATTTTTGTCATATGGATTGTCTATGTTGTATTTTCATTATGTTGTTACTCTTTACACACGACATCTATTGCACATCTGTCCATCCTGGAAGGGGGATCCCTCCTCTGTTGCTCTTCCTGAGTTTTTTTAACATTATTTCTCTCTGTTATAGGTTTTTTTGGTTAAGTTTTTACTTATCTGATGAGAGGGTCGCACTGTAAAGGACACAGGGTGTCGTATCCTGTACAGGTTGGAAAGCCCCCCGAGGCAAATTTGTTATTTGTGATTTTGGACTTTACAAATAAAATTGACTTGACTTGACTAATTCCTGTGGATTTTATTTGTTATATATTCACTTCAACTCGTGTCACATAGCATAGCACCACAAAAGGGTGATTGTAACCTAGAGACAAAGGCCAGAAGGGGCTTAAGAGAGCATCTACTGTATATAAGTGTGTGTGTGTGTGCATTACCCAGAGCCATAGGCTGACATATTGCTGGATGTGTAGATTATGGTTTAGTACGGAGACAATATAATGAGCTTAGAGGTCCCCACTGTGTCCTCCCCCACTGTCACATAAAATGCTTTGTCCTGCGGTTTGGTCCCAGTTCAGCTTGTTACACTTCCTTACATTTGGTAACTCACATTTCTCTATACTGAGTTCATTTTTTCAGAACTGTTCAGACAGTTTTCTTTACTGACATGAAGCTCAAAACAACGATTAGTGTAATCTCACATCCAAAATGCACAAATGCAACCAGAACAGTGCACGTCAGAATCACAATTTGAGAATTTTCTTCAGCTATGTGTCTGTGTGTGTGTGTGTGTGTGTGTGTGTGTGTGTGTGTGTGTGTGTGTGTGTGTGTGTGTGTGTGTGTGTGTGTGTGTGTGTGTGTGTGTGTATGAGCTCATTTATTTACACAAACACACAACTATGTCACCTGCTGTGTACAGAGTACATCTATTACATCAGCCTTTGTTAAAGGTAAATAGTGCGCGCACACACGTGCACAGCTGGTAGTACACTGTCTGTACAAGACTGTCTGTTCAATGGACAGACAGTCTTGTGCTTCTAAAACTGAACTGTTTATTTAGTCAACTGAGCAGCATATGGGTAAAGAGTGAGACTGTGTGTGTGTGTGTGTGTGTGTGTGTGTGTGTGTGTGTGTGTGTGTGTGTGTGTGTGTGTGTGTGTGTGTGTGTGTGTGTGTGTGTGTGTGTATTCATGTAGTCACTAAAGCTTACAGAGAACACATTATTTACGAGTGAAGACATTCCAACAGCAGCCACAAATGAGCAAAGCAGATATGACAACCCGGGCTCCCATACAGTATTTCACCCGTGGATGTATTAAGAGAACTGGATACCCGTTCATTCCAAGCCCCCAGGAAGAGCGCCGGTCGTTGATGCCAATTTTCGTAGTGGCCAAACTAGGGATGTCCATAATTAACCGTTTAACCGTTAACCGACATTAAGCATTTTAACCGATTAACGCTATCGGTTAAAGCGGTTAAAAGAAATGTTAATAATGAACTCAAAAGCTGAGCGGCTCAGAGGAGCGGTTTGTCTCTTTAAGGAGAAAAGCTGGTCCACCTTAACAGCCCACCTTAAGAGGCGGATCCGGAGATGCGGGATAAAGGAAGTTGGCTCCGGTCTCTGGCTCGCTTGAGTGGAGTGGAGGAGTTGTAGTTTTGTAGCATTTATTCACCGACAAATAAACTGTCCACACACTGCTACACCTACGATCACAGCTAGAACGCCACCAACAACCTCACACTCACCACCAACACACACACACGGTCTGTTGGAAACTCGCTAAAGTTACTCAGACTACGTGTGCGGCGGCGAGCACGAGAAGGGGGTGGGACTTCGTCTTTGTATGTGACGCCCTGTGAGGGAGACCAGGCTGCCTTACCAGATTATATCTGTTATGCACATTTTGTTGTTTGCCAACTGAAAAGAAGGTGAAGAAGAAGAAGAGATTTAGTTGTTTTTATGTTGTTTAGGTGTCTCTACTAAAAAAACACCTGGAAATGCTAATGTGGTGCTAATGTTTTCTCATTCACACAATGTTTCTGTGTGAAATGTTTTTTAAAAGTCTTGCTTTATAGCCTACAATATCTGCACATGGCAACTACGGTATGCTTAAAGTTAGGGAAAGATAATGGTTCTGATAATTATAATAAAAGAGCAAATGTTAATTGCATGTCTGTACTGGGATGTGATCTCCCACATGAAAGTCAGAAGTTCTACCTGCCCGTCCAACACCCCAGTCTCCTTACTTTCCACCTCACTATATTAAGGACACACTGCTTCATGCGCTTCATGCATTGGCTCTGAAGTTTGACATTGGACATAAATTATGCACTACTGAGTTGTTCAATATAAATAATTACAAGGGTACTGGGCTGGAAATACATAACCATGCAAGGGACTAAAAATGTATCTCAGTGTATTACATCTATAAAAGAAATTCTGTGGTAAATTAGAGCCAGGTTTGATCAGAATAGACAACACCGACATTTAAAGATCCCATATCATGCTCATTTTCAGGGTCATACTTGTATTTTGTGTTTCTACTAGAACATGTTCATATGCTGTAATGTTCAAAAAAAACTTTATTTTCCTCATACTGTCTGCCTGAATATACCTGTATTTACCCTCTGCCTGAAACGCTCCGTTTTAATGCGTTTCAACGGAATGGCAACGGAATTGCGTTGCCTGGCAACAGCTTGGGTCCATGTTTACATCCTGTCAGCTGATGTCATTCACATACACTACAACCAGGAATAGACTGGGACACATTTAGAATGTTTACGTTTAAAACTGTGTAATGGTCTAAATATTGTATATTTGTGACATCACAAATGGACAGAAATCCTAACGGCTTGTTTCAAACGCACAATTTCTGAATACGGGCTGTGTGTGTTTCTCTGTATATTGAATATATTCAATACTTTCACTGTATTTATATATTACTTAAACCTGCTTTATAATATAAAAGATATGAAAATCTTACCTTTTACAATATGGGACCTTTAAGGTCGTACAAAGAGCACGCTAAAATGAGTGGTACTGAAAAATGTATATTCTTACTGGAAACACAGAGAAAGATGAGTGTTGTCAGAATATGATGAAACAGCCATGGACAGAGAGCCAGAGTGTGAGAGGGAGGGTTGACGGGCTGTGAGGTATGGGTATGCAGTTGTCGTGTACTATGACACGCTACACGAGATAAAACGATCGATTGTCGCACAAGGCACTCATTTATCGTTCCCGATCCGAGTCGACACCCTACGGGCTGTAATCGGGCCGATGTCGTGTTGTCGTGAACCAGGCATAAGTGAAATAATGCAAGTGGGTGAAATGAGACTAAACTCAGGGTGTAAACTGTAACCCACTAATCATAAGGTCGGCGGTTCGATCCCCGGCTCCTCCGGTCCACATGCCGAAGTGTCCTTGAGCAAGACACGTCACACAATCCCAAAGGATGAGCCATCGGTGTGTGAATGAGTATTTAGATGATATCCTGATGGGCAGGCTGGCTCCTTGCATGGCAGCCTCTGCCATCAGTGTGTGAATGTGTGTGTGAATGCTGACATGCAGAGTAAAGAGCTTTGAGTGGTCGGAGGACTAGAAAGGAGCTCAGTGGATCATCCTCTGCTACACCAACAGCTGACTCGCATACATCTTCACATTTGTAATTTTATACCTGCTCATCCAAAACACTTCAGCTGACGCTCTTGTTTTTACATTACACACTCACACACACACTCAACCACACACGCACATATACATTTACACAATCTGTGTTTTCTCATCCCTGAGGCTTCCCTTTGTTTTGTTCTGCTCAGTGTGTCTGACTCAGATTTTCCCCGAACAACAGAGCTGCTGTCTTACCACCACGGTCCACTCACACACACACACGGAAAGTCCTGCTTGCAAATGTCACGAACCCTATGAGCAATTCATAACAATATCTCAGTATGATGACGTGTCAGTGTGGATTATTTTTTAAACCTCTTCAAGTTCACACACACACACACACGCATATAAATAGATAATACACACTGCCACAGGGTTTTACACCAGTAAAACAAGTCATCAGTCTACCTGGCAGAATGATCAAGCACACACACACCCTATGAGCAATTCATAACAATATCTCAGTATGATGACGTGTCAGTGTGGATTATTTTTTAAACCTCTTCAAGTTCACACACACACACACACGCATATAAATAGATAATACACACTGCCACAGGGTTTTACACCAGTAAAACAAGTCATCAGTCTACCTGGCAGAATGATCAAGCACACACACACACACACACACACACAGACACACATGTTGCCACACATATAACAGTTCAGCTGTAATTCTCAACAGTTTGCGTCATTACATCAGCACCTAAAGGCCTGAACAGCTGTTTCCCACATGAGAGACTGTGTGTGTGTGTGTGTGTGTGTGTGTGTGTGTGTGTGTACGTATGTGTGTGGTTCTGACCATCTTTTTCCAGACAGCTGGTGAACAGAGATGAGGCAGTTCAGTTTGGCTTTAGTGCATCGTTCACAGGAATACGGAGCCTTCCAGTCACCGTGCTGTGGTTGGTTCTAATTCTGCTAATGTCGACTATTAAAGGTCCCATATTGTAAAAAGTGAGATTTTCAGGTCTTTTATATTATAAAGCAGGTTTAAGTGCTATCTAAATACTGTTAAACTATCAAAACGCTCAATATACGGAGAAATTCACACAGCCGGTATTCAGAAATTGTTGCATTTGAAACAAGCTGTTAGGGTTTCTGTCCATTTATGATGTCACAAATATATCATTACACGGTTTTAAACGTAAACATTTTAAATGTGTCCCAGTTTATTTCCTGTTGCAGTGTATGTAAATAACATCAGCTGACAAGAAGTAAACATGGACCCAAAAGGTTGCCTAGCAACGCAATTCCGTTGAAATGCACTAAAACGGAGCGTTTCAGACAGAGGGTAAATAAGGGTATGTTCAGGCAGACAGTATGAGGAAAATAAAGTTTTTTTTTAACATTACAGCATGTAAACATGTTCTAATAGAAACACAAAATACAAGTATGAACCTGAAAATGAGCACGATATGGGACCTTTAAGTTATTGTAATTCAAAAGGTCTTCTTGTGTTGTGTGACTTCTACCACTCGTGCAGCTTTTAAAAGTGTTGGAGCCACATTAATGCAAGCTAGTACACTGTACTGTATGACACTGTAATTTGTGGTGTAGAGACAAGCACACCAGAGAACCACCCAGATGACTGATGTCAGATGCTGTAGTCTGGTTCTCATATTCTGGATTTGCTCAGGTGAACTGCTGTTTTCCGCAGTTAGAGAAACAAAGGTTACGATATTGTAACCCTAGTTCTATAAGCACAGGTGGAGCCCTCTACTGGACTCTATGGGCAATACGCTCCTCCAATCAGGAGATTGCATTCACCGACTGAGATTTGCAGAAATGTAGCCGGCCAATCGGGACGTGCCTACCCAAATACGTGCTGCCCCACAGTATACAAGGCAGCGTCCACCGCTGTCTACCATCCCCCGCCCTCTTCAGCGAGTGGCGCAGCAGCGACAGGGCCCCCTTGTTAGAGGGCTCTGCCTTCGTTTTAACTCACACAGGCTCCGCCCTCTCCCCCTCTCGCCTTCTACTGGATTCTATGGGTACACTTGGTGGAGCCGGATGAATGCACACCCTTCCCCGCTGCGACACGACATCAACCCAACCACACTGATCCTGAGCGGCTAGAGGTTACTCGCCGCAGCCCACCTACTTCTTCGTAACCTAGGAGAAGTAGGGGGCCCCAGCCAACCCAGGTAGTGCGCAACTGAGCTGGGTAAAGCCGTGGCCGAACCCTACACCACACATTACCAGGAGCACCAGAACATGTAGGTGTATCGCGCCCAGAGGGGAGTCAGGTGCAACACGACACACCCCACCCTTTTCACCAGTCCTGTGTCGTTACAGCGAGCACAGACCCTGAAAAGGAGCCCGACATGTCCAAGAGATAGAACCGTATGACCGGACAGGGTGTCGACCATGACGCTGCCGTACATGTGTCCTCGACACTCACCCCGCCAAGATAGATAGATGTGTATGTAGGATTATACAGTAGTTCCCAAGCTCATATAGATTTAAAACATACTTTCAGTTTACGGTAGTAAAGTCCACTTGCAATACCACTACTAGTACTCGTACTACAGTACTGTATTGATATGCGGTACTACAATATGTATGAGAGTAAATTACCTTACCTCCACCCCAGTAACTCCTCTAGATTGGATAGCCTTCTGTCCTGCCTCAATGACATCAACTGTTGGATGTTGCAAAAACTCTGCTGGCTGACCTGCAACGAATCCTGGTTGAGGAATGGAACGCCATCCCACAGCAACGTGTGAACAGGTTGGTGACCAGCATGAGGAGGAGGTGCCAGGCTGTTGTGGCTGCGTATGGATCTTCCACCGCTACTGAGGCTCCTGACGGTGGATTAAATGAATAAATTGTAAAATAGCCAATATGTCTTGATAGAGAGTTCAATCATCCAATCCACCAAACAACTCAAAACAAGAGTCAATACCAACAGGAGAATACACTGTTTAACATCGGCAGAGAATTTTGGCAAATTTTACTTGGGCGCTACCCACATAATCAGCTGTGCTGCTCATCCCACAAATGCATGATCCTTACAAGTTGGACATCATTGTGAAGGTAAATAAACAGGCTTTCCAACGATGTAAAATACAATGACCATTAGCATTGTAACAACAGAGAAATAATCCACCAAACACAAGTTTTACACAGAGTTTATTTTAAAGAGGGTCCTTACTTATTAGTGATTCAACTGATTAATCAACGATTCTGATGTGAAGAACCTCTTGTTTTGGGACTCAAATAGGCTGACTGAGTGTCAGCATGACCATAAATACGCCCTCTTCACACTCCGATTCTCATCATCCCCGTCGACAGTCCACCCAGCCCAACCTGCATCTCAGCTGAGAGTAAAACAAGCACTGATCTGCGGTGTTTGACGCCTGGAGGGATGGTGATGTATATCCAGACGGGCCTGTTTTGGAATGGTGCAACAACCCTTTGACGTCAGTCCAGCTGCCTCCGGCTCTCCTATTCCTATTGTGATGTACTGACTGGCTGTATTGGAAACCGCCTACTACATACTACAGTATGCAGTATGTACTGTATACTGCGTTCCTCAGTAGTATGCAGTATGCGAAGGTTAAAGTGATGTATTTAGCAGTATGCTAGATAAGGCTTTAGCCTTCAAACCAGCTCTTAAAGCACTGGACAACAAAAACAAACTCGTACCACTATTGTAATATTATCGAAAAATACAACTTTGATTTAGTTGATTTATGTCCTGTTTGTTTACTTTATAAGATACTGCAGGTTTAAACTATTTATTCTAACAGCTCATAATGAAGTGAGACAAACAGGATCATCAACGAGGGGAGACGGGAAATATAAAATATTGCTCAACAAAACTTACTCAAACTGCTTTTTCAGTTACAGAAACAAAACTGGACTGATCTCCCTCCAGATATTAGAGTAATATATTAAAAAGGGTCATGTTGTCTCATGTGAGTCAACATTTTAGCACTTCCGGTTCCATTCCGGTTTTTTTAATGAGTTTTTAGTTAGATACCTGAAATAAGGTCTGTGGTTAACACAAGCTGAAGAGATTTTAAAGGTCCCATATTGTTAAAAGTGAGATTTTCATGTTTGTTATATTATAAAGCAGGTTTAAGTGCTTTATAAATACCTTAAAAGTATCAAAACACTCAATCCACGGAGAAATACACGCAGCCCGTATTCAGAAACTGAGCGTTTGAAACAAGCCGTTAGGTTTTCTGTCCATTTGTGATGTCACAAATGTACAACAGTTAGACCATTTCACGGTTTTAAACGTAAACATTCTAAATGGGTTTCAGTTTATTTCCCCTGTTGCAGTGTATGTAAATAACATTAGCTGACAGGAAGTAAACATGGACCCAAACTGTTGCCTAGCAATGCAATTCCGTTGGAATGCACTAAAACGGAGCGTTTCAGACAGAGGGTGAATACAGGTATATTCAGGCAGACAGGATGAGGAAAATAATGATTTTTTTTTTACATTAAAGCATGTAAACATGTTCTAGTAAAAAAAACAAATATAAACATGAACCTGAAAATGAGCATGATATGTCCCCTTTAAAGTTTATTTTGATTTTTAAAATGACGAGACCTTAATTTTTATGGAAGTGCAACACTGAATTGCTGGAGTACCCCTTTAAATGAGATTTGAATGCCTCTGTTTTTAAAGCAGTAATCATCCAACATTTTTGGAATGAACTATATGAACTGTTGTTTTATACAACACTGCCTGCTTGCATATAAATAGAAAGAGCAGCAGCGATACGTTTAAATCATGTGGACCTTTTCTAATTGCAAAAATAAAACAGATACTAAAGAATGTGTGAATGGCCTCACAGGATATGACTAGTAGCCTGAAGTATGTCAGAGTAGCACATGCTTCACATACCGAAGAACAGCCTGTAACTCTGAGGTCACTCCCTGGAATAACCTGCTTTTTCAAACACGACACGTCGGACCAGAAGACACAGAGGAGGAGTCCATCTGCATGTGTGATGATTACAGAGATTTCAAGTCTGCTCTACTGTTACACAACTCTCAGCCAGTAAAACTGTCCGCTAAAGACCAGGCACACAAAAGACATTAGGAGGCACGGTTTAAAAGAATACAATATCTAGTTAACTGTCGACGGATTGTGCATTATCAGTGGTTATCGCTACCATTCTAATGCGTCAGACGGGCCAAACTGTACCTCCCGTATTGTGAATGTGAAACTGAAGGTTGTGAATTGAACCAAAACAACTTCAGGGTTAGGCAACAAACCTACTTAGGTTAGGTTTAGGAAAAGATTGTGGTTTGTGTTAAAATAAGTAGGCTTATTACGTAACCTACGTAGACTGGCCTTAGTTAAGTACATTACTTAAAGGCAGGGTTGACCATGTTCTCCAGTATACACTATTTGTTCTATTGGTTGAAATGGTCTTTACACCCCGACAGCGATCCATTACTGATGAGCTCTGAAAAAGGAGGTGTTTAGACGGAGCTCCTGAGGTGATGCTACTTTCAGATAATGCTAGCTTTCCAACATCGTCGACCCTAGCTTTAACACAAGTATGGTAAAACAAGTCAACGTTGACTTTTGGTTTGACACGGGACAAGAAAGTCACAAAGTCCTGTGTTTGTGTGTCGCTCTTTATACTACGCCACTTGACTTCAACGTATCCTATCATATCCTATCCTATATCAGGAAACGACCCAAGCCGAGTTCGCCCCGTGGGATCCAACAGATCCAAAAGGCTGAGGTCCAAATGGGAACCTACTACCACTGTCATCAGCACAACCTCCTATCTGCACATGAGAAAACGTCAGGTGATATCAATACCTTCTCAGATGTGAAAGAGTTTGATGTTAGCCTACGAAAAAAAATTAGAGTCAATTAATAAATAAGGTATTGATAGTTGATATTAGATGCAAGAATATGTAAGAAATCCATCAATAACCTCTTAACCTAAATTGAGAATTCACTCTCATATCCATATACAGAGATTAGTTGATATGCTGCTTCCCTTTTCTTCTGTCTCTCCTCTCTCTCTCTCTCGCGCTCTCTTTCTCTTTCTCTCTCTCTCTCTCTCTCTCTCTCTCTCTCTCTCTCTCTCTCACTCTCTCTCTCTCTCTCTCTATGTTTCCCTCCTCACAGCAACACAGTAATTGTAGAAAGCTCTGTGGTTTTTGATGAGTATCTACATGTCCGTGAGTCCACCCGGCCGTGCCAGTTAAAGGGAGGCTCTGACTTCACGCACCATTTCAGATGAGACATGCCTTCCAAAATAGAACAGAGTACATCCAAACACACAACGTTACCACAATCTGTTAAACCTTGACGAAGAAAACTTCCATTCTCAGGCTTAGAACTGCTCTGTTATCGTATTGAATTGGTTGCATTGTGTAGAAGAATTGCTTTCACCTATGGACCTTTTTTTTGTAATGTAAAATGCCACTTTCTCATTTCATCATAAAACTTGAAGTTGGTAACTGTGGTAAACCAAATGAAATCATGAGAAATCAAAATTCCAGCGCACACCAGGGTACTGGCATAGACACTATTTTATTGGCAAATTACATTAAAAACAAGACAGAGCGAACTCCGACTTACTGATGTGTTCCTGACTCAAGATAACCTTTTACAACACTGTTAGTTGTGGTTCAATTTGAACCGAAGAGCAGACGAGACTGGACTGTGTTTCTACAGTACCGTCTCAGAACCGACACTGACTAAAACTGAACACCCATGCAACCAACAACTACGACCGAGCTAGCTGTCTCTCCCATCTCCATGGTCAAACCAGCTCATTTAACCATTCAACCATTTAAATCATTTTCAGTTACTTGCTGTCAGCGTTAGCTGGTGTAGCTAGCATGCTAGCGAGCTAACAAGCCTACATTTTCCTTATGGGCTTATGGGAAACCAATCTAAACGCACATTACATAAACAAAGAACACGGTTTCTTGCGGTGACGTTTCTAAAATGAGCAGTGGTTAAAGTTATTAGATGCTGTTATGACCAAGGAGTTGATAAGCTAGGGTGCTAGATAGCTGAAAAGTTGTCTACTTCCACTTAAATGATTAAAGGTCCCATATCATGCTCATTTTCAGGTTCTTACTTGTATTTTGGGTTTCTAGTAGAATATGTTTACATACTTTGATGTTTAAAAAATATATATATTTTCCTCATGCTGTCTGCTTGAATATACCTGTATTTACCCTCTGTCAGAAACACTTTGTTTTAGTACATTTCAATGGAATTGCAACATAATTGCATTGCTCTGCAACAGCTTGGGTCCGTGTTTACGTCCTGTCAGCTGATGCAATTTACTACATACACTGCAACAGGAAATAAACTGGGACAAATTTAGAATGTTTACGTTTAAAACTTTGAAAGGGTCTAAATATTGTAGATTTGTGACATCACAAATGGAAATCCTGACGGCTTGTTTCAAAAGCTCAGTTTCTGAATACGGGCTGTGTGTGTTTCTCTGTGGATTAAGCGTCTTGATACTTTCACAGTATTTATATAAAACTTAAACCTGCTTTGTAATATAAAAGCCATGAAAAGGTCACTTTTTACAATATGGGACCTTTAAAATACCGCAGCAGTATATGGGTCACATGTGCCTAAGACTTTTAGTTTGTATATATATCTTTGTTTTTCCTCGTTTGAGAGGTGATCTAAACACCTAAACGCTGATTGTAAAAAATAAAGATTTGACAGCTTTGTGCTCTTCCTGGGGGCTTGGTTTTGCCCTCCAGGCTCTGCGCCAGTCATGTGACTGAAAACTGTGACTGGATAAAGATAGTTGGGGGAGCCGGTGAAACTACATACAGAAGAATGTATCCATGTATGATTCTTTGTATGTAAACCTACACAAGGAGCTTCAGCAGAGTCAGAAAAGGAGAAGTGAGGCACAGAGGCAGATGGAGAGTGCTGATAAAAAAAGTAAAGCAGAGCCAGACATCTGGTTGGGTTTGGTCCTGATCCTGTGTGTGGTGAGGCCTGCTGACATCTTTACCAGGGTAACTCCAGAGAGATGTAGCCTCAACCACAGATAATGGAAGACAGCTGGCTGCTGCTGCCCTGACTGACCAGTGTGTTGGACTGAAACTATATGAAGCTTATTTTGGGGATGCTACTTTGAAACAGTAGCTAGTGGAGCTACATGCTACTTTTCATTGGGAAGTATTTAGACTATGCTACAGCAAATCTACACAATGACCAAACTCTAAAGTTACATTTTAGTTTCAGTGTTCCACTCTAAGATGTGACTATTGTAGTAAAACAATTTGCGTCCATACGTTACACTGTATATAAAAGTGAGCATAGTCACCATGATGTCATTGTTTTGAAGCCTCGAGTTCGGCATTTGGAACCAGAAGTCACCATATGTGGACGAGAGTGTGGAGCAGGAGAGGACCGAGGCCTGGCAGGGACAAAAGATACCAGCTAAAGCTAATGCTAGCTTGCTAGCTTGGTTACAGGGTTGGACTTGCCCCATCTGGAATAAAGAGGCGAAGTTCCACCTTTTCCAGTGACCACCATGGGACGTTATTTCGGAAAAAAATATGAACGTTAGTCAGCGGCATGAGACAAATAATTTGATTTGAAATAGTTTTAATTGTGGCATGAATTACACATATGGATATTTGTAAATTAAAACATAATTTTGCCAGCCGATAAAGTCGCAGTCTGTAGTAGGTTTGTCGTAGTGTCATTTAGTTTTGTGTGAAACTGCTCGGTGAACTACATCTCTCGTCTCACACAACATACGTCACCAACACTAGCTAGCAGTGGTTTACAGAGTGGGCTCTGGAGTCCTTGAGGGGGTTCCAGGTGGTCCCCAGCTAAAAGGGGAATCATTTAATTTCACTATAATTACATCCATAAGTATCACAATGACAGAATGTATTACTATTTTGGTCATGGGTTTCATACACTTTCTGTAATAAAACTTCTAAAAGTAAAAATCCCATCACATGTTGAGGAAGCTGAACTCTTTTAATGTCAGCGAGAGGATCTTAGGTAACTTTTATTGTTCTTTTATCGAAAGTCTTTTAACCTTTTCTTTTATTTGTTGATTCGGTGGCTCAACCATTAAGGACAAAAACAGCCTGTGTAGCATTGTTAAGGTTTGCTCCAAGGTTACTGGAGTCAAACAAAGAGACTTGTGTTCCCTCTGGGAGAATCAGGTGGTTAAAGAAGGCAAAGAATATTATCAGCCAACCTCTTCATGTTCTGTCTCATGAGTTCTCATCGATGCCTTCAGGCCGCTGTTATCAGGCACCTCTTAGGAGAACTAACCGTTACTCCAAATCTTTTATTCCTTCTGCTATCACGTTATTAAACTCAAACGGGAGTCATTTCACGTGAGGTTTTTATTGACAGTTCCCTTACATGACAAATCATATAACGATGTCTATTTACTATCCATTTGTTTTCTTTTTATTGCTATTTATTATATTTTATTAACTTATCTGCTGTCCAATTTGTGTCAATTTTTAGGGGTCTTTGACATGTAAAAGTTTGGGAACCACTGACCGCTATGTTCCACGCACAGATGTAACATTATCTGACCTGATGTGTTCTATCCAGCGACTCCTGGTCTTTTTATCAGCCGGGAAGAGAAGAAGGATCAGACCCGTTGCTGGTGTGAGTTCATCCCAGTAGGAAACACACTTAGCGTCAGAGAGAGAGACGTCACTACCACACTTTTGGGTGTGTAGTCTTTCTAAATACGTATTTTCACAGTCTGATACTTCCAAGACTCAAATCGTTTTTTTGTAACAAGCTGTAAACATGATTATTTCTGCTGTAAAGTTGGGCATTTTAACATGGCGGTCTGTGGGGATTGACTCCCTTTTGGAGCCAGCCTCAAGTGGCCATTCAATGAACTGCACTTTTTAGCACTTCCGCATTGGCTTCATTTTTCAGACCCGGACGTTGCCGCTTGGTCCACACTAGCATTTTCAGTTTTTGGTTTTAAGATTGAAATCCTTTTCTGGGGAGGAAGTGATATATTTTCAATTATGGCTCTGTGTGGACACAGATAGCGAGGGACAGGGAAATGAAACAGATTAACCAGAGAGGCAGACATGCCAGACTCCTCAGTTTGGGAGAAAAAGTCAAGGATAGACGGATGAACGGACAGAGGTGAGAAAAACTGCTTCACTGGCAGCAGTGTGGAGGAAAGAGACGGAAAGGTTCCGAATGGAGGAGAAAACAGCAGAAGAAGAAAGAAAGAAGAGCAGACAAAAACGACAGATCACCTAAGAAAGTGAAAGATTCAATGAAAAGACAATAATTTAATCAAGCCTGAGTAGTGGGCTGCTGCTAGCTAAAGACTTTTCACGTGGAGGGTTTTCCTGTCCATTCTGCTGACTCACTAATCCTACTACTTGCTTAATGCTCCAACAGCTGAGTCGCAGCAGGAGGAAGCCTCCAATCAGGATAATTGGATTGACTGTAAGTAAATGGGCACGGGAGGGTTGGACCAGTGATTTAAAGACTATAGGGAGATGGGACAGATGCCACATACTCCTTTCACACTAATGACCAAGCTTCCAACCTAGGAAGGTTCCTAACGGAGTGAAATGACCCGGAAGTATCTCAATATTCAGCTGTGATAAGAGCTGTTGGAATTCTCTAAATGCTAAGGAAATGAGCTTCAATGCTTCCTTTATCTCCTTTAGCAGAGGATACACTGGGCCATCTTTTACCAAAGGAAAAGATAGAATAACATCCCACATTCCTGGCGGCCGCAGCATTTAAAGCGACGCACCATTCGGCCGTTCATAATGACAAACGATGTGCTGATCTTGCATATTATTTTCATACGCTCATACACTAATTGGGATTCATGTTTAATATTAGTTGACAGTGATTTTGTTTCACTTTTTATTAAAATAATTACTTATTTTGAACATGTAACAAATACCTCAGTAAAAAACAAAACAAGAATAACAAATAAAATGAACAGCAAACAATCAATTAACAAATAATCAACATAAATAAATATTACATGTCTGAAAATAAGTAGGAAGAAGTATATGATCCTACACCTTCTCCATAACTTCAACAATTCAACTCAATATTTATCATATATTCCTTTGCTGATTTCAATTCCAACCTTGGTAATGAAGTGATATTTTCCACCGGTTGTCCATGTTATAAGTCAGATAATCCTTTATTATATGTTGATGTAAAGTGTTACCTGTGTGTGACCTGTGGTATCTCTCTTTCACACCTATTTAAGAAACCATGGAAGGAGCAGCGCCTTTTGTAGTCCGTCTTCAGAACATTGTAGTTTCACCACGGCAGACCCGGGTCGCTAACATCCGCCGCCGTTGCATCATAATTACGGAGCCTAGTGAAAGTGCAGTTGGATTCTGTCCTTCTGAAATCTTCTTCTCATCTTTCCTTGACCTCATGACGTTTTCCATCGAGGTCGAGGAAAAGTGGTTAGGAAAAGACATTAGGACGTCATTATTTTACTTTTCGACCGCAGCCCTGGTCAGGACATCTAACCTGGGTCACAACCCGGTGGCAATGTTAGAAATGGGCAGAGCTTGTCCAAACGTAATAAAATGAGTTTATATTTCAATAAGTTTGCTAATTGCTCAATAATGTTAATGAACTGGGTTTGTTACTTTATAACAGATGGAACAGGCGACAGATGGATCTTTTAGCAGGTTTATTTCGAAATTTTAAATTACAAATAGTAAATGTGCAAACACGCTTTGAAGATGCGTGTACAGCTGTCGGTACCGTGAGGTGGTCGGCTTATTATTAACACGGTGTGTTTCTGTGTAACGCAACGACGGACGCCTCTCTCATTCAGCAGCCTTGTTATGCCTGTCTCTCTGTCTGTCTGTCTGCCTATCTGTCTGTCTGTCTGTCTGTCTGTGTGTCCTTCCCATATCTCGAGAACCGCTCATCCGATCAACTTCATACTTGGCGGGAGTATTGCTCCGGAACCAAGGGAGAGCAGTGTCGAATGTGGTGGAATTTGGCCAAATGGTGGCGCTACAACAAAGATTTTTACGTACAGTTTTGCTATAGCTGGCCCTCACAGTTTGCTCAAATGTTGTGGGCAAAGCTCATATTACAAACAATGTCATATCTCCTGAACGCTTTGTGCTATCGTGACCACATTTGGTGAGCATGTGTAGATATGATGTTTGAGTGTCCGTGACACATTCGGTGCCATTTGGCCATAGGTGGTGCTGTAGCAGGCAGCATCATCTAACTATAAAGGAAGGAATCTCTGTGTGTGTACGTACGACTGTCCTTCCCATATCTCGAGAACCGTTCATCCAATCAACTTCATACTTGGCAGGTGCAAGCAGCCATATCGCGGGTCTCTACAACGCTGCAAGCAGCATTGCTGGGGGGCCAAACAATCGGCCTGTTCCAGATGGGCACGCGCTCCGAACAGTCCCTTCACTGGTTTACCATAAAAGCATTCAGATGACTCCTGTGTGAGAGAGAACACAGGAGTAACACAGATAACATATGGCTCTTGGTATAAAGTGGACTTGGGGATTAGGCTGCAGGTATTAGCAAGTGGCAAATAGGAGAACTGACTGGTGGGGGTTGGGCAGTGATCTGACCTTCAGTATCTACAGCTCGAGGACTGGGAGGATGGACCATTGGTGGAGGTATCAGCACTTTTTCATTATTGGCACATCAATAGAAAGATATGGATATATTTGGACCACTACCATGAGAACTTGTTGCACATGGCAGAAGAGAAACAAAGTAGAACTTAAGCTCAATACTGATTCCCAAAGCCCAGTCTCTATGTGGGATTGAGTCAAAATAAACTACGGTGTTCATTTTTGGACTACAAGCAAGTGTGCCAGAGAGCATATTATGTAACTATGACAACCAGCAACTGTGGGCTTTTTTTAATATTATATTTTTTCTATGTTTATTTTTCAATTTGACATGTTTGAAAACATAATATAAAACATAGTTAATGCCATGTGTCTTTATGTGGTTACACGTTATTATAAATGTACAGTAAAAACATGGAAATAAATGTTGTGGCACCCCTGGCCTGTCCTTAAGCCCCCCCATGGTACCTACTTGGAGGAATACGCACACCATACTTGTTAGTGGGATCAATTCATTGTTGGTTTTGCTCTTCAGGGGATTTGTGGACAATAAGAAACATATAGAAAATCATCTGACTTTAAAACTTTATGGTTGCCATGATGTCATGGATTAGGAGGATAAAGCAGCAGTTTCAGGCAGTCAGAAAGTACTGGGTCAGTTTACACTTCCTGATCTAGGATGACTTGTGACATTTAAATAAGTCTTTCATTAAAGGTCTCATATTGTAAAAAGTGAGATTTTCACATCTTTTATATTATAAAGCAGCTTTAAGTAACATATAAATACTGTGAAAGTATCAAAACACTCAATCCACAGAGAAATACACACAGCCCACATTCAGAAATTGTGCATTTGAAACAAGCCGTCAGGATTTCTGTCCATTTGTGATGTCACAAATATACAATATTTAGACCATTTCACAGTTTTAAACGTAAACATACTAAATGTGTCCCAGTTTATTTCCTGTTGCAGTGTATGTGAATGACATCAGCTGACAGGAAGTAAACATGGACCCAAGCTGTTTCCTAGCAATGCAATTCCGTTGCCATTCCGTTGAAATGCACTAAAACGGAGCGTTTCAGACAGAGGGTAAATACAGATATATTCAGACAGACAGGATGAGAAAAAGAATGTGTTTTTTTGTACATTAAAGCATGTAAACATGTTCTAGTAGAAACCCGAAATACAAACATGAACCTGAAATTGAGCATGATATGTCCCCGACTTTGAGACATGCAATGCTGTGCTTTACGAGCTAAATTTGCTACTGAAACTCCACTTGCCAGTATGGCGAACAACAACAGCGTGGGTGGGGGCTCCAGTCGGGCAGGGTCACATGTATCGGTAGACTACTGGGTGCCAGCGTTTGGTATCAGAGAACAGCCCGGACAAGTCATGTGGGTGGGGGCTGGGCTGCTTTAACATTCCTGTGTGACTGATCTTCAAGATTCCGGAGTGTCAACCATTGTAACACTACAGCACTGATAGCAGCGATAAGCAACTGATGGTTGTCACACAGGCGCTCCTTCTGGTTAATACAAGTTATGTTATGTTCAAGTGTGCAGTGTTAGTTACCTGCCATCATCAACTAACCGCACATTTACATTTCAGACAGGACTTCATCATGGTGGTGGTGTCTTGACCTAACGTGGGACTGCCTGATGCGTCTTTAGGCTCACAGGAGGTTTCTAAAAATGGATATTTTCAAATTTGTTGGATACCTTTTTGGCTTACTGACTTCCTCTGGCTCTCTAGCAGTGTATAGTATCCCACTATTATTGATTTCTATTGTGTGTGTATTGAGTGTGTGTGCACAGTATGTTTGAGTCTACCTTGCCCACAGCCTTGCTTTCATGTCTCCTTCAAATATTTATGAAACACCAAACTGATCGTGTTTGATTTGTGGTATTCTATGAACTAATAAATATTATCATTACAGCTGCAGTAGGCGAGATTGGAGCAAATATGATTAAAAAAAAAGTTATTTTAATAAAACGGTCGCTATATCGTGACAGTAGTACATGAAACAGGTAACCTGAAAAAAATCATGTTCCTCTTTGTCCTCCGGTGCTCCTAACGGCATCTGCAAGATTTCACAGACCGGAGGAAAACAAGCAGTAAGAGCTGATCTGAGGTCTGCTGTCCAGCTGCCGTCTATGAGAGCCAGCTGTCAATCACTCGTGAACTCAGACCAAACGGTCAAACTAGGCAGCGCTGATCAAATATGAATCAATATTATGTTACGTTAATGCCTATTTCTCTCCTCAGATGTTTTCGGAATTATCTTGTAGTGCACGGTTTAGCTGTAAAATTAGAAAGTTTGTAACGCCACCACATTGTGAAATCTGTTGAAGGAATGCCAAGTTCCGGTCACATGACCGGAACACAGCCAACAGGAATGCTGTCTCAACGCTCTCTCAAGTGACCTGTGATTGGTCAAAGTCTCCCGAGACGGGCTAGATTTTTTTAAAGCCTGAAAACAGAGCCATGAGGAGGTGCAGAAGTCGAGTTATTTCTCAGAACACTTGAGCAACGTGATGTGAGAGAGATGGTTCAGGGTAAAAACTAAAGTTGAAAAATAATTTCCGTAGTCCCTGACAACAAGTTTTTCTCTGAGGGAAACTCTCTACAGGACTCCCAAACTGTCAGCCCTGTGATTAAATGGTGGGAAATGTAGTGAATGTGATGATTGTCACAGCCTCTAATGAACCCCCCTATAATAATGCCTTCTTTCTGATCCCACTCCGTGCACAGACGCGCCACAGATGCACCTGGTTAGCTATCCTGATGAAAATGCCTATGGTGCGTGCATTTGTGCACCCTAAAATATGGTCACCCTACTCTAGGTGCCACAACAACTTTGCTCCGTGTTGCAAAAGCAACATATACAGTTCCTAATGTTACAGGTGTCCCCTCAACCCTGTGTCTTGCACTCTCATTGGCAGTAGCTCCCCGACAGACTCCCCCACAGGTCCAGTTATTTAGCCTGCTAGATATCTGGGATGAGTCTGCGTTACACCAGCGAGCCTCTCGGCCCGTTACGCAGTGCTCGAGCACCGAGCCAACGCGGGTTTGCCTCTGATCTGGGGCTTTCGCCACTCGGCGAGTGGAAAATCAGGGCTAAAAAGACCCTTTACTAATGAACCTGACTATCATTTTAAAGGAAATTGTGATACATTAGTTGTGTATAGATTCTTTTGCCGTTATAACAGACATTACTTTTTTTTTCTTTGCAATAGCATTAACATGTGGCTACGTCTGTATTAGAGTAATAGTGGTAATTCAGGAGTGAGACAGGTTTTAATGTGCGCGTGCAACTGAGTGCAACAGCATGAATCTTGACTGTCGGGAAACGTGTCGTTATCCCCATTTGTAGGATCCCTCCGCTCCGTTGAGCGTGGCCATTCAGGATTGCTATCGAGCCTTTTGCCTTTAGACGGGTTTGGACGACATGCTGTACGAACTAGTTGTTTTTTTTAAGCACACAGATCTTTATTGCTGGTGTCTTTTGCTGTATTTCTGTGTGTGAAATATGCTGCATGTTAGAATGTGCGCCTACATCCGCATGCTCATCAAAGAAGAGAAAACAAACGTGTTAAATAGGAATACATTCGTCGTCATATTCCAAAAGCAAACGCAGCGTGCATCCCCCCTGCTCTGGTATCAGTACGTCATGAAAGTGAAACAGAAGCGGAGAGTTGTTTCACAGATTCGAGGGACTCTTCATGAAAGGACTCTCTGCAGGGCACGACCACCTCAAACAGGACAGCGGTATAAGCCCGAGCACTGGATAGCATTAAATGTCAGAGTGAGGGGGGGGTGAGATGAGGCACACAGACAGAGAGAAGAGACAAACAATGGAACGACCTACTGGTGAAACTCCAGCCTGAGGACACCAACATGAAACTGTTTGATCCACATATGGCAGCAATCGGAGCTACAGGACGTCAGCCTGTCCCACAGACACTTTGCCAGTGATCTATAATCTAAAATCTATAAAGAGGCTCAGTTTGAATGTGAAAATTCAAGGGCCACCTTTCGACATCTATTGCCATCTTATATTCATACAATACATACTGTGCGTCTGTCAAGTGTTTTTGTTGAAACTGTTACAGAGGTGTTCATGTTCACAGCTGTATCATTGGGATATATTCACTGCTTGAATTGGAGTAGCCTCTGTAACGGTGGTGACTCTAGCCGGTGAGACTTTGGCCAATCATAGGTCATTTCAGAGAGAGCGTTCCTATTGGATGTGCTCCGGCTGGTGGGCGGTGCTTGGTATTTCCTCAGCAGATCTCAAGCGAGCCCCCCAGGAAGAACGCCGGTCGTCGATCCCAACTTTCGTAGTGGCCAAACGGCGGCACTACAACTTCCGTGTCAGACACGTGATGCCATTGGGCATTCAAGGTCCATTTACTAGATTTTTCCGGAACGTTCAACCAGTTCCAAGTGGTCGAAAGCTCTCGGAAAAAGCTAGTAAGTAGACTTTTGAGTTCCAAATTTTTTGTTAAACTGCATTTTCCATGGTCATGAATGAATTTCATATTTAGCTTAAAATACTTTTCTATCAGAATAAACCAATGGGCTGAGAGCCACAGACAGGGTTAGGGGTAGTATTTAGAGACAGACTTCATGGGAATTGTTGACCGGAACAAAATTAAAGAGTAACATCAGCCTTTAATTCGTAATAGTGCTGGCCCAATTCAAGCACTTATTTGATTACATTTTTATGTGCTCATGTCAATTTGTCCCCAATAGGCCGACAGTGGATAAAATAACACCAACACCTCGCTGTATGTTGTAATCCAAGACCTTTCTACAAAGCTCACATTTACCAGTTGATTCAACAGCTAGCACACAGGTTCAACGTTAGAAGCTTCACAAAGACGGAGTTTATCTCATGCCCACTGGATTTCACCATATTGGGCTGGGAATGTATTTTCACTTATTGTGCAACTGTATGTGTAACGACCTGCAGGTATGAATCATTCAGCAGCCTGCTCACCTCGCCCTGGCAGTGATGGGTTTCTAGAAAACAGCTGCAGCTGTGTGGCATGTCCTGACAACACATTGTCTGCACCTGTCACACATTATTACACTGTCCCATTTCCCATAGTGCATCGTGACTTTGAATCACATAACCTACAACTCAGGTTGGCCAAACTCTCAGCTCGCTTCGGTCGATGTGGAATGAATAAGGCACGTTAAAATAAAGAGACAAGTTCGCGGTAAATAATGCCAAAGTTGCTCAATAATTTATTCATGTTGACATTTTACAAAACAAAATGTATACACGATATAAAAAACAATTTCTCGTTTGAACTTCCCGACCAACCGCTCAGCCAACCCCTGAAATACACCGAACTGTGACGAGCAAACAAACTTTGGTGAGGAGTGAAAAACAATCTAAACTTGCACAGCTGGACTCTGCAGCCTCAGTCTGTAAATGTCACACGTTAACTGCAGTCCCAATGACATACCTAACTGAACACTGGGCAGTTTCTAAACTAGAATAATCTCAATAAGTCTTCTTTTGATCAACAAAAGTGTTGTCTTAATATTCCCAAGCAGGTATTTTGGGTGAACATCATGCAACATGAAGATTTGGAGTAAAGTGTGACATTGAAAGGAACAGGAACTATTCTCAGGCCAGGCCTGCAAGCTTTCTGTTGGCACTACAGTTCGTACAAAGTGGTACAAAATATCCTTCAATACTGGAGTGAGTGCATCAGTGAGTGTTCATCATATATTGCACAGGTTTTCCTCTGGAGCTGTCCCGTCTCTGTGGTGTGCTCCTCTAAGGATGGGGGATGGGACAGGAGGAGAGGGGGGGAGGCGGGGAGTGCAGACACAATCCCAAAGGAAGCAGGTCTGCTCCGATGTCTTAGAGGGTGAACCAAGGTGTGAACATGTGGAACAGCCAAAGTTTGAACTTGGTTGAAGACGACTCCCAACTTGTCTGAAGGACTGACAGACTTCCCCTGTGGTTTCACCCACTCAAGTTCCCAAAGTGTCACAGACGTGGCTGCTGAGAGGCTCCTCGGACGAGTAGCGGTTCAAAAAGTAAACCTCTATGCCCAGCACCGCTGCGAGCCGCCGCCTCATCTCTTCTTCTTGCTGTGTCGGAGCATCTTCTTCCTCTTCAGGATCATCTCGTAGAGTTTCTCCAGGCCGGGCTGCAGGCCCTGACCGTCCAACGCCGAGCAGCCCTCTGTGTGGTGCAGCGTGGATGAGCTGAGCTCATGGAGAGCCAGAACCTTCTCCACCTGAAACACAGGAGGCACAAGACAGGACGTCAGTCACAACCTGACACTCGTTCTGGCAAATCTGCTCACCTTAAAGTCATGAATCATTGCAAAACTAGTCTTTCCTAATATAGACCGTTGGCTGCTAACGTATATAGGTCTCAATGACATAATGAGTAGGGATGTCACAGGAACCGATATTTTAAAAAGTCGATGCCAAAACTCGGAAAATATGACAGTACTCGTTTTTCTAGAGTACGGCATGTACCGGGGTCACAGGGCCGCAGACTAACGGCGTCACGAGGACAATAGAAAATGTCCCTGATAATGCTACTTTGTGCATCAGTGCAATCAGCAGGACTAAAGCAAGTCAACTAGGGATGCTAATTTAGATTTTTTTTTTACCGATAACCAACCCCCGTTAACCGACTGTTAACCGTTAACCGAACAAGATGCGTAGTGCGTTGCATGCAGCGGTGCGCCAGCTGCAGTGTCTGACAGCCTGTGTGTTGGCGGTGAGTGTGGGGTTGTCGGTGGCGTTATAGCTGTGAACTTAGCTGTAGCAGTGTGTGTACAGTTTATTTGTCGGTGAATAAATGCTACAACTCCTCAGCTCAAGACCCGAGCCAACTTCCAGTATCTTGCAACGCTGGTTCAGACTCATTTAAGGTGGGCTGTTAAGGCGGACCAGCTTTTCTCCTTTTAGTGAAGAGCTGCTCCTCTGCTTAGCTTTTTAATTAATTATTAATAATTCAGGTTGAAAGTCAATTTTTCTCTGTAAAAAGGCACAACAAAAATAAGCCAGCTCAGAACCTAAAACAATGTTGGCAGTTCTTTTGTTTCTAAAGGGAGGAAAAAGCAGTAGTATCCCTGGTAACAATGTTTTACTCTATGATGGTGCCGTGATCATCGACTATTGTGGGGAAATCGTGTGGCGAACAGAATGTAGGCTATTGTATCTTCCGTTAAAGGTCCCATATTGTAAAAAGTGAGATTGTCATGTATGTTATAGTATAAAAGGAGGTTTAAGTGCTTTATAAATACTGTGAAAGTATTGAAACGTTCAATTTACGGACAAATAAGCACAGCCCGTATTCAGAAATTGTGCGTTTGAAACAAACCGTCAGGATTTCTGTCCATTTGTGATGTCACAAATATACAATATTTAGACCATTACACGGTTTTAAACGTAAACATTCTAAATGTGTCCCAATTTATTTCCTGTTGCAGTGTATGTAAATAAAATATGCTGACAGGAAGTAAACGGACCCATACTGTTGCCAAGCAACGCAATTCTGTTGCAATTCCATTGAAATGCACTAAAACGGAGCGTTTCAGACAGAGGGTGAATACAGGCATATTCAGGCAGACAGTATGAGGAAAATAAAGTTTTTTTTAACATTACAGCATGCCAACATGTTCTAGTAGAAACACAAAATACAAGTGTGAACCTGACAAGGAGCATAATATGGGACCTTTAAAAATGCATTTCTACAAGGGTTTTTAGGCAATTTAGCTAGGGAAATAATCTTTGGACGAAATCAATATTCTGTCATTGTGGATGCTTCTGCATGGCTTTAGAAGACCTTCCTTCCTTTGCCACTCCTGGCGAGTAAACATGCAGTCTATCTGCAGTGATCATCACCAAGTCGGGGCACCATAAGGCCCCATATATTCAAGAGTGGACACGGACAGCAGATGCACACTGATCTGTTTGGTCCGTTATTGGTTTTGTTCACACACAGCTATTGTTCATACGCACGCAGTCAGCACAATTCATCCTCGCACATATACCCAGCGCTTGTGGGCGTCCACAGAGACATCCGCGGACCTTTGCGGACATGGGCAGGCAAACGGCATTTGAGGAAAGTATCATTTGAGTTTCATCCAGGAAATCAAACCCAAATGTTGCAGGTTCCATGATCATTTTATCTCTGGACAGACATTTTGTTGTAATTTCAGTAAAAAGCCAAGAACATCATGATGTAAAATCATTCATCACTTTTCTTGAATTTCTACCACTTTAATTAGGTCGGGCCGGGTTTCATTTGAAACTAAAGCAATACTTCTTCAAAGAAGCTAGAACCGGATAAAAAGTTGGCATTTTAACGTGATATTAAACTCAAATGGTTAATCAGTCAACAGAATAATTTTTCTGACGACCGATTCATTAAGTAACTGAGAAATCATCTCTATACAACAACACCACGCCATTCACGTAACAATAATTACCTCTGTAGCTGACACGGCTCCATCCAGGTCCTGTTTGTTCGCCAGAACCAGCACGGGCACCCCCTGGTTCTCGGCCGACCGCGCGATCCGGTGGAGCTCCACCTTGGCCTCCTCCATGCGCTCCGCCTCGGCCGCGTCCACCACGAACACCAGCCCGTCGGTCCTCCTGGTGTACGACTTCCAGAGGGGCCTCAGTTTCTCCTGTCCGCCGACGTCCCACACCTGGAACGTGGTGGTGTTGGTTTTGGAGTTCCCCATGGGAACTTTGATGCGCTCCATGTTGAAGCCTTTGGTGGGGATCGTCTCAACAAACTCCCGCAGCTTGAGCCTGTAGACGAGGGAGGTTTTCCCCGCGGAGTCCAAACCGATCACCACGACGTGTAAGGACTGGAAGCTGGGGAGGAACGGGGTGCTGGGGGCAATATCTGTTAACTGGTTCCCCATGTTTAGGGTCTTATGAAGTGGAATATTCCCTCTAAAGATTTATAGGACTGAATTATTCCCTGTGGCGGGTCTTCCTCTAAACTCCCACTATCTCTCTGGTTTCCTGGGTCCTTGTCTCACTTGCTTTCTGTGTCCTTGGCAGCAAAAAAGTGTTTTTGTCTGGAGACACTTTTGAAGGCGGCAGGAGGGGACAAGGAGGAGTCGGTTTGGCTGGAGAGCAGTTCACACTCCTGGCCTCACTTCAAAAGGCTGGAGCAGGATGATGGGGACAGACTGCCGGCTGCAGTCACCGAGGACACCAGAGACAAAAGGAGAGAGGGGGGGAGGAGGAAAACATGAGTCAGCTATCTTAACAAGAGCACTGGGCTGTCAGTAATTAGACTGGTGCAGCTACAATCTCACCTCACACATCTGGGCTACATACAAAAAATATGCATATAGGTTGAATATAGGCTGCAGGGTTAACCTGGTCTATGAATTCAGTGCAGAAATAGTTTACATTAAATAATTAATGTGGTGTAGAAAGAACAGGTTAGACTTGTATTTGAAAAGCTTTTGCTGTGACAGACCGCATGGTGGACGGGGAGTAGGGCAGAGGACTGTTTGTAGGGCTCTACCGCAGAGTTGGAAAAAATACTTTGGAAGAGTGTTGGTGAAGTTTTTTAGGATATGGACAAAGGCTAGTTTTAAAGTACGTGCTGCTGCGGGACGTTTTCATGGGAGTTGTGGTGTTTTCTGTGCTTGCAAAGCACTTCTTAAAATCACAACGATTTCAGCTTCTAATAGCAACTACTCTAGTGGAGCTGATTGAGGAACAGAAGCTATAGGAACAGAGGCTAGTCCGGACGTGACCAGGCCAGTCAACCCGGGTCAGGACAATTCAGATACGACCTGGGTCACACCCAGGAGCAATGCATACCAATTAGCTCAGATGCTAGAAATGGGAGGGGGGGGGTTACACCTCTGGAGGATTACAGAGAGGAGATGATAGTGGCATCATCAATTTGAGCAAAAACATAAAATGTCACAGAATGATGCATGTTTTTGGGATACAGTGCAAATATAGTACACACAGCATTTTTAGCTTTATAAAATGATGACTATGTTGTATGTATGGAGCTTTTAATGTATGCAAAAACATACAGACAACATACTGATTTACAGTATCTCCCCTCACACATCTGGGCTACATAAAAAAAAATGTGCATGTAGGTTGAATATAGACTGGAGGGTTAACCTGTTCTATGAATTCAGGTCAACAATCCTTTACATTAAATGATTAATGTGGTGTAGAAAGAACAGGTTATACTTGTATTTAAAAAGCTTTTGTTGTGACAGACTGCACAGTGGATGGGGAGTAGGTTCACAGGACTGTTTCTAGAGCTCTACAGAACACAACTGGAAAAACCGGATCACAAAGAGCCTCCAGCAGCGGAGGAATCCTGCTGCGCCTGTTCTGGTCCTCTGGTAGGGGTCAACTAATGCTAATGCTAATGCTAGGTAGGTAGTTAGTTTCCCAAACAGGCACTATATGTTAGGTCCTGTTCGTAATTCGGTTGAAAACAGCCTCACACACGAGCAAACAAACGGAACAACTATATAAGGGGGTAATAACACACGCGTTCAGATATGTTTGACCAACTTTAGTACAAAACAACGACTTAAAATTGTGTTATGAAGTTAAAACTCAATGGAAAAGTAATCCTTCTTAGTGTGCTTCGCGGCGGAAGGATTCAACGGACAGTTCGGTCTAAATCACAGACAGCCGCTCTCCAACTAAAGTACACACACTCGGAGGTTATTTTGGATATTTTCGTGTCAAATGTGGATATATCTCACCTGCGGGCACTTCCAAGCTCTTTGAACTACTCAACATTGTTCCAGTGGGACGAATTTGCAAACAGTATCCAAGTTTTAACGCCAAAACAATCCCGATATGTTGGTTTTCACAGCAGCAGCAGCACGTAGACCTGAGAGTTGGTGTGCGGCCGCTGCGGAGGTCCGACTACGACTGACTGCACGAGCGGAGCAGCGCCTGGAAGAGCACTGACCAGCCCCCCCGCTGCTGTGACGTCACAGCAGGGGGGTGGGGAGGGCTGTCCCTCAGCCTAAAAACCATTAAGACTTTTAAATGATTAAATGATTATACTGTGATGTATATAACATAAACACAAACTCTGGCATTAAGTAATTATTTTTGTTTTGTCTTGTTCAACTGTCTATGTATCTGTACCTCTGTTAATGACCATGAGTTCAATAAAGAAAGCATTATAAAAAAATACAGTAAAATACAGTGCATGTTTTCAACAGTATGCATAGTGAAATAGCACTGCCAAGCCAAGAATATGCTGCGTGACTGATGGACATAAATTCTATATAGACACAGTCAATGAATTAAATGTAGTGGAAAATTTACTTTTATTATAATCCTGTGTGAATGCAGATACGTTTTACAGTTTAGTTCCTCTGTCTTTGTGAAAACATGTTCAGTCCTGTATAGCTCCAAATGGAAAATCACTGTACTGACATTATCTTCCTTTTGTTAGAATACAGTAAAGCTTCCTTTAGAAACTATTAAACTTTAAAAAATGTTAAATAGTCCCTCAGCTTGGACTATTACTACACTAGGCTACTTTACCTGTGGGCTCTTCATCTCCTGCACAGGATTGCAGCTTTTCAAACTTGTGTAATCATTTAAGTTTCATACCCTTTGAGTGTAATGAAAAATACTCAAATACAAGTAGAAGTAAAAGCTGGCCTATCAAATTCAAAAGGACCATTATAATAATAATAATAATAATAATAATTGATGTTTCAGCTGGTAGTTTTATCTGTAACAATGGATCTGCATTGCATCATATTTTTTTAAAGATGATCACAGGTTTTGTGTGTAAATCTGAAAGTTACAAGAAACTAACACTGTGAAATAAAAGTAGCATGAAATGGAAATGCTCATTTCAAGTAACCTACAAACCACTGTTTGTAGGTAACCTCAGGCTACCTGTGATTTTTTTTTAAGTTAAAGGTCCCATATCGTGCTCATTTTCAGGTTCTTACTTGTATTTTATGTTTCTACTAGAACATGTTTACATACTTTAATGTTTCAAAAACCCTTTATTTTCCTCATGCTGTCTGCTTGAATATACCTGTATTCACCCTGTGTCTGAAACGCTTTGTTTTAGTACATTTCAATGGAATTGCAACAGAATTGCGTTGCTAGGCAACAGCTTGGGTCCATGTTTATGTCCTGTCAGCTGATGTCATTCACATACACTGCAATAGGAAATAAATTGGGACCCATTTAGAATGTTTACGTTTAAAACAATGTAATGGTCTTAATATTGTATATTTGTGACATCACAAATGGAAAGAAATTCTGACGGCTTGTTTCTAAAGCTCATTTTCTGTGTGTATTTCTCTGTGGATTAAGGTTTCGATACTTTCACAGTATTTATGTAGAACTTAAACCTGCTTTATAATGTAAAAGCTATGAAAATGTCAGTTTTCATGATATGGGACCTTTAATATTATATGTTTGCTCATCATGACCTTAAGGGACTGTACAAAAATGATGTGACTAAACTTTATCTCTTCAGCGACGTAATTTGTCACCATCCTGAAGCTCCTTTACTCTCTCCTACATCTTCTCCATCATTATGGGGCAAAACGAATAGTTCAGTGGTGTTATAATATTTGGAGACATTGAGGGGAGAGGGTTGCAGTTTAGTCAAGGGAAGGGTACAAAGAAAATACTAAAGATGCTTTTTTTAAAAGCTGAAACATAGTGATCAGCCCCCCTCCCCCATGCCAATAGAGAGCCAAAGTGAAACTGAAACTTCCAGGTTTTGTTCCAGGAAAAGGTGAGAAAACCTCATTCTAAAATCCCACTGACGTTTGCGCAATAACGCAAATAACTAAAATCCAGCCTTGGAACATGTCCTTACCCAACAATATGTCACGGGTTTCATTCTGTATGTCTCTGTAACAACGGTAATTAAAAAAAATATATATTCAGATACCATTCTTTATTCAATATTTCAGTTTTGACCAGGCCTTTAACGAGCATATATTTTCCCATAAGCCTTATCATCACAGACTGAATGTCACAGCGTGACTGAAGAGGTGAGTCCATGAGCGAGTTCAGACATGTCTGTAAGACACGCAGCAGACAGAGAGGACTGTACGCTCTAGACGTTTTTTAAATAGCAGAGTTGGAAAAAATACTTAAGAAGAGAGTGTTGGTGACATTTTTTTAGGATATGGACAAAGGCTAGTTTTAAAGCATGTGCTTCTGCGGCAGCAAATTTTCATGGGAGTTGTGGTGTTTACTGTGCTACTTCTTAAAATCACAACGATTTCAGCTTCTAATAGCAACTACTGTAGTGGAGCTGATTGAGTAACAGAAACTATAGGAACAGAGGCTAGTCTGGATGTGAAACTCAACCCGGGTCAGGACAATTCAGATACCACCTGGGTCACACCCGGGAGCAATGCATACCAATTATCTCAGATGTTAGAAATGGGGGAGGGGGGATTTACATACAGATTTACAGTATCTATTCATCAACATGAACCTTTTTTCCTCTGTCTATCTACAGAACCCATTTATCATATATCAGACTACATTGTGTTATCTAATATGATAATATAGGCAGCATTTACAAAAGGATTAGACACTTCTGAAGACTGAAATGTATATTTCACTCACTCCACCATCCCAGCAAAGATTTTTACCATATAGTAGACCTACTAGAGTTTTTCAGCTGGGCATGTGGCAACTGTTGGATGATGTAAGAGCTTGTCCAAACATTATAAAATGAGTTTATATTTCATTTAGTTTGCTAATTGCTCAATAATGTGATGAACTGGGTTTGTTACTTTATAACAGATGGAACAGGCGACAGATGGAAAAAATGGTAACGTCACAGACAAGTAGCAGCTAGAATGGTCCTGATTGTAATGGGATGACGCTACTGTCAGACGATTTGCAGATTCCATGTAAAACTGATTCTATCAGCATCACGGATGCTTCAGATACGTGTGTAGTGTGTGTGAGAGACAGGCTGCAAGGCTCTTATCAGCTGTGTCAGGAGTGACCAGCAGGAGAAAAGATATGAGCACACAGAAACATGCACAGACACAGTTGACAGTTTTTGGATTGGATTATAGTTCAAAATGTTGCTGCATAATTTTGGCTGCTAAACCGGTGACCGTGGAGATATGGAGCTCTATCTGTAAACGTAAGGTTAGGAGGCTCAAAATCCCAAATCCCACAGACACAGAGAGCTGCTGTATATTCTAATCAAGAACTAATCAAATGTTCCTGCCTAATGAGGGAGCAGCTTCCTCCTCTTTATCCAGAAGTGGTGAATTTGCTTAACTGATCCCAGAGCAGTGAGCCACACAGGCCATCAGTCCTCACTGCACAGGGTAGCAGCGCACTCTGCTGCCCGCAGGAGGAACGGCAGCCCCGATGGATGCTCAGACCTGTGCCACCTTACTGTGTATTATTTATACATATCTCCACGTTATGTTGTATATCATGTGTTTGGAGGAGCTGTATAGTCCTCTTATGTTTTTGATTGATTTTTTTTTTATTTTTTTTTTTGCCAAATATAAAGTATAATAATAGATTATGATATATTGTTTAATATTGAACTATTTACTGAGTATTCATTGATCATTTAATACACAGTTTTTGTTTTCATAAAATATAGAATTTTCTGTATGATTATGTCTCTTTTCAGACGCCCATCTTATCTAGTTTGGAGAGGATGCTTTCTGGTTGTTGTCTTCGAGAGTAAACATGTGAGGGGTGGAAGTAGCAAAAAATGAATTGATTAAAAATGGAGGTGATGAAGATGCATGTGAAATGAAAAAACGGAGTGATAAATTGATCAATTTACAGCTGATTTGACTAAAACGGTCGTGATATGGTGAAAACAGAGCTACGTTTCATCGTTTTCACCGTATTACATTCATCATTCATGACACAAAATTGCCATTTATCATTTAATGAAAGTGGCCTCAAGGGGGGAAGTAACACAAAACTAGAATGGCAGAGTGCAGAACTCTGCCCCCCCCCCTCCACTCTCCATTCAGCTTGCGTCATCATCCACATGTATTTTTGTTTATGTTGAGATCAGCTGTACGTAGCGGAGCATCGTAAAACTCTTCATTCAAACTGGACAGAAACAAAATAAAACTCACCTAAACCGTGTGTGACCACCATGTGTGCTTTGGTCCAACTCAACTGTAATTTCACAGAGTTTAATGTGAAAAAACACAGAATCTACAGTTGTTCCCCCCCGGCTTTCTCTCTTTGTCATCAATGCGTCATCAGTTACACTGCGCAGGTGTTATACTCAGAGGTCTTAATGTTCTGGCTGATCGGAATCCGTAAAAAAAATTCGGACCATCACCATCGAAATCTAATGGATTGTTCATTGTGCCACACCCCACCCCTCCAAAAAATGTAATTCAAATCCATCGCAGACTTTTGGAGTAATCCTGCTAACAGACAAACCAACAAACCAACAAGCCAACGCCGGTGAAAACAAAACCTCCTTCCTAGGCCTTCAGCCTTGGCGGAGGTAATAATTGAAAAAAAGGAAAGTGATGAAAATGCTTATGAATTAATAACGGAAGTAATGAAAAATGGAGTGATAAATTGTCAATTGATTTGATAAACTTAATTGACATTTTAATTGAAACGGTGTTGCTCTGAAAATCAACTGTCAACCGTTCATCATTCACAACACCCAGCTGACATTTCATTTTACAGCGCGCAACTTTTGTTACTGACAAAAATGTCGCCCGCTGACTACAGTGAGGGGCTGCGGTCGAAAAGTCAAAAAAATTCTGTCCTAACCACTTCTCCTTGACATCGATGGAAAACGTCATGAGTTCAAGGAAAGATGAGAAGAAGAATTCAGAAGGACTTGGGAAAAGACAACCGCGGTGTTCAGAGAGTCCGACACTTACACTAGGCTCCGTAATTATGATGCGACGGCGGCGGATGTTATTCTGCCGTGGTGAAACTACAATGTTCTGAATGGACTACAAAAGGCGCTGCCACCCCAGCGCGTTGTTAAACAGGTCTTTCAAAGACCGGCTGCTTCAACCGCGGTGTGTTAAAGAGAGATACCACACTTTGTGAACACTTTACATCAACATATAATAAAGGATTATCTGACCTAACGTGGGCAACCGGTGAAAAATATCACTTTATTACCAAGGTTGGAATTGAAATAAACAAAGGAATATATGATAAATATTGATTTGAAATGTTGGAGTTATGGAGAAGGTGTAGGACCATATACTTCTTCCAACATATTTTCAGACATTTAATATCTATTTACGTTGATTATTTGTTAATTGACTTGATTGTTGATTTACTGTTCATTTGATTTGTTGTTCTTGTTTTGTTTTTTACTGAGGTATTTGTTACATGTTTGAAATGAATAATTCATTAAAAATAAAGTGAAACGAAACGGTTGTCGTTGTCCACTAATATTAAACATGAATCCCAATTAGTGTATGAGCGTATGAAAATAACATGCAAGATAATCATATCATTTGTTATTATGAACGGCCGAAAGGAACGTCGCTTCAAATGCTGCTGCCGCGAGGAATTGTGGGATGTTAATCTCTCTTTTCCTTTGGTAGGAAGCATTGAAGCTCCTTTCCTTAACATTTGGTGATTTCAAACAGCTCTTATCACGGCTGCTACTGAGGTACTTCCGGGTCATTTCACTCCGTTAGGGAACCTTACTAAGCAAAAAGGGACTATTCCACCGCAGCCCAGGTGTATGTCCGCACAAAGTCTAGTGTGTTTTCGCTGAGTGGGCGTGTTCTTTTTTTTTGAAAGGGCGGAAGTATCAAAAATTGCTCTCTGCTGTATGTATGGATAAGAACAAATGTCCATAAGACCATAAACCCAGAACCACACAGGTAAGCACACACACGCAGTGAGGTGGGACCGCTGTCAGTGAGCCGCAGGAGGTGGTGAACAATGATCTATCCACCCTACCTTTCTGTTTCTCTCTTACAAAAGCTGCCCAGGAGGGCATTATGTTGCCCTGGAGACTCCACTTAACAAGGTCAGAGATAGGAGAGCCTGACACCTCCGCCTCTGCCTCCACCTCCACCAGTCCTCCACTGAGAATGCTACAGCTGCTTTCTCTCCGGGGCACAAGCCAGGTGAGTGAACACTCGTTATTTCTCAATTGTATTGCCTGCTGAAACCCCATATTCTGTTTTCTACAGCAGAGTCATGCTGCATGTTTTATCTCCTGGTAATGCGTGTCACCTAAATACATTAGATTGTAAGGACGTACTGTATGTGCATATTAAGCCAAACTATCGCCCTGACCTCTGCCCCCTGACTCTATTACATCATGTTAACTCAAACACCAAAGATTTTTTCGTTGCACATAGAACTGGTACTGGTACTAAGCTTTACAGATTTGACTCGCAGCGTGATTTGGGGAAGTGAATGTATTCTGTAGCCTACTGTACATGACTGTGATGACTTCAAGAAGCCTTTTTTTTTTCAAATTTAAAAATTGTAAAGGTCAACACGTTCTCATCCCAACTTGTCACATACTGACGCTTTGTCAGACCCCTCAGCGGTACTTTTCGGTCGCAGTTAACATAATGTTGTGAATGAAACAAAAACACTTGGTTAGGTTTAGGAAAAAACAACATGGCTGTGCTTAAAATTACATGAACTATCAGCTGATTGTAAAGTGAAAGTGAAACTTAAAGGTCCCATATCATGCTCATTTTCAGGTTCATACTTGTATTTTGTGTTTCTACTAGAACATGTTTACATGCTGTAATGTTAAAAAAAAAACTTTATTTTCCTCATACTGTCTGTCTGAATATACCTGTATTCGCCTTCTGTCTGAAACACTCCGTTTTAGTGCATTTCAACGGAATTGTGTTGCTAGGCAACAGCTTGGTCTATGTTTACTTCCTGTCAGCTGATGTTAAATACATCCACTGCAACAGGAAATAAACTGGGACACATTTAGAATGTTTACATTTAAAACCATGTAATGGTCTTAATATTGTATATTTGTGACATCACAAATGGAAAGAAATCCTGACGGCTTCACAATTTCTGATAACGGGCTGGGTGTATTTCTCTGTATATTGAGCGTTTTGATAGTTTAACAGTATTTAAAAAAGCACTTAAACCTGCTTTATAATATAAAAATACATGAAAATCTCACTTTTTACAATATGGGATCTTTAACGCACGGGATACGAACAGCGGTCTCCTTGATGAAAGCCTCGTTTGTTGCTTTACAGAGGGTTACAATCAAATGCCTTATATGATTTTTGTTACAAACACACACAAAAAAAAAAGTCACGTGAAATTATATTCTTAATTTTTGGATTATGTGTTTAGTATCATTTGAAAACTTATGTTCTGCATTCTGTATCTGGATTATATCAAATGTAAATCCATGCAGGCTGGGTATATTTACATGCACAACAATCATCTTCATGAACAAACTAGAGATTAGCTGTGATAGGATATTCAGTGTGCGCCAGGTGACAGGAGCTGCACCGAGAGTCGGTAATACAGGAAGAGATCAGTAATCAGAGGAGCTGGTGGCAGTGGTTGGGAGTTAAAGTGTATCAGGTAACTCTGACGTCACGTCGAAAACTGGCGATACCATGCAGTTAGACAGAGAGGAAGCAGGTCTGAATATCCTGGTGGTATCGGAATAAAATATCTTGCATTGTATATAAAGTTACCTGCTAACTTTTGATGCTTAACCCGCTGAGACCCACAATAGGCCCGTTTTTGTCTTTTTTGTTAGGGGGTTACAGGGGGTGTTTAGGGGGAGATAGCAGGTCAACAGTAGATGTAGAAGTGGTGTACATCATCTGAAAGCTGGAAACCTGAGGATTACATAGATCTATTATTTGAGATGCTGCTCAGCAGTTCTTCTAGTCATAAATCATAAATAAAAATGAATGAATGAATGAATTATTTCAAATTAATTGTAAAAGTGTATAAGGGTTTAGAACATCATGAACGAAGTATATATGATGTCCATCCCCATGCTCTATTATGTCTCATAAGTTGTTGCAGCAATTTTTGGGTTGATTTGTTACACAGATTTGGTGCTAAATATAACCTTTTTTTTTTACCACTGGAGAATTGATAAAAGGATCAATAATCCCTCCAAAATAGCACATTAAGACACAGAGACCTTGAGGAACACCATAGAGATAGCCATGCTGTGATTTGGGATCAAAAAAATGTTTGACATTTGGAGATTTCTCCAAGAATGGCATTTTTCGGCGATTTGATGTTGAGCACTTTTGTTGTTGTAAACTGCTCAGAAACCCCCTTATTGTTAATTTAGCTAGGAAAACAATCCATCCTCTGAATGCTCTAGGTCTCTAGTTTGATCCATCCATCCTCTGAATGCTCTAAGTCTCTAGTTTGTGGCTGTAAAGTTTCATGAGGCTGTGATTATCCTAGAGGTCACCACAGGTCATTTTATACAGTGAGGTCAAGTTTCAAAAACAATGGTCTCACTACAATGAAATGGTTGCTATGGGGACTAACATCATCACACATGAATACAGTTGGGCTCATTGGATCCACACGAGTCTCAGCTTTACAGTGATACCCAATTTATGTGATTCCAAGACAGTTTAGGGACCCCAGTATGCAGAAATATTCAAATACACCATTTTAGAATAGTAGACAATAACACATTTATACTGCATAAAAAAAAGACATGGTTTTTGCCCCAAACTGCATGTGATTATCATAAAGTGGGCATGTCTGTAAAGGGGAGGCTCGTGGGTACCCATAGAACCCATTTTTATCCACATATCTTGAGGTCAGAGGTCAAGGGACACCTTTTGAAAATGGCCATGCCAGTTCTCGCTAAAATTTAGCCCAACTTTCGAGCTTCTGAAACTGAACCTGCTAGAGCCTCCGAAAGACAGTAAAGTCAGGCGATCCCGCAGGTCTGAACTAAAAACCTAGATCTCAGTGCTATGATAACCTTTCAGCATATTGAAATTCAAGTGTTCTGAAAGATAACGAGACATCTGCTCCTCCTCATGGCTCTGTTTTCAGGCTTTATCAGGCCGTTAATGCCCCCTCTAGCTGCTGTACTGTACCGGTATCAGGATGTCGGCTATGCACTGGGAGGCCAGACGGCGTCAGAGTGCTCTGGACCGCAGGATGGCCAGAGACAAACAGCAGGTAAATAACAGGTAGTACTAAAGTATTAATTAAGAAGGTTGCCAGGTTGCAACTGTTGTGGAGGTATGTAACTGTAAGTATATTTACTCAGGTACTATACTTAAAGGTCCCATATTGTAAAAAGGGAGATTTTCATGTATCTTATAGTATAAAGCAGGTTTAAGTGCTATATAAATAATGTGAAAGTATCAAAATGCTCAATCTATGGAGAAACACGCACGGAATTTCAGAATTTTGCGTTTGAAACAAGCCGTTAGGATTTCTAAATAATTAGACAATTTCACAGTTTTAAACGTAAACATACTAAATGTGTCTAGTTTATTTCCTGTTGCAGTGTATGTGAATGACATCAGCTGACAGGAAGTAAACATGGACCCAAGCTGTTGCTTAGCAACGCAATTCTGTTGCCGTTCCATTGAAATGCGCTAAAACGGAGCATTTCAGACACAGAGGGTGAATACAGGTATATTCAGATAGACAGTATGAGGAAAATAATGTGTTGTTTGAGCATTAAAGCATGTAAACATGTTCTAGTAGAAACACAAAATACAAACATGAACCTGAAAGTGAGCATGATATGTCCCCTTTAAAGGGCAGGTCCATTATTGTTTTTTTGAGGTTTTTATATCATCCTGTAGCTTCCCAGTGGTAATCCAAACAGCCAAAGTATTTGCAGGGGTGTTGTAGTTGTAGGTGTCATTTAGAGTAAGCAGTTAAAAATCTAGAACAGAGTGTGTTTCATTTTCAGTTTGTGGCGGATCACTGACGTAACAACAGTTAAAAATGGAACGTCTACAGTGGGTGTTAGAATCTTAAAGGTCCCATATCGTGCTCATTTTGAGGTTCATACTTGTACTTTGTGTTTCTACTAGAACATGTTTACATGCTGTAATTTTCCAAAAAAACCTTATTTTCCTCGTACTGTCTGCCTGAATATACCTGTATTTATCATCTGTCTGAAACGCTCCGTTTTAGTGCATTTCAACAGAATTGCATTGCTAGGCAACATTTTGGGTCCATGTTTACTTCCTGTCAGCTGATGTAATTCACATACACTGCAACAGGAAATAAACTGGGACACATTTAGAATGTTTAAGTTTAAAACTGAGTAATGGTCTAAATATTGTATATTTGTGACATCACAAATGGACAGAAATCCTAACGGCTTGTTTCAAACGCACAATTTCTAAATACGGGCTGTGTGTATTTCTCCATATTTTGAGCGTTTTGATAGTTTAACAGAATTTATAAAGCACTTAAACCTGCTTTATGATATAAAAGACATGAAAATCTAATTTTTTACAATATGGGACCTTTAAAACATTTCTTCCAAAACCACAGTCAAATAGACTGTTATGTTCTGCTGATGGTGATCCTGCAATCTGTCTGGTCTACTTTATTATTGAACAACAGCAGTGCTGATTGGAAACTGAGAAGGGACATGTGACACCCCAGCATGGGGTCAAACTCGCTTCCTGTGTGAATCTGACAGCTTGTATCTCGTTGCTGACTTCCAGGATGCGTTCATGCACAAAATATGTTGGTTTGTTTTCAGTTCATTTAATGGTCACCTTATTTCATTCTATTTTTTAAGACCTGAGTTAAACCTGCAGTAGGCAGAATGTTTTTGGCACCATTGGGCAAAAATTCCATTATAACCTTTCAGCATATTGTAATTCAAGTGTTGTGTCGGTTAAAATGCTTCATGTCGTTTATCGGTTAATTATTAACATCCCTAATTTGATTGAAATCCAAACTCCTCCAATGTTTTTTATTGTTTCTTACGATTGTCTTATTTGTAACTCATGTTGAAGAAATCATTTTAAGGTTACTGTTTGAGAGATTATGGTGTCAATTTGCAATAGATGAAACTTAAGAGTTGGGTTTTAAAATATGTATTCTGTTAAGTGGAGATTGTCCTCTTACCTTCTGAGGTGATAAGAACATAACAAGAAAGTTACCCAACGATTATCCATAACTCCAGAACAGAACTGGATGCTCACTGATTGCTGTAATTAAGCAATAGCTCAGGACAGAGAACACAACACAACATCATGTATTGTTGTGCACACTGATAATGCTAACATGTTAGCATGGAGCACTGGAGACCATGACTGCACTGCTGTTTTGTGATTGGGTCTTATTAAGTTTAGATGATTTAGTCTTGATACATTTGGCGTCTTACAAAACTTGGGCATATTCTTTTAGACTGTGCTCTTTTCCACTGCTTTCGCTGTATTTGGAGTGTTTACTTAAGTTTACCTCTTACTTTACAGCTGTTGCAGAGGAGTTCTGAGACCAACTGTAATGCAACCGAATCAGACACAACACAAGATCAAACAGGTATCAGTATTCTTAACATGGATATATTCAGAACAAGGTTGGACGATGTTCCATTCATCACCATCTATCAGAAAACACAACTTGTTCTTTCTTTTTTGAGAACAGCTACCTTTGAAGATGAGGTGAGAAGCTGATCATCCACTGCAGGAACTTGTGCTTCTGCAACACATTCTCACTCCCAACTCGTCACTCGGTCAAAGACCGACACAAGGGGCACCCCTCTTCCGTTACTTTTGGACATGTCAGGGGAAAGCTCAAATATTCTCAACTTTTTCAGCACCAGGCGCGGAGTCGCACCGCTCGTCAGTGCCTCACTTGACCTAGTCAGCCAATAAAATCAAGCAAGAGGCGGACTTTACTACTTTTTCACTTCCTTCCTGTTTTGATCAGGATGTATAACGCCTCATCCACACCGGGAACGTCAGGAGCGCGTGGCGGCTGCTGCGTCGCGTGGCGGCTGCTGCTGTCAGCCCTTTCTTTTTACATAGTTTGTCTTTCATAATGGCCATTTCATTTCATTATAAATGCCATTTATATTTATTTTAGACAGAGAAAGGTTAAGAAACGTGTGGTAATTTGTAAATAATAGTAATAATCCACAATTAAAACCCCGTACTATATTCATTCATGGAGCTCTACAAGTCACTGCATGTTCTACAACACTGTTCGGCACATATTTCAGAATAAAAGTGAGTGTGTTAACAAATGAAGATATTCTGTCCATAGAAAAAACCCTTGAGGGCTTTTATTTCTAAATGAAACCAGGAAGTGTCGATTTAAAAATAAGTCTTTACTTTTTCATCTCCATAACATATTCTACAGATAGACATCGAAACTGTAGTAATGTTGCTGATATGATGTTAATCATGGTCAATTAACTGGGATAAAAACTATACATTCTGGTCAGTCGTCACTTTGATGAATACAAGAATGAATCAAAGCATGAGGGAGTAGGTAGTCAATGTGTGTGTGTAACACAAGAAATAGGCATTAACGTAACATAATATTTATTCGTATTTGATCAGCGCTGCCTAGTTTAACCGTTTGATCGGAGTTTGCGAGTGATTGACAGCTGCTCAAAGACGGCAAGGCCCCAGCTCGGCTCTGATTGGTTGTTTTCCTCCGGTCTGGGAAATCTTGAACATGCCATTAGGAGCACCGGAGGACACCAGAGGGCACAGAGGCACATGATTTTTTTTCAGATTACCTGTCTCATGCACTACTGTCACGATATAGGTATAGTTTTTTTAATCATATTTGCTCTATTTCTACCCACTTCAGCTTTAATATGAAAAGGTATAAAAGTTTAGTGCAGCATTAACCTAAGCAAGCATGCATCAAGTTTTTCATGTGTTCCCAGCCGGAGGCCAGTGTCCCCACTGTAAGGGCAACCTGAAGACACCTGTACATCACGGTGCCAAGATCCCCAACAGATACTCAGTAAGTATCCGCACCTTCACTGTCTTAAACACCCTCTTTTGTCCTTCATTTCCATGACTGACGTCTATAAGGAATCATAGCTTGTAATAGCAAGACCACCTGTCTTAGGAGAGAACAACTTGCTTGTAAAAGCAGAGCACATTTAACAATACGCTGAATTATTACTCATACATTGAATAACGCCTGTTTATCTTACAGTCTTTACAGTACGCCCAGCAGTGGTGAAAAAGACGAGGAACAGCACTGTTCTTTGACAACCTCACTTGATCACTGGACCGTGTTCGGAAGCTCTGAACAGCAGCTCTGCATTCGGTTTTGTCGAAACTGCATCAGTGTGAGGTTATCCAACACGTTCTCATCCCACCTCACATACTGAGGCTTTATCAGACCCCTCTGAGTCACTTTTCACTCGCAGTAAACACGTGCTTAACATTTGTAGTTTAAACAAAAACGTTTGCTTAGGTTCAGGCAATAAAACCACTATAGTTAGGTTTAGGAAAAAACTACATGGTTGGGCTTAAAGGTCCCATATCGTGCTCATTTTCAGGTTGATAATTGTATTTTGTGTTTCTACTAGAACATGTATACATACTGTAATGTTCAAAAAACCCTTTATTTTCCTCATACTGTCTGCTTGAATATGCCTGTATTTGCCTGTATTTACCGTGTCTTAAACGCTGTTTTAGCACATTTCAACGGAATTGCAACGAAATTGCAACAGAATTACGTTGCTAGGCAACAGCTTGGGTCCATGTGTACTTCCTGTCAGCTGATGTTATTTACATACACTGCAACCAGGAATAAACTGGGACACATTTAGAATATTAACGTTTAAATCTGTGTAAAGGGTCTAAATATTGTATATTTGTGACATCACAAATGGACAGAAATCCTGAGAGCTTATTTCAAATGCAGAATTCCTGGATACGGGCTGTGTATCACCCTGTGGATTGAGCGTTTCGATAATTTCACAGTATTTATATATCACTTAAACCTGCTTTATAATATAAAAGACATGAAAATGTCACTTTTTCATAATATGGGACCTTTAAGTTACTGCTGATCCACGTCTTCTTCCTTGTTTGATTAAGTTTATCCTCTGTTGTGCTGCTACTCTTTTACTGCTACTATGTGCATATTAAGTTTATTGCTTTTACTCCGTTCTTAGCTTTGAATTAATTTGTATTATGTACATGTTCAGCACTTTGGTCCACTGTGTTTGTTTAAACGTGCTCTATAAATAAAGTTTGACTTGACCGACAGATAGATAGATCATTTAATGTAAGCCAGCATGTCATTTACAAACGTTCTGACAACCTCCCAGTAACGCTTCTAATGAAGTAAGGATGAGGACTATGACGTAACGTAATTGTTACATTGTTAAATTGCATTGTATTTACGTCATTCTATAACGTTATTTCAACACTGCAGAACAGACTCTGTGAGGGCTGGTTATTTTGCGACCATAGCGCAACGTTATCACAACGTCACCTGTTGGCAACGTTGTGACTTACAAAAAATATGACCAAAGTGCAACGTTGGCATTACGTAATGTTTTAGTACTCACTTTTATACAGCCTGTGGCTGAGACACACTAGGGGCATTCTGTCAGAAATCCATAATACATGTCATTAACCTTTATTACACGGCTGTGTTTAATACTCGATTCTAATTGGTCAATCACAGCGTTCTGCGGGCTGTAATTTCTCTATAACAGACCGTTGCTATGGGCGCAGCTCTGATGTCGGACTCTGGAGGACCGTTTTTGTGTCAAATTATTGATTTCTTCAGTAAGTAGCCGCGTAATAACACATTCATATTTATAATGTACAGCTAGCGGGTCATTGTTCCGTTGTCCCCTTCAGGGCGTCGGGGTGCGGAATCACCCTGTCGGCGATTCTTTCACAACAATGACCAGCTCGCTGTACATTATCCCTTACCTTACATATGACAGAATGTTAAAACGTGGTTTGATTAACCAGATTGAACAAACCATTCAGGAGACAGGGGCCCTCAAAGTCGACCTGTATGGGATGACCACCCATTCCTATAGACACAGATATCCTCTTCAAAAATAAGCACATCAGTACGGTTCTCTAATTATCGGAAAAGTTAACAAACAAGGTTATCTACAATTTAAACACATTTGGTGCAAAATAAATATATATGTAAATTATGGGATTTTTTTTGTTCTTAAATCTAAATCCGCAAAAACTATGTAAATTCCATTTTTTTTTTTGTTAGAGGGTAGACACTTCTTTACATCTCCTTTGGTTTTCATGTTGTACCTGTGGAACCCTGGTTACGCTTAAAGTCCCCCCCCTAAAGATCAGAGTAAGCCCTCTACATATACTGAGCGTCATCTTTTCTTGTAAAATGTCCAATGTAATCGGTAACAGCAGTGTTGTCACAAGTTTATTAACCGGTGGGAAAACGTCCTCACCGTGACATCCCTAATACAGCTGCTAAAGGGGTGACTTGTGCATTGGCATTTGACGCCCTGGGAATGAGAAACATCTGGGCACACCCAAACCAGGTGTTTTGTCATCACCTTCTTGGATGAGTACCTTTTTGTTTCAAACCAACAATGGATTTATCAAACTAACAAGTACTGATGTGATGCAACAGCCTGGTGTAACTTATTTTGTTAAAGGTCCCATATCGTGCTCATTTTTAGGTTCATACTTGTATTATGTGTTTCTACTAGAACATGTTTACATGCTGTAATGTTAAAAAAAAACAACTTTATTTTCCTCATACTGTCTGCCTGAATATGCCTGTATTTACCCTCTGTCTTAAACGCTCCGTTTTAGTGCATTTTGACGAAATTGCAACAGAATTGCGTTGCTAGGCAACAGCTTGGGTCCATGTGTACTTCCTGTCAGATGATGACATTCCCATACACTGCAACCAGGAATAAACTGGGACACATTTAGAATGTTTACATTTGAATCTGTGTAAAGGGTCTAAATATTGTAAATTTGTGACATCACAAAATGGCAGAAATCCTGACGGCTTGTTTCAAATGCAGAGTTTCTGAATACGGGCTGTGTATTTCCCTGTGGATTGAGCGTTTCAATACTTTCACAGTATTTACATAGGATTTAAGCCTGCTTTATAATAAAAAAAAACAACATGAAAATCTCACTTTTTTATAATATGGGACCTTTAAGTGTCCATCTGATATCTCGTAAGAAGGAACGGTCGGTCGCAGCATGGTTTCATGATTGTATTTGGTTTAGAAGTCTTACAGTTTTCCCTACTACTGATGAGTAATTCTTAATGTCTTCTTCTAAACTTGTGTCTGAATCTTCGAGGGGAAATCAGTGTTAGAGAAGCCATGCTAGACTGATGCAACCACATCCCGAAACATCACAGTAGAAATGTACAAGTATTGCAGTGAACGAGTGCTACTTCAGTTACAGTAGAACCACCTCAGGATAAATTAGACAAACAACCACACACACGCACACACACACCCATCCCAGCCCTTCATCACATGAGCATTGAACAGATCACGCAATAGCAATAATCAGCATTGCCTCAACCGCCTGTCTATACATGGTTTCATATCTGCATGTGATTCCCAAACACAACAGATACATCCTTCATTTCCTCTCTCCCTGCTGCCAGCACTCCTTTCTGTTGGTCAGTGGGGTTTGGTGGTCAGTGTCGTGTGAATTGGAGGGGATGTAGTGGTCATTGGTGGTACGTGAACTGCTGTCTGGAAGAAGTACATCTGAAAGAAAAGAGAAAAAAAAAAGTACTATTCTGTCAAGGTTAAAAGTGTACAACTGATATGAGGCCCCGTCCACGCGGCCCACTGACCTTACAGCCGATAGCCAGCAGCGTGTGCAAAACCACGATGGTCACGACGGTAGCCACTGCCATCACCTTGGTGTCGTCACGGACGACGGGCCAGAAGGTGAGGACCAGGACTGAGCCAGATATCACCATGGCGATCAGGATCAGTGTCCAGCGCAACCACTCATATGGAATGATCCACAAAACCTGGAGATGACGGGGTTACATTATTGGTTAGTGAAGTCTTCTCAGGGTGCTTTCAGATTTAACATGTTTGGTTCATTTCAATTAAACTCTGGTTCATTTGGTTTGTTTAGGGCGATGTTAAAGCTGTCCATCAAACTCGGGTGCGGACTAAACAACTGGACCGAGTCCGCCTGAAAAGACGGGTCTCAGCAGGACGATTTTAGCATGAATTCAGCTGTACTAGGGCTGCAACTAACAATTAACTATTTTGATAATCAATTAATCTGTTGATTATTACTTTGATTAATCAATTATTAATCAGATAAAAGCAGTTTTTTTTTAATCAGCAACTGATTCCAAAAACAAAAGTTATTCCGTGTGTTCTTGTTAAATGCTCTTTTACTACACAATGGGGATGAAATGTAACTATATGTATATATATATATTTAATCATGGTTGAATATATATATATTTAATCAGGATTATTTATATACATATATATATATATATGTATATATATATATATATTTAATGATGATTAATTGCATGATTGTCCACGAGTAGTCCAGTAAATGCAAAGGCATAATGACAGAGGAAAAAAGATGAGGCCGTTGGGAATATCAACATTTTCCTCAAACTTATTATAAAATTATGAAGATATAATATATATACAATATACAACTAAAATTACAATATATTAATTTACTATGCACCGAAAAATAATTCTCCATGGCCGCCGCCATTTCTGACAACGTCAACAAACACGTCAGAACCCGTGAACTCTGAGCTTTCAGAAACATTCCACTTAAAAGGTCGTGAATACGACATGGGGGCGGGGCGTTCATACGGACTCATCTTCAAATCTATCGAATTGTTAGCCTCTGTGGCTTCTAGACAACGACAGTAACGTTAATATTGCGTTGCGTAGCACCAGAAGGCACCAAACTTTACCTGCCTCGGAGCTTTCAAACAAATCTTTATTGACAACTGATTGACAAAATTTGACTGGTAGTGTGAGCACATAAATCGTAAGTGCTTTGGCTTTACATCGCAAACGATCTACTCCTACTGTAGGAGCAGGAAGTACACAACAACATTTCTAAAATGGTACAGTGTATGCCCAGCTTAACCGAGATGGTTTTAGTGAGTTTTTATTTTTTTTCTGTCGAGTTTGACTGACTGCTTGAACAGCTGATCTCATCTGAAACACACACATACCTAATGTAAGTCTACAGCTACATTAATGAAAGATTCACCGCTTGACATGACTGTCAGAGTCACTCTACTCAACCATAAAATATGGAGGTTGTGCAACGAACTGGCAACCACTCGTTCTGAAGTAAATGTAATGGAACGGGAGGGGACATCTAGTGGCTGAATGTTATCAATTGTACCTTTAATATGACATTTCCGACTGCACTTATCTATCTTTACTGGTCTGATCATGGTTTTTACCAGGTGGAGAGATGGCAAGGTGTTAAAGATGTTCTTCCCCTTGTGTCACCTTTACACTGAAGTTTAAGCCAATACACCCGGTGCTCTATACTGGGATAGTTAGTCTTATTGTGAGCCTGACACCCACTAGTAGAACTCAGGAGAGAGCGATGGACTCACCGAGGTGGGAATATAGATGAAGAGGGAGTAGCCGTAGACACACACGGTCTCCAGGAAGGAATAGCCTCCGATCTGCCTCTCAGTCCCTTGCCGCCAGGTCAGGAAACCCCATAAACCGATCGGCACCAGCCAGGCATACATGAAGATCACTACTGCAGCTATGGTCACTGTTAGCAAAACGCAGGACAGAGAGAGCAGACTCAGCAGGACTCAGTCAAACTAAGACCAACTTCAACTTCAGGTGTATAATATACTGTTCAGCTGAATCAAAGACCACGTGGACGACTGACCTCTGTGGAACTGTGGTCTGTAGTGGTAGGAGGAGTTTCCCATCTCACTGAGGAAGGTGGACAAGTTCCCGCTGATGGCTACTGAGAACACCAGTGTCACACAGATCCAGAATGGACCTACACACACACACACACAGGGAGAGAAGAAGTCACGGAACGGATCAAAACTCACATTGCCTGGAGGACATTGCATAACGCAGAGGTGCTAGCCGTTAAAACTAAACAACACTACAAAAACATGTCATCACAAACTTTCAGAAAGCAGGTTTAACAAACTCTGAGTCTAAGCCGGAACTCGGAGTTGACTAATCCTGAGGAGGGAAACTCAGAACAGCTGACTAGATTCCGATCAATCAACTCTGAGTAGGTTGAACCTGAACATACAAAACAGCCATCATCAATGGAGCTCCGATACCACGATCCACGATTCACCATGGCAACAAGTAGATAAGAGGCAGAGCCTCCATTTTAATCCAGTCGATTAATATGGTCCTCTCTCTAGGTTCATGGTGGAGAGGAGGTCGTGTTGCTCGGGCTCTGGCTCTATCTATCTGGCGTGGAGAGGAGGTTGTGCTGTTTGGGCTCTGACTCTATCTATCTGGTGTGGAGAGGAGGTTGTGTTGCTAAGGCTCTATCTGTCTGGCGTGGAGAGGAGGTCATGTTGCTCTGGTTCTACCTATCTGGCGTGGAGAGGAGGTCGTGTTGCTAAGGCTCCATCTGGTTGGCATGGAGAGGAAGCTGTGTTGCTCTGGCTCTATCTATCTGGCGTGGAGGGGAGGTCGTGTTGCTCTGGTTCTACCTATCTGGCGTGGAGAGGAGGTCGCGTTGCTAAGGCTCTATCTGTTTGGCGATGCCTGGAAGCTGCTTGACATCCTCCTGGATCCACCTTCTCACATATGTTCACATTACATGTATTATTTTTTGTCATATGGATTGTCCATGTTGTATTTTCATTATGTTGTTACTCTGTACACATGACATCTATTGCACGTCTGTTCATCCTTGAAGGGGGATCCCTCCTCTGTTGCTCTTCCTGAGGTTCTAACATTTTTTTCCCTGTTAAAAGGGTTTGTAAAGCCCCCCCGAGGCAAATTTGTGATTCTTGATTTTGGGCTATACAAATAAAATTGAATTGACTTGAATCGATGTAGAGATATTAATGCATGTATATGCTGACTGTGCACATTTATCTTGAATAAAAAGAGCCCGACTAAGAAAGTTTTATTCAGGGTTGTCCATTAATTCATCATTTACCGGACGGACATTTCCTTAACCCTCATCCTACTGACCGGGGTCCCTGCAGACCCCAGAGGTATACTTTGTCATACCTCAAAAGGTGCTTTATTCTATCATTCCAATTTTTCATGACTTTATCAATCAATTTGTTTCTAATGACTTCACATCATTCTTTTTATTTGTGCTTTTTCAAAAGACCAATGTATTGAGGTCCTCGGGGACCCCAGTCTGTAGTCCTTGTATGTTAAATAGGTTGGTAGGGTGAGGGTTAAAGGATGGCTGTAGCCTACATTATGTTTTCAATATATTTGTTCAGCTTTAATCGTCATCTGTAACACTCATACCATTTAGTCGGCTAATCGATTAGTTGATTTAATCGACAGATCTGTGAAACTGAGTTTCTCCACAAAGAATCACACCAAAGCACCACTTTAAATCTGGAGTTTACCAGAGATGTGCTCTTAGAAACAAGTCGGTCGGCATGAAAAAAAAGCATAAAAAACGACTAACCGACCAAAGAAATCTTAGGGGACTGGGACCACAACGTCCGATTAGAGGGGGGCAGCCCTAAATATAACACATTCAGATGGAACACGTCTCCACTGGCTTACCATATAGATCTGGGTTACTTCTGAGGTGGTGTTTGATAAAGTTTCTTCCAGGTAATGGCATCACTGACCCCTTCACTCTGTCCAGTACCTGCATCACATGATGGGGGTGTCAAGCAAAACAACAAACTAAAAGCAATCATCGTGATGAAAAAATGCGTCCATTTATTTCTCTGAGATCGGTTTATCATAAAAGATCACCCGCATGTTATTCAGTAACAACTGCAGCTGTATAAACAGTGTGTTTGTAGAGAGAGGGAGGGGCTCGTACCTGCATTGTGTCAACATTGAAGAAGGACTGATAGTACTCGAAGGTCCAGAAGCCACCGGTTGGTTTCTGTCCTCCTAACAGCTGGAAGCACACACACATCTTTCAGCTGCTGTCCACTCAAAACATCGCGACTTAGTGAGAACTGGTGTCACGGCGACACAGGTCAACACAGATACTTTACGCACCTCTGAACTCTCCTCCTGACCCTCCTCATCATCCGAGAGGTCTAGTTTGACATCCTCTCCTCCTCCTCCTCCTGCTGCTGCTGTAGTGGTGCTGCTGGTGTTGGAGGCAGACATACTGAGTGTGGAGGCCCCCGGGTCTGCAGACAACAGCTCTGCTGCTTCCTCAAACTCTACACACGTGCATCAAGAAACACAGGGAGTTAGTAGTGGTTAGGGCTGGGTATCGTTTTAAAAATGAGAACGCCTGTCTACCAATACCAGTACCATCTCTGAATGTGGTCTGAAAGATCCGATCTCAATGTGTCCTCAATATGTTTATATATATATATATATATATACATAAACATACATATATATATATAACACACAACATATATGTATAATCAGGAGCTATAACCCCATAATTTATTATATCTTTAATTGTGCAATACTGATTTAACAGTGCAATAATTTGGTGCAGTAATTAAGCTGTGCAATAATCTGGTTCACTCCGGCATTAACACTGCATTTATTTATACACTACATTTAAACTAATATTCTTATTTTACACTATTCTTGCATTCTTATAAATGCATGCATTTATATTATTTGCATAGATCCTATTTTTCAGCATTATTATTTGCACTGTTGTTATATATATATATATATATTTCGTATTTGTATTTTCTCATGATTTCTCTATTTTTATATATTTATATTTATATTCTAGAACGGGAGCAAAACGTAACTCAATCGAGGATTTGAGGAGGGAATAGAGAAAAGCAAAGCCAGGCAGATGGAGAAGAAAGAGTGTGGGCAGAGAAAACTAACAAACACTGACAGCTGAGAGGATTAAATGACTTCAGTCTTTACCTTGGAACTGTAGATCATTAGGACTGGCCATTGCCTCAGTGATCCAACAGCAACCTCATCCACGAAGACCTGGAGAAGATGAGCACTGAGGTAAAGGTGCGTTCACGTACTGCAGGCTAGTACCACATCTCTTTACAGAGATCAAGCATCTGTTCATTTAGCCAAGCAGCAAGCTCACCTATCAAGTTAATTGTAATATACAGTTAAAAGTTCAGTAATGTCAAAATGTCATCAAGACAAGTTACAGTCCTGCCCGTAGCTTTGTCCTCCACCCAGAGACAGTTAAACCGACCTGTCCGCAGCAGGATGTCCCTGATGATGATGGTGATGACAGCTAGCTAATAGCAGCTAACGTTAGGCTAAAGTCGCCCTCCCACTCATTAGTTTGAACATGTGAAAGGTAGCTGACTTACATAAATGACAACGCAGTCCGTGAAGGTTTAATAAACCGATATAAAGTAGTCCCACACACTGCTAACACCTGTCTTTAATAACTAGCGACCTGCTGTGTCTGTCAGTTTGCTGCTCTGGACCTGGTCAGCATGACTTCCGGTACACGTCACCACGTAAACAAAGATGTCACGTGAACCATATCTTGTTTGTTGATTAAAATATAACATACGGTGTATTGCACAGTTATGCGACACATTCGATTCCTTTCCAATATAAAACAAAAAAAAAAATTCACATTTGTATAATTTTGTTACGAATACACTCTCTGTTCAAGTGACAGCGAGAGGAACGTTTGCGAGGTAGAGTTTTCTGTCGGAAGATTAAAAACGATGCACCGTTAGGACGCCATGTTGGCTTCACGTGAGCTGCCGTCTTCTTGTGAGGCAGCATGCTGGTTGTGCGTGAAGGTGACCGGAGACCGTGTAGCCGGTGACTGAATTCAGTTGAAATGGCTTCGTTGCGTGTGGTGAGGAGGACGTTCTCCGCGGCGGTAGAAGCAGCAGCAGCAGCAGCTCCGGTACCGGTACCGGTCACAGGCAGCAGATGGGACCGACTGAAGAAGAGTAAAGCGGGTGAGACACCGAGTCAGCTAACGTTAGCTAGCTGGTTAGTTAGTGTAACGTTAAGGTTACAGGGACACCCCTAGCGTTAGCTTTCGACATACACGTTAAAGGTCCCATATTGTAAAAAGTGAGATTTTCATGTCTGTTATATTATAAAGCAGGTTTAAGTGCTTTATAAATACTGTTAAACTATCAAAACACTCAATATACAGAGAAACACACACAGCCCGTATTCAGAAATTGCGCGTTTGAAACAAGCCGTTAGGATTTCTGTCCATTTGTGATGTCACAAATATACAATATTTAGATTATTTCACAGTTTTAAACATAAACATTCTAAATGTGTCCCAGTTTATTTCCTGTTGCAGTGTATGTGACTGACATCAGCTGACAGGAAGTAAACATGGACCCAAACTGTTGCCTAGAAACGCAATTCTGTTGCAATTCCGTTGAAATGCACTCAAACGGAGCGTTTCAGACAGAGGGTAAATACAGGTATATTCAGGCAGACAGTATAAGGAAAATAAAGTTTTTTTTAACATTACAGCATGTAAACATGTTCTATTAGAAACACAAAATACAAGTATGAACCTGCAAATGAGCACGATATGGGACCTTTAAGGTAAACATTAGGTTCTCCTACTGCCCAGGTCACTGGTGTTTTTAGAAGGGAAATATTCTCACTTGTCATTAGCTACGCTTGTAGTTAACGTTACTGTATCATTGTCATTTAACATCAGCAGATGCTAAATAACAGTTAAATAGGTTTCCTTCAAAATGTTGCACTCTTGTGTAACGTTAGTTGTTGTCAATCATGTCATGGCTGTCATGTGTTAGCACATAATAACCACATAGCTTGTGACGTACATTAACATTACAGCATGCTTTATCGTAGAGCATGTGGTGTCAAACTCATTTTAGCTCAGGGGCCACGTAGAAGTCCAATTTGATCTCAAGTGGGCCGAACCAGTAAAACCATTGCATGGCAACCTATAAATAATAACACCTCCAAATCCCCCCTTCCCGTCAGTGAAAAGAAGTATAAGTACATTCTGAAAACGTCCACAATTAACGAACAATCCATCTACAAAGGTGCTGTGAACACACCAAACACACTGGCTTACCATTTAGCTCTGTAAAGACATAGGATCTGGTCCGTTTTCTTAGAAAACCCCAACACTCTGTGTCCACTTTTCTCCGTTTTGACAAAGATATTTTCCACCGGCGGCTCCTGTATGAACAGAAGCTTGATAGTGTTGTGTCACGTAGCTTGGGCGCTATTAAGACAGCGCGACCCCCAAATAGGAATTGCAGTGCATGTTATTATAAAATTGAAATTATTGACTTTTTACACTTTGCAAAGTCATCCTGTGGGCCAGATTGGACCCTTTGGTGGTCCAGTTCTGGCCCCCGGGCTGTATTTTTGACACCCCTGTCTTAGAGAAACCAGCGGTCCTGTTTTTGTCCCTGAGCAGTGAGGTCACTTCCGTTCATGTCAGCTCCCCCATCAGACAGGAGGAAGGATCCTGTGCTGCCCAGTTTGGGTGCTGGCTGCTTTAGATGCCATGCACTTCCTGGGAGATTCTCCAGGAAACATTAAATAGGACAGAGAAACTGGGTTTTTGCCAGGACGGTTAATCAAAACCATCATGTTATTACTATGTTGAATTAGTATGGATTTTTAGAGAAGTAAAAGCTAGGGCTTTTATCAGAATGTGTACATTACAGTATAGAAATGCTACCCATTTAGAGGTCATTGTTAAAAGGTGTTTGTATAGGTCCAACGAGTGTGAGAAAAGTAATTATTTTCCTGTTGGGTCATGAATCAACCATGTTCTCCTTCTAAGATAAGTGGTTGGGGTTTTATTCCAAACCCCTACAGCAGCTGGTTGCTCTGATGAGCTCCTCAACACTGAAATCAGCTGTAAATATCACACAATGAAGATGAATCTTGCTATTAGCATATTATTTAAGATTCTCAAATATCCAATATCACACTACATAAACATCAAGCATGGTGTTTTCCAAAAAAACAAAACATTTTTATTACATATTTGTCAACTACCTAATATCATCCGAGGGAAATTATCACGGGAGTAAAGTAAAAACAAAACAGAAATTCAACTAACGTTAGTCTAACGTAGTTTTAAAATGTTTTTCCGTATGTTTTCATGCATGAAAAGAGCCCAAATGAACCCTGTAGGTGGACTACTTGATTACTATCAGCAGGTTATTTAAACAGCGTTTGTAGAGGAATGATTCTGTCCCAAGTTGTTTGATCACTATCAGCGGTTGATCTCTGTATTATTGCTCTACTGTTTATATTGAAAATGAGGAGAGAAGCAGCAGGTTAAACCACTGTTCATTTAACTTGAATAGAAGTTGGTTTATTATATTTTTAATATAACGTGCGTGCGTGCGTGCGTGTGTGTTTGGGACACCAGGCAGCACTCAGTGAACTTTCTTGTGCTTCATTCTTCCGTCTCCCTGTAGTTGTGTGGTGTCGTGGCCTGCTCTCTGACTACAAAGAGGCCTGTCGGGAGGTGGTCGTCGGTTCGTGGGAGCGACCGTTCAAAGCCTCCGTGTACGCCTCTCTGCTGGGCGGGGCCTGGGCCTGTTTCTACACAAAACCCGACCGCTCGTCTTTCGAAGCCACCCTGCTGGAGTACTCCAACCAGCTGGGCCTGCTGTCGCCGTGGATCCGCAACGGGACCTCCGACGGCCACGTGCAGAGCCTAGTGAAACTTCGCAACGAGGGCCGGCTCCAGCACGCCAGCCTGTTTCTCCTCTCTCTGGTTTACCGCGCCGACTACGACCCGGACGCGACGCTGTACGAAGCCAAGTGCTCCAACCTGTGGGTACCCTGGAGGGAGCTCCCTCAGCGGGTGCTAGACGTGGGCTTCGTCGGCCGCTGGTGGGTGCTGGACTCGAAGATGAAGGACTACGACGTGAACGAGGACGAGTTCAAGCACCTTCCGGCGCACATGCAGGTGACGTTACCGCCCAGCGTTCAGGAGGTGGAGAGGAGCGAGAGGTTGCACAAAGAGTCCTGGTTAGCACTGACAGTGGAGGAAGAGGAGGAGAAGGAGAAGGAGAAGGAGACCCATGTAGCGGACAGAAAGCAGGAGAGTCAGGCTTGAGTCTGTATCCTCTTTCACTGCTCGTATTTGGCTGCGTGGACATTAAAAACATGCTGGATACAGAACTGTACCAGGGTAGTTATTCTCATTTCATACATCATGCATCATGTTGGAATCAACAAACCACTTTTAGCTGACATTTTTCAGCTATGAACTGTCCAAACTGTTTACTGTACTGTTTAATAAGGAAAGAGGAAACATCCACAGCTTTGTCTCGTCAAAGTAAAAGCAGCCCTTCAAATTCGTTAGCTATGTTTTTATTTATTCCAAACTTTTTTTTTGTATGACAAAAAAGTAATGCACATCATTTATACCATAAACCATATGTCAATAAATCTGTCAATTATCTCCAGATATGTTACCATTGTTTAATCTCATTTGTCTCACAACTCCCAACAACATTTATACCGACCTTCAGCCTTTAACTTTAAGGAATTTAAAGACGCAAACGTAAGTTAGATATCAATGTGTGATGCCTGTTTGTCCACCTTTTTAGTGTACCCACTTCCCTTCAGACTGCCTTGTTGTCTTCTACTTAATTTTAGTAAGCTATTTTCCTTTTGCTGCCTTTTTCTCTATTTCCTGTAGCTGTGGGTGTGAAGAGGCCTTTCTACTCTCATTCTGACACCCATGTTTCAAATAACCCAAATGCTTTATGCTGCTACAGTGAACTCCATTTGTAGCTGCAATATCAATAAGATAAGAAATTCCTTTTTTAGTTCCGCAGTGGGGAAATTTGCAGTGTACAGCAGCAAAGGGGATAGTGCAGAAACAAGAAGCATCAGTAAAAACAAAAATCAAGATACAACACAGTGCAAAAAGCAAAACAAAAGAGACACACATCAAATTTGAACAATTTAATAGAAGGAATATTAAAAATTGGAACAATATATTGACAATAAAACAGACTATTAACACAATTGCACAGTTGGACATATGAAATTGCACAGTGATTGGAATTAAATTGCACCTGAAGTATTGCGCAGTATGATTTACGTTGCACCAGAGTAGTATTGATATTGCACAGTCAGTGTACAGTATAGTGCAGTTCTTGTCTGTTTTTTTGGTGTGTATGTTGTTTACTGGGAGCAGTGCTGGTTGTGGTCTACTGGGAGCAGTGCTGGTTGTGGTCTACAGGGAGCAGTGCTGGTTGTGGAGTCTGACAGCTGCAGGAAGGAGGGACCTGCGATAGCGCTCCTTCTTCACACACTTCGAGTGGAGCAGCCTGTCGCTGAAGGAGCTGCTCAGTGCTGAGATGGTGTCCTGCATGGGGTGGGAGTCATTCTCCATCATGCATGACAGCTTAGCCATCATCCTCCTCTCTCCCACCACCTCCACCGTGTCGAGGGGGCATCCCAGGACAGAGCTGGCCTCCCTGATCACTCTGTCTAGTCTCTTCCTGTCCGCAGCCGAGATGCTGCTGCCCCAGCAGACCGATCCATACAAAATGGCTGATGCCACCACAGTGTCATAGAAGGTCTTCAGGAGTGCCCCCTGCACTCTAAAAGACCTCAGTCTCCTGAGCAGGTAGAGTCTGCTTTGGCCTTTCCTGTAAAGTGCAGTTGAGTTGTCAGTTGAGTTGTTGAGCATGCGCCTCTCAGCCCTCGGTCCAGCCTCGGTCTGGGTTTCATTCACATGAACGGAGGAAGGAAAATAACTGGATTTGGATATTAGTGCATTTTATAACTTATAGGACCTAATGATTTAAATAAGGGCTATTCAAGTGTTCCTGCTGGGAAGTTGATTTACCTAAAAAAAAAAAAAAAATTTGCATCAAAGCCGCAAAGGCGCTCTTCCTGGGGCCTTGGGGACCATCACATGTCACCTGGAGGAAGTCACAGGTCAGGGACTGGCCTTCAGGTTTTCAATATTGAGCTGAGTTAACTGGCACTGGGTTCAAGGACTGGTGCTGTTCTAGGATTTAACCACCAGAAGGCACTCTAGTGCAACATAATGTATGAGCCCAGCCCCAGCTGTTCATTGTACTGGATGTTGCTAAAGAACCACAATTTCACATCCCATAAGACACTAATGTGGAATGGTGAGTAGCAGTACATATGATCAAACAGCAATAAGCCACTGTATGATCACAGTAACAGCGTTCTGGATTTGAACCCAATGGCCGGCTTTGGCTCGTCTGTGTGGAGTCTGTATGTTCACCCCGTGTCAGCGTGGGTTTTCTCCGGGTTCTCGGGCCTCCTCCCACAGTCCAACATGCAGGTTAGGTTGAATTATTGGTAGGTGTGAGCATGAATGGTTTGTCTGGCTCTAATCAACTCAACTTGCTCTTTCTTGGTTTTCCATTAGCAAAAGTTTTGGATAGTACCTTGTACCCTGGTACTTTATCTGGTACCACCTCGGTCGAGGTTCCAAGCGAGCTGAGCCGATACTAGCAGCTGTAGTAAAACACTGCAGATCACTGATTGGTCGGAGAGAGTCATCCATAGAAATAGAATAGGATTAGAAGGGTCATTGAACTGTTTGCCGTGGTCATTTGCAGAGGGCAAAAGAAAATGGCGATTGTCGTTAGTTGTTGTTGTTGACAACAGAACACACGTCAGTGAGGCTGTAAAGTGTGGTCACAGCTCGCCGGGAAGAGAGGAGACTGCCTGACGCAGCTCCCGGCGGAGACAGGCGGCCGGCTAGTTGGGAATCCTGCCCTCTCAGGAGCGGCGGAGAGTGAGGCGGAGGAACTTTTAGACCCGGCGCCCCGTTCAGTGGGTCGAGGAAAGGCGCTTCTCGGCACGATGCGCCCCGACTGGCTCTAGTTCGGCTCGGAATAGCCTGTGGGTGAAGGTGTCTTTCGGCATTGAGCTTTTACGGTACCCCTCACCCGGACCTCGCCGCTTCCCCGGAGGCCATTGACCCGCTGTGCCCTCTCTCCCTGTGGGGAGGGACGGCGCGAATGTCAACCGAGGCGGATTGACCGGTGTAAGATCTGTGGTGACGTCTCCCACCCGATCTGTCTTGAAACACGCACGCCGTCTCGTTTCCCAAGTGTTGTGGGTGAGACTTTTGCGGTGTCATCACCATTCATGGGTTCATGATAAAATTGTTTACTAGAGCACAAAGCTGTTCACAGATGTAGCCTTTTGCAACCAAAATCTAATGGATTGTTCATTGTGCTACATTCCACCCCCCAAATGTCATTCAAATCCATCGCCGATTTTTGGAGTAATCCTGCTAACAGACAGACAAACAAACAAACAACAAACCAGCGCCGGTGAAAACATAACCTCCTCAGCCCAAAGCCTTTGGCTTTGGCGGAAGTAATTAGTGCTAAACACAGAGTAGAGTTTAGGCTGACGTGTTACATTAGTTTCGTTCATAAACCGAACAACAAATTGAAATTTGAACCCGATGATAGAGTCCTAGTTATATATCACAATTAATCCTGAACGTAACTTGACTGTCTGCAGTAAATAATCATGGCGATCCATCCAAGAGTTGTCGAGACATTTCACCAACAAACAAAAATGTCAACCCCGTGGTGGCGCTAGAGGAGAATGAACGTCTGACCAGAATGTCATGGCAGTTGAACACAGTTGAGATATTTCCGTTGGGACCACAGCGGTGGATTAAAGACCGACTGACCTTCCCTACAGAGCTATACGCTGCTGACATGGTTAAAGCATGATGACCTCAGCCGGGTTGTTTAACATATATTTAATCAACATTTAGCATTAATGTCTTGAAACACGAACAAAACATATTTTTCTCTGAGGATGGCTGTTTGCTTCATCGGGATTATCAACTGAGGTTTTATTTTATGTCACACTTTGATGCGTAAGTAAGTGCAAAATGTGCCAAAAGCTGAATGCACGGCGTCGCTGCTTCGTCTCTGTCGCCTCCCTTTTGTGTTGCATCCTTTTCAAGCTTCCTCTGTGTGCATCTCCCTCAATCTTTTGCCTTCTGACCTCTATCGACCCCTGCGCTCCCATCCATCCTGCCCCCCTCCTCCACTCAGACAAGCGAGTCTGTTGGCCGCAGGAGTCAGCGAGGGCGGTCACTGTCAGGTGGTGTTTGAAAAATGCAAGACAAGACTGAGAGAGGCGAGGGACATCACCTGATCGTCTTCACGGAATCATCTGCAACATTTTTACTGTTTGCCTGTAGAGGTGTTGCAATTTCCTTCCTACCTAATGGTTTGATACCTCAACTCTTCAACTGTGTTCCTGCTGGGGAAATTTTGGGATTTGAATGGTTCATCTGGGACACAATGAGGGAAAGTATATCTACTGTATAGGATATCGTGCTTCTTGCCACATGAAGACATCAAGCTCATGATGTGATGCTCTGGTACACATTGCAAGCCAGTGCATTAATTTTCTGTCAGCTGCTATCAACTGAGCTTTTTTAGGTGAGCTCATGAAGGATGCTGACGTTGGAGTTCAATGCTTCCTGGCTAACCCTGGGAAGGGAGAGCAGGAGGCGGTGGAGGAGGAGGCAGGGAAAACAACCAAAAACGAAGGGGGTGGGGGATGTCTGTCTGGCCACCATGTTGACCTCATTGACCACAGCAGGACCAAGCTCGTATGCACACACACACACACACACACACACACACACACACACACACACACACACACACACACACACACACACACACACACACACACACACACACACACACAGTGAGCGACCTAATCAGTATGTAACTAAGGAAGGAGGGAGGATGATGGAAGGAGTGGGGGGATAAGTTGCAGGAGATGGAGGAGCGTAAAGGAACGGTGTAGAGAGAGGCAGTGTTCTGGTGGTGTTGGTGGGCCAGCGTATCTTTCGGTCATTTGATTTTCCTTTTACAAACGGATATTAAAAAACAAAAAATGAGTGGTTATTTGATTTTCGTTTTAAAAATACAAAAATTAAAATTGAAATACAAGGCGTTTTTTCTTTATCGGGGTCAAAAAGGGATGAACTAAACTGAAAATAAACGGGTTGATTTTGATTTTCTATTTCTAAAAAACAAAAAAATAAAATCAGTAGAAGACAGAAATGAAAAAACGCCCCCTTTTTTTCATATTCTGCGACCGGAAGTTGCGTAAGAGCGCGTATGAGGACGGTGCTGCTGTGTAACTAAAGGTGATGGACATGGATCAGTACGTAGCTTTTTGAAACAATAAAAGAATGTGTCTCAGGGAAGAAGAAAACTTCAGTAAAGTTGGAAAGATATTTACAGATTTGAACTTCCCGGATCAATAACTCATAACTTAAAACGTTGTTGAAGCTCTTTCTAACCGTAGTAAGGTAGAAAACGAGCTACAACCTCATTTCAATCACAACGAGCCGTCCAAATATATGAAATATGCTTTTGCATAATTTTAGTGATTTTGAATTGGGAAAAATATTCAAAAACTTCAATGTCAAACAGTGTAGTCCCATCAAAATTACTTCACACATCAATGATCTCCTAATAGTTGTACTACAACACTTAGTTTGGACAAATATAATTTTGGAGAATTTTTATTGGGAGAAATATTCAATAACTTCACGGTTATAAAGTGTAGTGCCACCAACATGTCTCCACACATCAATGGTCTCTTCCTGGTTATGCTACAATACTTATTTTGAAAAAAATAGTTATTGTATCGTTGCCATGAAGACCATTGTACCGGGCAAACTTAAAACTAAACCAATTGTAGTATAACCAGGAAGAGACCATTGTTATCTGTTTCCTCTCATACACAGCACCGTCCTCATACGCGCTCTTACTTTGAAAAAAATGGAAACTTACGGTCGCATAATATGAAAAAAAAACAGGGTGTTTTTTCGTTTCTGTCTTCTAGTGATTTTATTTTTGGTTTTTAGAAAAAGAAAATGAAAATCAACCCGTTTTTTTAAAGCTTAGTTCATCACTTTTTGACCCTGATGAAGAAAATGTCTTGTATTTCAATTTTGTTTTTGTATTTTAAAACGAAAATGAAATAACCACTCACTTTTTGTTTTTTAATATCCGTTTATGAAAGGAAAATCGAATGACCAAAAGATACACTGACCTTGATGGATGCAAACCACAAAAAAAAAATGCTTTCGTAGCTATTAATGAAGTGGATGAGCCACAGACTATCGTTACTGTACCCTCCAACAGCATCATGTGCCTGGATTGACTTATATGAAACAAAGCAAGCATGACGAAGTGAAACTGTTACATTTAAAAATGTTCAAAGAGATATCACAATGGGAATGTCACGTTCCCCGATTATTAACAGCTGAAATAAAGATGGAAGCCTCAGACAGAAACAGAGCGTTTGGCTAGAGTCTAACCAAAAACACGGCCACTGGTCCGCCGACACACCCGCAGCTCTCCGGGTCCTTCATCTCCTTCATCTCCAGGCCTGGGGGGCTAATTGACACCACCTGACTAGGGGGCAGTACCTGGAGAGGGAGAGAGAGACGCACAGCACAGAACAGAACAGAACAACACCAGGCCACATAACTGGGAAGCAAAATGTTCACGCCATGCAGCGTGTTGCTAATAATGATCTCTACGCACATTTGTTTGAAGCAAAATTGTTTGTAGATGGATTCAGGCTTTCCTTCAGACTAAAAGAAAACTACCCTCCTAAAAAGTACATGAAGTTAGCAAATGTGAAACACATACAAATAAGATGTAAGACATAGATAGATAGATGGATAGATGGATAGATGGATAGATAGATAGATAGATAGATAGATAGATAGATAGATAGACAGTAACTTTATTGATCCTGAGAGAAATTCAAGTTTCCAGCATCTCAGTTCCATACAAAACATATTAGTAAAAAGACACAAGTAGTACAGAGTATAAAAAAATATACCAGATATAAAAATAACAGGAGATGAAGAAACTGTTAAAAATGAATATATCTGAAATTAACTTTTGTCACTTCCTGCCTACATAATAAACATTATATGCATGGTAAAATACAGTGTTCGAATTACACCGTGGGGGGAGGGTAGTGTACACAGTAAAGTATTGTATGTGTATTTTCATATATAGTGGTTATTCGCATAAAAACACAATTCAAATGATTATGATTATGTAAATATTTGCTTGGATTAAAAAAATCTTTGTAAAGTTATTAGGAAGTTAAACAGATCATAATTCTCTCTCTAATATAAACTTTATTTTGCTGTGAAAAAATCTCCTACAAACAACTGGATTTATTCAAGTTTCTCGCCAAAAACGTAATTTTACGAGATAACATTTGAACACATCATGGTCACAATGGTCATTTTGCTGAGCAGACTGTGAACATCTCATTATAATAACTCAATGGCACCTCCATTAACATTAGTAGCTCCGTTATTTATCCAGTCAGGACTGTGCTGCCCACCAGCTGCTAACAGTTAACGTTACTAACTCTCCTCCTGTTGATTTCAACACTGATTTGATGTTCACAGTGTCGCATTATCAGGGAAAAATAGGGTGTGTCCCTTCAGGTTTAGTAGCACTAAGCTGTTGAGCGCTTTTTTTCTCTCCGCCGTGTCTCCGGTCCAAAACAAACTGAAACATGATCCAGCGTGCCTATGCGTCATTGTGCAGCATAACTGTCGGAAAGCATCAATAAGAGGAATCGATAGTCACGGAGGCATGAGATGCCAAGAAAGCGGACAACTGCGGTTTCTATTCCCAACACTATGTTTTCCCTGCCTTCCAAAGTGGCGGGTGTCCTGATGATTTCACCAGTCGCTGCCAACAATTAACCCGCATTTAGCAGGTAGCGGGTGGCGGTTGCTAATTTCAGACCCTGAGTGCAGGGTAACAACTGAGATACGGGACTATTAAAAATGTGAATATAGTGCAGAAAGTGATATAGTGCTGGATAATAAAATATAGGAGATATAGATATTACGAAATGTCAAATATAGAATATAAAGCGGGATAAGAACTGAGGTAGAGAGTTTTAAAGACTGAAGTGCAGAATAAAGCTGTACATTGTTTGTCTATAAAGGTGCAAATAAAATGAAATGAAAACATCAATTTCATTTTAATATCCCACATGAAACACACTTACCATATAACATATTCACATGATACAGGCGCATGTGATTTTTTGATATTCCACATATAAAATGTCAATTTCATATGTAATATCACATTTAAAACACACTTCAACATGTGACTTTCACCCAGGCAAACGTGGTTTATCTAATGTGAAACGGCATTTCACATGCATGTGATAAACCCACATGAAGTATACACTAGCGCTGTCATGATGTACATTTTTTCTCAATACGATTATCATGGCAAAGAAATATCACGATAACGATATTATCGCAATATCATAAAAAAAAATAAAAAATGATGCAATCACTTAAGATACATCTTTAACTTTATTTGATGCAACGTTTGTTTGTTTTCTTTCCAAAACAACGGATAACAGTATATTTTACATGGCAAAGTACCAGCTGTCAATGTCTTGTTGAACAGACCTCAATTAAGTTTGCCAACGTTACTTAGCACGTAAATTAGCTAGCTAGCTAACATAGTCATTCGCTATCACCGGTTGGGTCCCAGCTAGCCAACACCGCCCAGCTCCGGCCGGTTGAAGCCAGACAGTGCCGGCCAGCCTGGACCTGCCGGTGGTGACGGGTGGCTCAGCCGGTTGGAGCCGGATGGTGTTGGCCAGCCGGAGCTTGCCGGTGATATCGAACGACCCAGCCAGCCAAAGCCAAGCAATGCCAGCCATCCGGCGGGTCTCAGTTGGCTAGCATTGCTTGGCTTCAACTATAACCGAGCCACCATCCACCACCACCAACGGGTCCCAGCCAGCCAACACCACCCAGCTTTAGCTAACGTTAGCCAGCTAGCTCACGTAGTCATTCACTAACCAAGATATGCTAACGTTGTACTCATATAACTCAACTGACATGTTTATAGCTATGCTAACGTTACAACTTACTCGCCCTACAGTGGCGAAATGTTTAGCATGATGGTTGTGAAGGTGACTATGCAGCATGTTTGAAGTATTCCCTCCTTTGGCTAATACTGTAGCCCCACATTTCCTGCACACTGGAGCGGTATCAAAAAGGACTTCTTGTGCAACCCGAAGAATTCCCACACTGCAGAGTTTACGTTTTTAGCAGGTCGATAAAGTATTTTTCATATGTTTCATTAGTCGTCATTTTGACAGAATCGCGAAGGCTTGTGGGGTGTTTACTTTATAGTCTGTTTGTGGCGCATAGATGACGTCATGTCTGCAACAAGCTTTTATTTACTGCGTGCGGGAAGAACACAAAAGAGAAGTAGCTAAACCAAGAGCTAAATGCCATCGTTGTTGTTAAAGGTCCCATATCGTGCTAATTTTCAGGTTCTTACTTGTATTTTGTGTTTCTAATAGAACATGTTTACATGCTGTAATGTTCAAAAACACACATTATTTTCCTCATACTGTCTGCCTTAATATATCTGTATTTACCCTCTGTCTGAAACACTCCGTTTAGTCCATTTCAATGGAATTGCAAGTGAATTGCGTTGCTAGGCAACAGTTTGGGTCAATGTTTACTTCCTGTCAGCTGATGTTATTTACATACACTGCAACCAAGGCCTATGGAAAGGAGACTTGGTCACGCGTCATCAATGCGTCATATCTTCGGGGGTACAACCCATGCGCAGTAAAATCTGGCCTGCACTCGCCGAAATTGAGCCAATCGCAACGCACGACCGCAGCTTCAGTTACACTGTGCATGTGTTATTCCCCGTACCTCAGGACCGATGTCCGCCCGTGACCCAGCCTCCTTTCCATAGGCCTTGACTGCAACAGGGAAATACACTGGGACACATTTAGAATGTTTACGTTTAAAACCGAGTAATTGTATTGAACAATTGTAACATTGTATATTTGTGACATCACAAATGGCAGAAATCCTGACAGCTTGTTTCAAATGCGCAATTTCTGAATAAGGGCTGTGAGTATTTCTCCGTATATTGAGCATTTTGATAGTTTAACAATATTTATAAAGCACTTGAACTTGCTTTATAATGTAAAAGACCTGAAAATCTCACTTTTTACAACATGGGACCTTTAAACACGATATATTGTGGC